>NW_026057586.1:22726612-22834486 GCF_023721935.1 Panthera uncia | reverse complement strand
TGTGTGTGTGTGTGTGTGTGTGTGTGTGTGTGTGTGTGTGTGTGTGTATTTGTGTGAATATAATTTAAGATACATAAAGACATATAAAATTTAAACTTCAGCATGCGTTGCTTTTTAAATTCCTGTTTCTTGTGATGGTAAAAATAGCTTTAAAGAAATTGTTGAAATGCACTTGATCTTCAGGTCAAAAACACCTCCAAATGTTATCTGTCAAACGTGGTTATTCCCATTTTAAGTTAGGTCAATTTCCTGTTACACATGGAACGTTGGTTTTTATAGAAGTGCCAAACCTTAATAAAGTAAACATTTTGGCAAAATATTTCCTTCCGATGAAGTATCTCTGTAATGTAAAAAGAAATTTAATTAAATCTCTATTTTTAAGCTACTAAGAGACTAAAGCAAGTAGGCAAACATTAAAACAGAGTGCCTGTCTTGACAAATTATAAAGTCTCAAAGTTAAAATAACCATAGAAATTATAAATGTGGTGTGGTAGAAAGAGAAGGTGAATCATAATTATGGAATAATTTCTATGTGTCATGCCCTTCATAAGCAGAGTGAGGAGGATATGGAAGCCCAGAAAGAATATATAATATCCAAGGCCAAGCAGATAGAAGGGGCAGAACAAAAATGAGGATGCATCCTCTATTTTTGCCGTGACACACAGCTTATTTCTCCTGGAATGGGAACTTCCAGTTTAGGCTGAAGTTCTTGTTCTCCTTAACAAGCTGCATGCCTTTGAAACAGTTATCTACACTTAAAAAAATCAGGTTTTGGGGCACCTCCGTGGCTCAGTCGGTTAAGCATCCGACTCTTGGTTTCGGCTCAGGTCATGATCTCATGGTCCATGAGATCGAGGCCTGCGTTGGGCTCTGCACTGCAGCCTATTTGAGATTCTCTCTCTGCCCCTCCTCCCTCCCTCCCTCCCTCCCTCCCTCTCTCTCTCTCTCTCTCTCAGAAATAAATTGAAAAAAAATAGGTTTATTCAAGGATAACTTTTAAGGTATATAAAATACAATTCACCCATTTTAAGTCTAAGTTCAATGAAGTTTAACAAATGCACTCAGTTTTAAAACCACCACTACTAACCCAGATATGGAATATGTCCATGTACTCAAAATATTTATCCATACCATTGGGCATAGACAAGAGATCTAGACCTATTTTTTTTCATACCTTCCTGCTGTGCACAAGTATAAGTCCTATAAATGGCATAAGCAACAAACAAGTGGTTAAAGAAAAAGGTAAACTGGCTTGGGACTCCACAATTAGAGGAGGAGCACAACAGCAGGACACCTTGTAACCTTCCACCCAACAGAGCGAGACCATCCTGACCCAGTGTTTCTCAACCTTTGACCTAGCCAACAGTTGAACCCCAGGTAGGATCGTTCCTTCCCAGATTGAATTATTGTCTGACAGCATCAGAAGGTGAACAGAATGCAAACACACTCACACACCAAGACTGAGTCACAGCAAGGAGCCCCAAATGGGAAGTCATTTGGTCCCCATGGATTTGAGGCTCCACTCTCACCCAGGGACACTAGGGCAAGCCTGTAAAATTGGAAAAAGGGTCCCCAGTCACAGCAAGCAGCCCAGTCTGAGAAACCTCTATACCTCCATGTGTCTACATGCCTCCTCCCCTGCCAGAGACAATAGGGCAGCTAGGGAGGTAGTGGTAGAGGGATCCCACCACCCCACTCCTCTACCAAAAGATACTTGAAGGCTTCGCCTGAGAAAATATCTTCCAGGCCTCAGGCAGCACCAGCAGCAACTAGTGGAAGCACTGGAAACACTGATAAACTAAGCAGACCAAACTAGTGCTAGATAGGCTTTGGAAATGAAACTACCATTGTGACCCCAGCCCCTAAGGGAAGACTAAGACATGCACGGTGAATCTGAATAGGGTGACTGCCTGCCAAAATAAAAGATTTACATAGGACCCAGGGCCTTTAATATAACACAAAATGTCCAGGATACAATAAGTCATCACCAATGATACAAAGAATATAGCAACCCCAGTGGGAAAAGATAATCGACTGATGCCAACACCAATGCAAATCAGATGGTGGTAGCTTAAAAGGATTTTAAAGTAGGTGCTGTAAAACCTACAGCAACAATTATAAATTCTTTTAAATGAAAAAAAAAAAGTAGGAAACTTTCAGCAAAGAAATAGAAGTTATAAAAAGAAAAAAAGTGGAAATGATTGAGCAGAGAAATATAATACCAGAAATGAAAAATTCAGTAGATTGGAAATGGCAAAGAGCAGAATTGATGAACTTGAGGACAGAACAAAAGAATTTAGCCAGTATGAGCAATAGAAAATTGGGGAAAAAAAAAAAAAACAAAAAACAATGAACAGAAACTAAGACCTGTGTAGCAATAACAAAAGATCTGATGTTCATACCACTGGAGTCCCACCAGAGGATTAAGAGGTGAAGAGGAGATGGCATTTGGAGAAATAATGTATAACATATTCCCAAGTTTGATGAAAGACACAAACCTATAGCTCTAAGAACATGACAAAAGCCTAACCAGGATAAGTGTAAAGAAATTTACATCAAGACACATCATAAACTTTTGAAAACTAAAGGTAAAAACAACTATAGGCAACCAGAAAGAACAGACATATTATGTATAAGGAATCACCAATTTGAATAATAAAAAGTTTCTCATTTGAAATCAAGGAAATCTGAAGGAAATATCACAATATTTCTTAAGTGCTTAAAGAAAAGAACTGTCAACTGTAAATTCTATAGCTGGCAAGACTATTCATCCTGAATTAAGAGGTAATAACATTTTCAAATGAAGGAAAAACTAAGAATTTGTTTCTATTGTGTCTACCATTAAAAACTGGATTAAAGAAGTTCCTTAAACAGGAAATGATCAAAGAAGGAATATTGGAACATCAGGAAAGAAAAAAGAACAATAGAAGGAACAGAGGTGTGGGTACATATATTCGACAAACCATTATGGATTCAATGCCCCCGTCCCCAAATTTGTAAATTGAAACCCTAATCCCCCACTGTAACTGTATTTGGAGATAGGGCATGTGAAGAGGTGACAAGTTTAAAATGGTGAGGCCCTAATCCAATCAGGCTGTTTTTAAGTACCCAGGCTGTGGTTTCTTTATGGCAGTTCAAGTTGACTTACACACTATCCTTTTCTTGATGAGTTTTACAAATCCTACTTAATGATTAAAATGAGGTTTATAACATTATCTGATAACCAAGACCATAATAATACTGAAAAATGGTGAAGGTAAAGGTACCTAAATGGAAGTGAGATTTCCATACTTCAGTTGGAGTGGTAAAATGTTCATATTCGCTGATTGTGGTAAGTCAGATATGTAAAACAAGAAGCAACCACTGGGGAAAGATACGTACTCAAAAATAATATAAATAAATCAAGATGGGATCTTAACATTTTACAGGTAACCCACAGGAATGCAAGAAAAGGAAAACAGAGGAATGACAGCTCAAAGAAACAAAACAATATGGCAGATTTAAGTGCCAGCATACCAATAATTGCATTAAACGGGAATGTCTAAATGCACTAATCAAAAGACACAAATTGGAAGAGTGGACTTCAAAGAAAAATGACCTAAATATCAACTGCTGATTAAAAAACAAAACAAAACCCTTCACTTTAAGTTCAACAACATAGGTGGGTTCAAAGTAAGGGAATGGAGAAAGATGTATATGCAAACATTAATGGAAAACTGAGGAAGGGTGAAATGTCTGAAAGGGAGGATAGAGAATAATAAAATTTACAGCAAAGAAAACTATTGCAGGCAAAGAGTGTTATAATGATGAAAGGACGGATCCAGCAGAAGGACATAACTATACCAAATGTGTACACATCAACAGAGCCTCAAAATAAATAAAACAATAACTGATAGACCTGACGGAGAAACACATAAATATACAATTATGGTTGGGGACTTCAGCATCCCCCTCTAGGCAACTAATAGAACTGCTAGACAGTAAAATCATCAAAGATAGAGAGGGACTAAGAAACACCATCAACCAATAGGCTTTAATAACCATTTTATAGAACGTTGTACCCAACAGGAGCGGTATACACATTACACACATACAGGTCCACAAAACCTGTGTTAAGATAGACCATATCCTGGGCTGTGAAAGAAACCCAAGCAAATTAAAAAATAGTTGAAGCCATACAGAATTTGTCTTTCCACCACAATGGAATCAAACTTAGAAATCAGTAACAGATGCTGTTTGATACCTCACAAAACTTGTCAGATCTGTATTGCTAGGTTGCATGGTAAATTGCTATGCTTTCTTTTTTTCTTTTTTCTTTTTTTAAATGTTTATTTGAGAGAGAGAAAGAGACAGAGAGAGTGGGGGGGGAGGGGCAGAGAGAGAGGGAGACACAGAATCCAAAGCAGGCTCCAGGCTCTGAGCTGTCAGCACAGAGCCCGACACGGGGCTCGAACCCATGAACCGTGAGACCATGACCTGAGCCAAAGTCAGACGCTCATCTGACTGAGCCACCCAGGTGCCTGTGCGCTTTCTTGTTAATGATGGATGAGCATTCTAGTTGCTCTGCATCCCTGCCGGCACTTTGTATTGTCAGATTTTTAACTTTTTTTTTTTTTTAACTTTAGCCCCATTCTGGAAGTTGTTTAGTCTCTACCCTACCCCTCATACTTACCGAGGTGTTTTAGAACCTTAATTGGAGTGATTATTGATCTAAAAGAAAGCAGCCAGAGACCTAGGGCCTGTTAGAGAAAACTGAGTCCTCTGCATGATGTTGAAAGCATGACATCACTTGTCCTCAGATAACTGCTGGCCTATATCTGCATCAGGTAGCCTTCCTTTTTGCCTTCTTGCTGTTTCCCAAACTTCTCAAGCAATTTAATTCTTTTATGCACCAGCACTTTTTTTAACCATTAAATTTTAGGATCCATCCTCACTTTTTAGCTTTCAGACCTCTAATTTATCTTTCAAGATCCAAAGAAAGTTTCAATATTTGGGTCATTTACCAGTGCCACTATGAGGGACATTTGTTCCTTGCTTTGTTGTGAAGGTATTTATGTGTGACCCCATGGAGTAATTAGCCTGTTCTGTTGCAGGTATCGGTTTTGGGAGGGAGGCTCTTTGGATCAACTCTGTGCAGTTCCTAAAGAAATAGAAGCTGTGCCTTATTTTACTTTGCATTCTCTAGGACGTAATATCAACATCATTTGTTAAACTCAATAATGTTGATTTTTGTCATTTTGTCATATCCAGAAATGTTCTCTGAAATCTTTAAATGTGAAAATTATTTTCAGTGCTCTTTATCAGTGTTGCAGGTCGTATGCTGACAGGGTATCTTTGGCACAAGTTTCTTAATATTCTCCTGGTGCTCGACTCCTTTACCTCTAAGCCAGTGTTTCTTAATGAAGTATATCCTAAGCCCTCTAAGGTGAATCTACAGTTGGTTTCCTGCTCCTTCCCATCAGTCAAAATTATACCGTTGAGTTTGACGTTATGGAGTTTGTATTATGAAATCCATAGGTATTTTGGATGTGCTTTTTCAAACTACATGCATCTTCCTGGTCACCATTCCTACTCCCATCATACTACCGTATTGTTCTGAATAATAATAATTCATGATAGCCACACTTTCGGTTTCATGGGGGGAAACTTTTTTAATTATAAGGGAAAGGGAATATACAGCATTAAACAATTATCATAAACATAAAGAGGGAGAGAAGCATAGAGAAGAACAAAGAAGGGTTAGTACATCAAATCGGGTACTCACAGAATTCAACCTTCTGGCTGGGGAAGCCCTGGGGTGAACAGCCATGATGGAGTCCAGATTGAGCAACTTGGGCAGAGTGTCCTCCCCTCAGGTGAGACTTGCAAGTAACTATTCCTGCCAGGGCACTGGTGATCTATGGTTAGTCATTAAGTTTGCCTGAGTGCAGTCCTGAGCAAGCTGGGGTTTTTTTTCCTCTGTTTCTCTTATCGTATCTCATAATCTAAGGAGCCTGGTGTTTGCATATTTCTTTCTGCTCCCTCATCCATTCCAGGGGGCCAGCCTGGTCTGGCTCAGGAGGTGCGGCAAGTTAATCCCTCTTGACATCAGGAACAGAAGGGCCAGTTCTGGTTCTGAGGCCAGATATAGAGTGTAAGCCAACTAAGACCCCCCATGATTGTGCATGTGCAGCTCTGGGTAGAAATGCATGACAAGTTACACAAACAAATTCTATGCAGAACACCTATCTTTTAAAATTTTTTTTTCAATATTTACTTTTGAGAGAGAGAGAGAGAGAGGGAGGGTCAAAGAGAGAGGGAGACATAGAATCTGAAGCAGACTTCAGGCTCTGAGCTGTCAGCACAAAGCCCAACGTGGGGCCTGAACTCACAAACTGCGAGATCATGACCTGAGATGAAGTACGATGCTTAGCTGACTGAACCACCCAGGCGCCCCCAGAATGTCTATCTTTAGAATCACTGCTTTGCACCTGTGATGTTAACCTTGGTAACTCACAGTTCTCCTAGGAAATGTTCTGAGGATCCCAATCTGAGATACTCCACATGAAAAGGTAAGAGCGTGGTCTTGGTGTCACAGGGATTGGAGGTACAAGGACAGATGCCATGATCATATGGAAACACTATTCTATAAGATGGTCATCTAGGTGGTAATCCTGAACAAGTATGTATTAACTTGAGACTATAAAAAAAAAAGTAAAACACAAAATTTAAAATATAATCATAGAAAACTTACAACTCCCTCCCTCAAAAATATGTCTATAAAAAGAGCCCAATTTGAAAAACACTGTCCAAAATGATTCTCTTCTTTTTTCCCCACTTTGAAAACTTAAGAATCCCTTGCTGTGAAGTTTTTCTGTTCTAGAATTGCAAGACCAACTTAATTTCACTCTGCAGTCTCTAGTGTGAATGGTTAATTTCTTATGTAATAAAGAACTCATAGATGGAAGGAAAAAAAAAGGGAGCTTAGCATGCAAGGCATTTATTAGGGATCAGTAGCCTTGGGAAGAGGGATGTGGAACTGTGATACAGTCTTAACAGAGTCTTAGTTAACCAGAAAGGGTCCAGAGGTGTCCTCTGTTGGTCCGAGATGCCTGGGTTTTCACACTTTAATGTCACTGGTTGATTTGGATGTGGGATGATTCCAGAAGTACATGAATTTGGGTGAGACAACTCTGTGCAGCTGAAGCAAATCATTCAGGAGTTGACAGCTGAAGGCTGTCTGCCGTTGGGTAGGGTGACAGGTCTTTCTTTGAATGGGGATCTGGGTGGCCAATCTCCAAGTCTGTCACAATGAACAAAACTAGTTGATATTTGTTGTTTACCATGTGCTAGAATATTACAGAAAGCCTTTTATGTACATCATCTCATTAATTCTCACCTTCTCTCCCTGAGGTAGGTATTATTATTCTTCCTATTGTATAGAGGAGACAGCAGGCAAAGAGGGGGTAATTGGCTTGTGCCAACTAACACAATGAGTTTAAATGGTGGGGCAGAGATTGTATCTAGGCAGTCTGACTCCAAAGCTCAAGCATTTAACCACAATGATATCCTGTGCAATCTACACTGTATTTAACTGCAGTTCCTTGAAATTTGATCATCTATATGTGATGAATAGTTTTAAGGAGAAAAGGAATGCTCACTTGCCTGCCGTTCTAAACATACGTAGTCATCTGCAGAGCCTTTTTTGTTTGTTTGAAGCAAGTGTGTATAGCCTGATATGAAGAGAATTCCCTTTTTGGTCTCCTGCAAATTCCATAGATTGATACGTCACTGGTCAGCATCTGAGGTGAGTCTTGAGTCAGCCCCACCTGCCTGCCATGTTTGTATTAATGGAACACCCCACTTGAAGTGCTGGGAAGCTGCAGGGGGTCCGAGTATGGCCATCAGCATTTCTGGGCTGTCCAGTTTACAACCTTCTAGGGACTCAGATGAAAGTATAGTAGTAACAAAGTTGCTTTCAGCTAAGGGGCTTTTCAAGATAATTT
Organism: Panthera uncia; assembly: GCF_023721935.1. Classification (NCBI taxonomy): domain Eukaryota; kingdom Metazoa; phylum Chordata; class Mammalia; order Carnivora; family Felidae; genus Panthera; species Panthera uncia. Next base: position 22,826,501 of record NW_026057586.1, on the reverse strand, counting down.
ACCTTTAGATTTCCATGCAGCTGTAGGTAACAGCATCAGTTAGCACTGACAAATTCACTGGGGAACCTCATTTTTCCTCAGTTGGCTTTTGATAGATCTGTATTAAATACTAAATGAACTTTGAACAGGTATGATTTAAAAAACAAAACAAAACTCCTTGACCTTCACAATTTTATATATTTATTGATAAGGTAATGGATGCATTATTGTTTTTATTTTAAAGATTTCCAGTGATTTTCTATGCATCATCTTTTTCTATGGATAACTCGAATAAAATAAAGATAGACTGTCCCAGTTATTATTAGAGGTGATAATTTGCAGTCTAAGTGTTGCCATGGATACCTAAGAACCCCCCAAAGACTCAGGCCTGGGAGTCAGGGCTTAATCCTGAGGTGCTTTTCAATAGCACCAGCTGTCCAGAGCCTGAAAGGCGTGGCAAATTACACCATTATTAGAGTGAAATGGTATGGCTAAGCTAATTATTTGTGGGCTTTAGACACAGGTGTTCATAAAGGCTGAACGTGCACTCCTAATCAAGTCTGATTGGGCCAGAACAACAGCCCAGCATGGGACTATCAAAGAGTTGTTTATAGTGTCTTTCATTTAAATAATAAAAGAGGCCACTGTAGGCCTTCTGTTCAGTAGAGTTTTTAGTGTTGCTCTGAGTTCATCATTACAGGTAATCATATTTGGTTTTTCCCTTTGACTTAGTTCAGTCCTGGAGATCTGTTTTCTAATAATATTTTACTTGCTAGTCATACAACAATTCAATGTCTTTCAGCTAGCCCATGACAGTTTTCTGTTAATGCCACTTTTAGTGAATACAACGTAACTTTACAGAACTGAATGTTAGACCTTTATCAAAAACCGGTACTTTGACTAACATTCATTAAGAGAATGGTTAATTCTCCAGGTTAATTTCTGTTTCGTTACCTGAGACACTTCTCTGATAATTCTTGTGTTGATAATATAATAGCAAGTTGATGGAAAATAGGCTTTAAAATTTTTCCTCATTTAATAGTATTTGGTTCACCTAATATCTGAGTATCAGTTGTTAAAATGTCTGATGGGAAGTCTTAACATGGATTCATCATACCTTGATATCATGCCGAGAATGATAAATTGCTCTGTTTTTCCTGTTTTGGCTTTTTTAAAAGAATGAAATGAATACTTCTTCGATGTGCATAGGCCATAAAGAAGCTTACCTTTACTTGTTATAAACAATAGTTATAAAACAATACTTCTACATCTAACATTTAGCTCCCAAATAATAGTGATGTAGTAAATTCCTTACCCTGAAACTACTTAGTGAGGACTCAGTTTGTCTGTTTTACTTTTCTTTGGTTAATACAGTGGTTATGTATTTAGAAAGGTAAAGGATTAGCACTGCTGTGCAATACTGTTGGGATACCTAGTAAATGTTTTGCTTAAACATTTTTTTTTGCTTTGCTACCACAATTGGATGAAGACGTACTTACTCACTCTCTGGAGGCAGAGTGACCTATTAAGAGATACAGATGACCTAATAAAATAGGTCTATCTGCAGATCAGTATAATGGAGCCTACTATGAGTTTGGATACATTTTGGATGAGTAAGAGCACTGGGTTGTGTCTCTGAGTTCATTCAGTTAGGATATTCTTCCTGCTGTTCTTCTGTGTGTAGGATAGTGGGAGTTGGTAGTTTCTGGAAATGATGATGTAGACTTTAAACAGAGTGATGAGTCTTATGCAAAAGCACCAAGAGTTCCTCCATCCCAGTAGAAAACAAATATATTACCTCCCTCTATGGATCAGTAAGTATCATACATAGGGAAGAGTGCTCTCAGAGGTGACTAGAGGGAGACTGGCGGAGGCCGTCTCGAGCCTGCAATAGTTACAGGAATTATCACTCAGTTAAAATTCAACAGTTACCTACCAAACACCTACCATGCTTGCTGCTCTTCAAGAAGGGCTGGACTTAAACCACGGGTAACTTCCAGAGCTAGTTGTTTTACATTTTTTCCTAATAAAATAGATTTTTTTCTACTTTCATCTCTCATAGTCCAGAGACATAACTAGGCAGTCATTTTGGGGGAATGTAATTCTGTCTTTATTTTTGTGACCCCGTGGAGAAAAAAAAGCCCCTTCTCATTACTCATGGCAAGAGTAATATCTCTAGTGGAAAGGGGATTCAAAACCTCTATGAAAAGGAGTTTGTTTGAGTTCATGTATCAATTAGGGGTGGCTAAGTTCCCAGACTCTCAGGAGCTAGACACAAAAGTTTAATTCTGCCCATGTCACATGGTCATTTAAGGTAAGCAGGTGATTATGCATTTTAGTCATGAGGGGTACAACTAGTGGGTGCTGTATCTTGATGTCTGCCTTTCTAATCACCATAAGACAGGGAAGGTGAATCATGAACTAGCTCTTAAAGTTTATGTACTAGTGACGCAAGATACTTCTGCTTACATTTCATTAGCCCAACAAATTATACGGCCAAGCTTAAATTCACAGGGCAGTGTTCAGAAAGCAGAGTAGAGAAATATTTAGTGAGCAGAAATAACTATAGCACCCTCTAAATCATTTCTTGCAAGTGAATTATTTACAGACTAGACCAGCTCAAAAGAAATACCTAATTTAAATGGGAATTCAGAGAAAGAAAATATGAAATTGTATCAAGACATCAGATATGCATCTACTTTTTTTTTTTTTTTTTGGTTTGTTTGTTTGAAATCACCCAAAATGACAGAGGGGGAAAAAAACACTATATGTAGAACCAGGGAGAAATGTTCTCATGGAAATTCTGAATCTTAAATATCTATATTAGAAACAAACTTTAAAATTAAACCTTTAAGGAAAGGAGAAAGAAAATTATAAGATACTTTTATACTAATATATTTAGTGGTGAAACATTAGAATAATTCTAACAAAATCAGTAAAATGGTAAGGATCCTCACTATCATTACTAGAAGACATGCTGAGGATCTTAATCCAGGTAATAAGGTGAGAAAAAGGAATCAAATACTTTAGATACCAAGAAATAAGTTATCAACTTTAATAAAAAATAATTTTAACAAAGGGAAATAATAGAAACAGACATTTGACAGGAGAGTAAAATAAAAGGATGTGAACAGGACAGGTCCTATATTAAGGTTCTTTAGAGAAGTAGAACCAATAGCAGGTCTGTCTGTCTCTCTGTAGAGAGATTTATTTTAAGGAATTGGTTCACATGATTGTGGAGGCTGGCAATTCAAAATCTGCAGGGTAGGCTTGCAGGCTGAGGACCCAGGGTCGAATTGATGTTCAAGTGTGAAGGCAGTCTGCGGGCAGAAGTTCATCTTCCTCAGGGAAGGTCAGTCTTTGACTACTAAGGCCTTCAACTGATCAGGTGGAGACCACCCACATTATTGAGGGTAATTAAATGTTACCAAAATTATGCATTCTCTTCTTTAAAAAATTACAACAGTTATAAACAGGAAATTCACTTAAATTCCAAACCTCATACTCAAGCATAAATATACTAAGTGAAACAATAAGTTATATTTTACACAATTACATTTGGCAAAAGTTGTAATTTGGTAATATTTTTAAATTATTTTTTCTTAGTTGAGATATAATTAACATGTAACGTTGCATTTAAGTGTAGAACATAATTATTTGATATATGTATATATTGCAAAATAATTATCACAGTAAGTTTATCATTCATCAGCACACAGTTATAATTTTTGTGTGTGTGTGATGAGAACTCTTAAGATTTATCTCTTAACCTTCGAGTATACAATGTAGTATTGTTAACTATACTTATGCTGTACATTACATCCCCAGAACTTATTTATCATATAACTGGAGGTTTTGTACCTTTTGTACCTCACCCATTTCATCCATTCATCACACCTTGTCTTTGGCAACTACTAATCTGTTCTCTGTATCCATGAACTCAATTTTTGTTTTGTGTTTTAAGATTCCATACATAAATGAGATCATGCGGTATTTGCCTTTCTCTTTCTGACTTCCTTAGTATGATCCCCTCAAGATTCATCCATATTGTCACAAATTACAAGATTTCCTTTTTTTTAATGGTTGAATAAATATATATACCATATTTTCTTTATTAATTTGTCCATCAATGGACACATAGGTTATTTCCATGTTTTTATGTATAATGCTGTAACAAACATGAGAGTGCAGACCCCTTTTCAAGATGGCAATTTCATTTCCTTCAAACAAATACCCAGAAGTGGAATTGCTGGTTCATATGCTGGTTCTATTTTTAATTTTTTTAGGAGCCTAAAAAAAATTGGCTGTACCAGTTTACTTTCCTACCAGCAGTCCACAAAGTTTCCCTTTTCACCACACTCTTGCTAACACTTATTTCTTTTTTTTCTTTTTTAAAAATTTTTCTTGTTTATTTATTTATTTATTTAGAGAGAGCATGGGTGGGGGAGGGGCAGAGAGAGAGAGGGAGAGACAGAGATAGAGAATCCCAACCAGGCTTTGCATCATTAGTGCAGAGCCTGATGCAGGACTCAAACTCATGAACCATGAGATCATGACCTGAGCCGAAACCAAGAGTCAGATGCTTAACCGACTAAGCTACCCAGGTGCCTCCTTTTCTTTTTAAAACAACGATTTTACCATGCTTTAGGAGATACTCTGTTGTAGTTTTGATTTGCATTTCTCTGATGATTAGTGACGCTAAGTACCTTTTCATGTTCCTTTTGACCATCTATATGTCATCTTGGAAAAATGTCTATTCAGATTCTCTGAATATTTTGAGAGACACAGAGCTTGAACAGGGGAGGGGCAGAAAGAGAAGGAGACACAGAATCCAAAGTTATCTCCAGGCTCTGAGATGTCAGAGCCCGACATGGGGATCAAACCCATGAGCTGTGAGATCATGACCTTAGCCCAAGTTGGATGCTTAACCGATGGAGCCACCCAGGCACCCTGATTCTCTGCCATTTTTGATAGCATTGTTTTTTTCCCTACTTGTTTTATGTGCTCTTTATATATTTTAGATATTAATTCCTTATCAGATATTTTACAAATTTTTTTCCATGTCATAAGTTACCTTTTCATTTTTTCATGATTTTCTTTGCCATACAGATTTGATGTAGTCCCACTTGTTTATTTTTGCTTTTGTGGTCAAATCCAAAAAAAAAAAAAAATCAAGAATGATGTCTGGGAGGTTACTCCCTGTGTTTTATTCTAGGATTTTTATGGTTTCAGTTATTGCATCCAAGTCTTTAGTTCTGTTTGAGTTGATTTTTGTGTATGGTGTAAGATAGTGGACCACTTTCTCTTGTGTGTGGCTGTCCAGTTTTCAATGTACCGTTTATTGAAAAAATTGTCTTTTCCCCATTTTTGTATTCTTGGCTCCTTTGTCATAAACTAATTGCCTATATTTGTAGGTGTTTATTTCTAGGCTCCTTATTCTGTTCCACTGACTGTGTGTCTGTTTTGATGCCAATATCCTACTTTTTTTATTACTATGGACTTGTAATATCATTAAAAATCAGAGTGTATTATGCCTCATGCTTTTTCTTTCTCAAGATTATTTTGGCTATTTCGTGTCTTTTATGGTTCTATACAAATTTGAAGATTGATTGTTCTATTTCTGTGAAAAATACCATTAGAATTTTGATAAGGATTTCATTGAATTTGTAGTTTGGGTAGTATGGACAATATTCAGGGATAGTTATGGATAGTGTTCAATGAGACAGTAATGTGAGCTTACTAACACTCTAATTCACTGTTGGTGGCAATAGAAATAAAGAATACATTTTGGAAAGGAATGTTATAAAATCTGTCAGTGTGTGTACTTTCAGACTCAAATTCTAAGGATCAACTATATATATTGCAGAAGAAACTCTTGCACATTTACATAAGGACAGTCATTGCTTCATTATTTGTAATAATGAAAAACTGAATGATTTATATATCCACCGATAGAAAAGGTGTACACATAAAAGTATATGTAATGAGAAAAGTAAATCACAAGACAAGATAGTATGTGTGTAAAGAAAAAAGATGGACACAAGGATGATACAGATAGACATAAATGATTGAGATCAAATTACCCTTGGTAGTTAAAATTGTTTATTTTATGTAGCTGAAAAAATTGTGATATTTATGTGGTTGGTCTTTAATACCCTTTTTAGCTTCCTCTTCTTCAAATTCACCTGTACCTCTAATAAGTCCAGCTTTGCGTAGGATTATAATTGTCTCATAATATTTCTCCCTAAAGAATTCTCATTTTAACAGGAAATGTGAGGGCAGGAATAAGAAAAGTGTGTGCTCTAACAGTAGAATATTAGAAATTAGCATTTAGAGGTAGAGATGGATGGAGTAGGGGAGGGAAAAGTAGAACCTTTCTATTAACCCTGGCAACATATTCCCAGGCAGCAAACCCGCAGGCCCTTGGAAAGGTTAGTTGTGACTGGGACTGTTGAACGAAGCATCAGAACCTATGAGGAGCAAGGGACAGTTGCTAGAGGGCCTCAGCAGCTATTCTGAAGGGTGAAGACTTGACCTCTCAGTCATGTACAGAGTAGTAACCACTGAAAAGTTGTTGAGGTATTTGTGGGAAATTAACATTTTTCAACTCTTCATGAGGGCATAAAGATAATAAGAATCTGTATAAAAATAGCCAACACCTAGATAGCAATGACTGAGTCAGTTTCTGACCTAAGCACTTCACTTGTATGAACTCATTTAATCTTTACAAAAGTCCTTTGATATAAATACTGTTTCTATAATCTCCATTTCACAGATGAAGAAAGGAAAGCGATATGACTGCAGCAAGTTATGTAACACAGCAAGGACTTAAACCTAAGCATGCTGGTTTCGGAGCATTTGCTTCTGGTTATGGTGGAAGTGGGAAAATTAGGAAAGCTTAGGTGTGGAGTTGATCAAATGTTTCATTTAATATCATCTTGCACTAAGGGCTGTAGGCTGAGATGGGTGGAGGTGAAAAAAAAAGATACTACTTAGGGAATGGAGGAGTCACTTATGGTTCCTTGAATATCATAATTTCATGCTTCAGGACTTTTGATGCTCGTTCTAACTCCTTGAATATTCTTTTAAAAAAAATAATTTGGGCATTTCCTCTCTTTGAAGACTTTCCTGATTTTGCCTCATCCTTTACAGTTAATCACCCAGGCCCTATTATATTCTCAGCATAATTCTAGCCTTTAATTGATAAATATTAGTGCATCCATTGATTGCCACATCATCTGTCTTCCCACTGGCGTTTGTTACCTGATCTCCTTCAAGGCAGTGGCTAATACCATTGAGTTAATCAGACTCTTTTTAATGGTGAGAAGCAGAACCATATTCTGGCTGGCTCATTGAATATGGTACATTATACAAACACAAAGGGAAGTAAGAACAGAAATACTCCCAGTGGCCTCCTGAAATACTATCTTTTAGAACATAGCCTCTCTGTTGCTCCCTTTATATTGGGAAAGCAACTGACTCCCTGATGATGGTCTTCCTAATTCTTATGACTCAGCTTTTCTCTCCCTCTTCAACTGCACCAGCTTTTTTCTTCTGCAGACTCGCTTTTTTTTTCTATGCATCTTGTATGCAAGTTTCCAGGAGATTTAAATTAGCCACCATCCAGAGTAGCCATTGTTGACCAGCATTCATATACAAGGTCATGTCAGAGATTACTGGCCAGCCTATAGCTACTCATATTTGTGCCTATGTAATCAATCGTGACCAAAGTAATAATTATGGTATATAATACTAATGCTAATTCATGAGTAATAGACCACTTGTGGTCAGTTCCACTAAAGGAAGATTTAGCTATGGGGCCAGTAGGATCACCACATCCCATGCAATCATATAGCTATTTGCTCAAAAAATCTAATACAGTGGTTTTTTTTAATATATATATCATACCCTCAATATGTGTTGAATGAATATGAACACAGATGTTTTAAAATGACAAAAATTACACCAAAGAAAGCAGGAAACCAAGGTTTCCCGAGTACTTCATTATTCAGTCATTTAGAGGTCATTTATGAAATGTATATTGGGTCCAATAAATATCAGTGTGCTTGCTGTGAAGAATGAAGAATTAGATAAGATCACAGACTGGGAGAATTTTGGTCTAATGGAATACACTAGCAAGTAAACCAACTATTACAGCACAATATCATAAGTGATATAGAGGAATGTCAGTGTATCTTGGGTTTGAGAAGAAGGGTCAGAAAAAGTTGGCTTCACAAAATCCCAAAAGAAAGCTACTCAGGGTGAAGGACAGGGAAATGTAAAGAATTTGGAAATCTACAAGTGTTTACCACAAAATCACTGAGTCATGGGGCTGACAGAGTTTTAAACAGTCTACATTTAATCAAATTACTGGTTTTAATTACTCTCCCTTGAACAATAGCTCTGCATTAGGAAAACTCTCAAGTGAGCTGAAGGCTACCCAAGCACAATTATTGGAAAATGATCAAATGGCAGAATGTGAAGGATTAACTTGCCTTTTGCCCCTTCCTTTTTTCAAGTTAGTTAACAGGACTGTGCTACTGAGCTCCGGCTCTGTAGTTAGTGATCCATATGGATTTCACTGTATGTACTGTAGGGCATTTAACTGAATTATTCAGATGCTCCAGTTTTCTGCTTTGAATTTATCATTTCTAAATAGACAAGCCTTTAGAGGGAGATAGTGTATGCATCTGAGAAGCTTCAAATGCTTAGGGCTGTTTTCCACTCCTTCTAATAGGACGGGTAAGATAACATCATCTTTAAGTGATGAAGAATAAATGGAGTTTATTATTCTGATGTTCCTATGAGTGGGGCAGTATTCTCCCTGTGTAGAAAGTGATTGTGTTTGAAAAAAAAAAAAACAAAAAACATGGATGTGGAGATACAAAACAGCTTCTAAAGCAGTGGGAAGGATAGTGAGGTATCTGGAGGCCATTTCGCATAACCAGACAAGGTGCTAAGGGTATTCAGCCAAAACAGAAGTTTAAGGGAAAAAAGGGTGGAGGCATATCTGAAGAACTAGAGTATACAATAGGGAGGAGATTGGTTCTGGAGTACTCAGGAAGGCAAAATCAGGATCAAGGGCCCAACAATTAGAGCTATATGATAGTTGACTGGCTTACCTTTATAATAGTGATCTTTGTGATGCTGGAAGCATCAAGAAGATGCCAGAAAATCATGGGAATGAATCAGAAATGCTGTAGAAGAGATTCCTGCACTTGGTGGTGGTGGGGGGAGGGTGGGTAAGGATGAGGATGGTGAGATGGTCTCTTGGGGCCCCTTACAAATACAAGATTCTTTAAGGGACAATGAAAAGCTCTATCTTCCATACACATACTCTCATTAGTGAGTGCTCAGACTGCTCGATATACCCATATATATTCATTCATTCGTGCAGATCCCACCTTGTTTCAAAAATATTTACACGAGAAGTATCTACCCTTATTGAGTAGGGCATAACCATTGCCTCCTGGAGGCCCAGTTAAAATGTAAACATGATTATGGTAGGTCTTTAATGGTTTCATTTGACCCCTCGTAACAACCTCAGTGAAAGAGGTAGAGGAGATATTATCCCTATTTTACAGACAAGGAAACTCATTTTAGAGGGATTGTGCTACCTGGAGGATGAAAATGGGGCTCATTAAGAGATGATGAGACATTAAAGTGGATGGCTAAATTTTCTCATCCATGGAGCTAGTGATGGAATCCTTATTAAGCTGCTGTGACTGGACACAGGAACATATTTATGGGTATGAAGGACCAGAAGGATCCTGAGGATCAAGGATCTGAAGTCCTGCTGGGCTGGCACAAGAGTACTAAATATTTACTCTTGGTTGAAAACAAACATTACCTTCTCCACAAATCTATATGGGGAGTGTTGAATGTTTCCTCTGTGGGAGTTTATTGTGCTAGAATTTATGGGTGTTTTCTTATTTAAAACTTGGAAAAACGCTATGAGTATCAATTCCACATCAAATGAGAAACTTTATCAAAGGAAATCATTCTAAAAGACATGCTACAAATTAGAAGATTTTTGGAACACTTACTGCTTTTCAGAATATATAAGGAATCACAAATCATTTGGAGGAAGATGAACAACCCGAAAGAAAAGTGGACATTTCAGATTCCTCTAGGAAAACTTGAACAAATCTGAATGTATTAAAGCTGCAAGGGAGAACATCACCTTTATAAAGTCTTGGTGGCTCTGCAAAAGTATGAGGTTAAGAAAGGGTATTTGTGGGGCTTTGATGTCTGAACTTAATGGTTTAGGTAGGTCTTTCACAGCAAGAAAGTGGTGGGAATTGGGCTGCGTTTGATACCTAGTAATTTAACTGCAGGATGTAATAAGGCAAGGGCCTGAAGACCAGTCTTTTTGAGTAAAGTATTGTCCTACTATAAAAGAGTTGTTTTTCTAGTCAAGCAAACTTGTTTGCTCAGATAACTTGATATGCCAGAAGTTCCTGAAGCTCCCCTAGCACCCCACCAGTGTAGTTCTTCTCCATCCCCAGCTGGAAGACAAATCATTATCCTCTAGGGACAAGATTAATCCAGATCTGTGCCATTGATTGAGGTGCTGTGATTGTGTGTCAAGTTTGTGGTGGTAAGCACTTCTGCTTTAGAAAATAGTAGGTCTTTCTGTTCTTTCATTTGGATGATTGTTGTTGGATCACTTGAAAGGGTAAGGGCTGAGCATTTGAAACAGTGGAGATAGGAGTAACAAAGTGAAATCACTAAGAGAAAGCTTTGATCACTTTGCAGTTCACCTGTAAGCCATTAGTCAAGGCTGCTCAAATTAAACCAGATTTCATCTCCACTCTGAAAATCTGAAGCATATGTAGAACCAGATAAGGGAGTACTGGCCCAATTATTTCATTGCTTTTTCCCCCTCCCCCTTCTCTGTTTCACAACAGCATAGGATGCTTCTCACTTATCAGTTCTCTTGTAAGTTATAAAATGAAGAGACTTGAGAAGAAAGGGGCTCAGAAATCCATCTCTGTGGTTAAGGTTTTGCATCTCAAACTGAGAACCAATTTTTCTTGAGTTGTTACCCAGAGAGCCAATTTGCTGAGAGGGCGAACAGTTGAGCCACAGTGGACCATGAATCGTGTCCGCGACTAATATAAAGGCAAGCATCAGTTTACCAAGATGATAAATTCTCATCCAGATTGCAGGGAGAAGTCAATGGGCTGTAAGCTTAAACTGCTGTGTTTGGAATTCTTACAGCTGGAAGTATTCTTAACTGATACATGTTCCTGTGGTAAACCAACATAGTGTCATACCTGGCAGCGAAATGGGCAATGCATGCCTGTTATAGTCTAAGGTAATTCAAGGATATCCAGTATCACATCTACAACTAATACAAATAAATAACATTTATTTAATATTTATATGGGCATGAACTGTACTAATCACATCACATACTTGCTCATTTAACCCTCTTTTTGGCCATTTAGGAAAAAGACCATTAACATCCCCACCATGAAAATGGAGAAAGTGAGGCAGAAAGAGGCGAAGATAATTTACTGAAGCTAGGTAACAGTGAGCTAGGATTTGTACTCAGGCAATCTGGTTCCCGGTTTTTTTTTTTTTTCCCTTCCAAGCCCTGTTTATTTGGTTCCCCCTGCGCTCAGTCCTACCCCAAGCTGCCCTTCAGCAGCATAGTGATGTCTGGATCCTGAGCTGTTCAGAGGTCACCATGTCTGCAGTGTCCTTTCACGTCCGCTTCTCCACACACTCTCGGGTTCCACAGCTCCCCAAATGGCTGCAGCATGGCACACAGTCCACAAATGGGTCACATGGTGTGAAGCACCTTCCCAACACAGGACAGGTCACAGTGAATGGTCGCATTTCCTACTGAGTAGCCTGGGTCAGTGATGGGATCCAGAGGCCAGGCAGTGCTTTGTCTTGATCCTTGCTTGTGGGTGAGCATCATCCAGGCCACCCCCCGCGGCAGCCTTGAACATGAGGGGGTTGAGGGGCTGGTGCACCAGGGCCACCTCCATCTCCATGAAGCCCCACACCTGCTCCTGTGCCCCTGCAGCAATCCCTGCTCCTCACGCCTGGCACCCCGCTGCTTCTCCTAGGCCCTTCGTCTCCTGGCGATCTCTCACTTTGGTGCAAGATGTGCTCCAGGATTGTGTCCCGTTCATACAGAAAGCATGGTGGGTGACAGCCAGGTCATGGCAGCACTGCAGAGAGAGGTAGATGTGGTTGATGCCCTTGAGAGCTTCCTGGCTTGCTCTAATATTCTGGATACTGGAGACTGAGGGGCTGTGTCTCCTCCTCCTCCCCCTGCCCCTGAGGTGCTGTTCATGTCGCCCTTCATTCCTCAGTGGCTTCCTCAGCTCTGCCCCTGCACCAGAAAGGGACCAGGGAATTTCCTCTCATGTCAGTTTAGCCAGTGCTCTTCTGGTTGGTGTTTTCATGCTGTTCCTCCTCAACCTGTTACTGTTCTTCATCTTGAGAACTGGTATTTTGTGTATGAGAAACAGTCCTTGCTTTTTATCCCGACAATGTATCTGTCTTTGACTTGGGGTGTTTAGACAACTTAAATTTAATGTCATTGATATGGTTGGATTTAAATCTATCTTGCTACTTGTTTTCTCTTTGTCCTGTCTGTTCTTGGATCATTTCCCCCTCCTTTTCTGCCTTGGTTTGGGTTAGTTGAATATGTTTTTTTAACGCCATTGGTTATAAAATCTCACTGTGTATTCAGATGGACAAATTTTTGTCCTTATGAAAGGGTGTTTCTAGGAGTGCCTGGATGGCTCAGTCAGTTAAGCTTCCAACTCTTGACTTCAGCTCAGATCACGATCTCACAGTTCGTGAGTTTGAGCCCTGCGTTGGGCTCTGCACTGACAGTGCAGAGTCTGCTTGGGATTCTCTCCCTCCCTCCCTCCCCCTCCCCCACTCGGTCTCTCTCAAAATAAATAAATAAATAAATAAATAAATAAATAAATAAATAGGTAGATAGATAGTTGTTTTTTGAAATGGGAAAATGATTAGCCCAGATAAACTGAATTACAAGAATTTCCTGAAGATCATGGTGAAGCTACTTATGAGGTTGCAGTTTTTCTGTAGGCGGCTCTTCTGGACCAAACAGTAACAGTATGTTGACTTAGTCATCTCAGCTCTCAGCCCACGTAACTAAGTTTAATTTATCCAGGGTAGGCGAATAGGTTAAGTATGGCACTGTTACACACTTGGATAACATATAGCAGTGAAAATTCATGTGACAATAAAAATTAGTATGAAAATGATGAGTGTCAAAAGCACTGAAAAGAGCAAGTTGTTAATACGTACATACAGTATGAAATAATTCGTGTAAACTGAACACATAAGTAGTAAAACTACAAATAAAAAGTGGAGCAATGAAGACAAACCCCAGAATAGTTCCTTGCCCTTTTCTCCCACAAGGTGAGAGAAGGATATGATCAGGGAGTGTGACAGCAGAGAGCTTCAACAGTTCTGCCCATTTACAGAGGCAAGTGGACTCCTTATAGTTCTTCGACTTATGCTTATTTAAACTCTCTATATTATATATATTATATATATGTCATATATAATATATATATATGAGAGAGGGAGGGAGTGTTTAAATACTCTAACTTAAAAAGGCAAAATGCTACACTTGAGTAGTATTCAAAACATACTCTACCACCCTTTGTCCTTTTTTGTAAGGTATCACCTGGCACTCAGTAACCACTAAATTGGGACATTTTCAAATTGCCTCGACACTGTAACCCTCAGTTTTATCTTTGCAAGATAGGAGAAACTGTTTATGTGACAATTAAAGCTCCTTACAGAATTAAATGATTTGATTACTATTTGAACCTGTCAAATGCAGACTTCTTGGTTTCAATTGATTATATCCTAATTACTTGTTTGTGCTCCTAAGACTTCAGTTAGATAGAACCTTAAATAGGTTTGATAGAATTTTCAGGGAGGTGGTAGGAATGAAATGCAAGAAACACCCCTTCATTTTTAGTGAGTAGGTGGAAATAGGAACATGCTAACTAACCTTTTTTTCCCTACAAAAAGTCTTTCCTGGATCTGAAGATTTTTGTGTGTGTATAATTTTTGATGTTCTTCATGGTAGATTTGCCTTAGTAAGGATTACAGCTTTCAGGTACCAGGAACTGGATTAACTCTCCTCTCTCCTTCGATGTAGGAATTAATTAGTCTTTGATTATAGCTGACACGGGAACAATTTTTGGAAGTATCTTTTAGGCAGACTGTGTTTTTCTGTGATTTTTCTTCCAGCATTTTACATCATGGAGATACTGTTACACTCATTAATCAAGGGCAGCCTGTGTGTTACATGAAATCATGTACACACAGCCGTGGGGACCTGGAGATGATTGTTAATGAACTTCAGTTGCTCTGACGGAGCACGCAGTCGCTGACATTCTGCCTTGCCCTCGTTTTCTCTCTCATTCCTCTTTAACCTAAACCCCCAACCAGACACCCTTAAGTCTTCTCTCATTTTTCTTGCCCTCAGAATGCTCAGACTACAGCCACCAGGTCCAGATTGCTCATTTCCTAGGATTTGTACGTGCTGATTACGGAAACTTAGACGCAGGGCTATTGCATCTGACTATAGCCTTAAGTCCCCAAAGACACAAGGCCTCCTGAAACCCTCTTCAGATGCTAATGTTCACACAAAGTGCCTCTGGCCCCAGCTGGCCTTCACCTGCAACCCTGACAGGCAGGAGCCTCCAGAATGAGGTCCTGGTTTCCATAAAAATAGGAAAGGCACACATGGTAAATGACAGAGATCTAGTACAAGCTATAAAATTATTTAAAATTGGCTTCCAGTCAGTTACAACTAATTGCTGTGAACACAAAGCCCAGTCAGGAGCCCCCTTTCTGTTTTCCTTTATTATCATTAGCTTGAGACAGGGTAGCTTGAATCTGCTGCTGATGTCCATACCTAAAATTAAATGATGTCACTAAATTTAAGATGTAGCCATTGTTGTTAATATTCAACTATGTCTTAACCTCAGGAGAAATGTGTTATATGGTAGTATGAAAAAAAAATGGGTCATCTTATAATTGTTCCTGGATTTCCTTGGTTTTGTGGGGGTGCTTTGTTTAAATGTAGCTTATTGTTGTTCTTGCTAGTCTTGTGGCTGATTCTCTGTGGCAGCTAGGTATAGTTTATAGGCCATTCATTCTACTTGTTAAAAACCAGATTTGTAAATGAAAAGTGAATTCAGCAACATCTTCCAGGATTCAGTAAGCTGACTACATAAGAGGCAGGAGGACCTCTCTTTTCGTGCCCTTTTTGTAACTAGTTCAGAGAATCCCTGGGCAGTCCTTTCTCAGGTCCATCCCTTTTCTTTTCATGTGATATAGTTTGTAGGTTGTCACTGAGCGGAGCAGAGTGCTCCCCTTAGCAGATCTCAGAATCCTGTTCCTGTGTCTGTAACTAATTCATGGGACTCTTTGTTTAAAGGAAATCATAGTTTCAAGCAGCAGTTCCCTTAAGTTTAAAGACCATCTTTGACATTAAAAAAAATTCAAGATTTAAGATGTCTCTAAGAATGATTGAACGTATCTGGGCAAGTTATTTATTAGGTTTACAAGGTTTACAGTGTATAGTACATATATGTATTTTTTTGGTATGCCTCTCAAAATCTTCCCGACCTTTTCAGGAGCCCTCTCTCTCTTCTCTCTGTTAAAAAAGTAAGAAAACTCAGGAGGTCAGAAGGCTAGAGTTCCGTGTATCTTCAAACATTTGTGTTGCTTTGGACATTTCATTTAATTTCCTCATGCTTGTTTCTTCATTGTAAATTAAACGTGGCTTATTCTTGCCATATTTAGTTATCTGAGTGAGGCAGGAGAGAAGGGGAGGGTCAGGAGACACATCGACTCAAGTAAAGCCATTTTGGTTTTAGGCAGATCCTTAACCTAAAAGTCAGTAGGTCATAAAAGGAGTCACAAGATGTAACTCCTAGAAGACCACAAGACCCCACACCCTCAGGCCAAACGTTCTTAATTGCTCCCTGTGGGTAATTTCACAACCCTAAGATAATGGAAAAACCATACCCCCAATGTAAATGATAAATCCAAAGTCAAAGGGTAGGCCTCTCCCTATTCGGTTATTTAAAATCTTACAAAACCCTTTGTTAGAGACAAAGGGGAAGTCCCCTCCTTTCCCTACCTGGGAGAAGAGACCTATGCTTAGTAAATCTATATACCTTTCTTAAATGGCTTGTTCTTAAAATCTTTCTCAAGCAGAGCCAAGAACTTTCTTGGCCAAGGGCCCAAGGCCCTCCCTCTTGGGGCCTCACCCATCCTGCATCAATAGGTTACAGTAAAAGTGATATTCAGTAACAATGGCTAAAAATGTGCTTGAAAAGTACAAAGTCACTACAGGTATCTCCTCCTTTTCCAAAGATTGTGTCACAAAAAGACCTCCATCACTACCTGTTTGTGTTAATTCTAAAAAATTCAGAGGATGCAGCAAGCCATTATAGAGAGAGAGTGGGACTGCCAAGCTCCTTCCCTGGGAACTACACTCAGCATCAAGCCACCGTAGCTTTGAACTGTGTCTGTGAGCATCTCTATCCTGATTTATTTTGTGCATCCTTTAGCAAGATGTGTCCTAAGATACTAGAAAAGCTTAAAAGAGGTTATCTTTTGAGTCTGGGAACACTAGAAAAATTTTCCATGCAAATTAATAGTAATTGCTTCTTTGCTTCATGCCATTTTGCTTAGGAAGGTTTTCATTGAAATTGTCTGATTTTGGATAGTGGATGATATCTGTGTTCAGTGTACTATTTACATAAGGGTACACATTATGTATTTTGTCAAAGGATGAGGTATTCTTTCTGTGTGTGTGTGTGTGGGGGGGTACACACACACAAACATGTAAGGAAAGCTTTGAGCTTTTATATATGTTATATATATATATTTTTTTTTCTTCCCCCCCGCCACTCTAAATTTCATTAGACCTCAGAAGAAAGAATTCAGATAAAAGGAAAGGAGCCAGCTTTTTTTTTTTCCTTTTTCTTTTTTCAACTTGCCTGTAGTCAAAAACCTATGTTTGAGCACATACTTCCTGCCAGGCATAGTGCTTGGTTCTCAGGACTCAAACAGTTACATTTAAATCTGTAGACTAGATAATTCCTGCACTAAATATTGCCCTTTTGCTTTCTCTCTTTCCCTCACTTCCTTTTTTGCCCCCATTTCTCCCAGGTTTTCTCCCCAGGGAACAACTTAACATTTATGAAATTATAAGTATTAAATTTGGCTATTTATTGTTTATAGATCCAGGTTTTATAAGTTTCAGGAATAATAATGCTCTTGATAATGTAGTTTAGGTTTTACCTGTTTATTCTTTGGGGTTTTACATCCTCATCATCCACTAGAAGGAAGAATATGTTACTTTGCATGTTAAAATGAAGTTGTTCCCTTATTAGCATCAATTTCACCAAGTAAATAAATAGGTAAATAAATGGGAAAAATCCATATCTCCTAGCATATTCAGCTTATATGATCTCTTAAGTATCACCTAAAATTATTTTGTCATTAATATGTACCTTAGACCAAATATTTTACCTATATGCATTTTCTTTATGCTGCTTGATTTAACTATTAATTCAGTGTGCCACTATTAATGAGACCTCATTTTATGAAAAAATGAGGGATTCTGTACAGTTGTAGGTAGATTCTCTTATTGGCTGGTTGGAAATTGATATTTTACCATTGAAATTCCAAAGTTGCTTTACTTCATTTCAAATTGGTCTACTCCTGAAGTCAAGAGCACACTGTATACACTGTATGTTAGCTAAGTTGACAGTAAGTTATGTTAAAAAATAATAAATAAAAATCTTCACTCTTAACCTATACACACACACACACACACACACACACACACACACACACATCTTAAATCAGCTTCTTGTGTCCCTAAGTACTTCCAGTTCTGCAATGGGCAGACTGCAAAAGGAGGGTCTCTGGTTCTCTGTAATGATTAAGTTGCCAGTGTTTTGGGGGAGAAATGGAGTAATAGAGAGGTAAGTAGGTGGTGACTTAGCACTGGTACAAAAGAGTGAATTATACCATAAACAAGTGGCAAATAAGGATGATAATGTTATTTGATTAGAGCAATAGGGCTATGTCAAGACGCTTGGCAGCATACTTGTGCAGAGGATAAAACATCTTCATCAAATGTATGGTTAAGTTACAGAAACGACTTCTACTTCTAGGAAGATGGAGTAGATGTCAGTTTGCCTATCCTGATGTTGAATGCAAATACCCCTGGACATTATTGTATAAGGCCTGAAATGAAGATGTGATATTATCTGCCTTAATGTTTCAAACCAGGAGGGCCTGAAAAGATGAACAGTGAGTTCCCCTGCTCTCACCAGATATGGTCTCCACCCAGCAGGAAAGGCTCCCCACCTGACTTATTCCCTATCAGCCAGACCAGCTGCTCTTCACCTGGCCCTCAACCTAATGGATTTCACTTCCTTGCCAGCCTGCAAAATTATTTAGGCAAGCCAATCACATCCTCCCAGGGGAACCAAGGATCACCTCAGACTACTGCAAAACCTGCCTCCCACAGCCTCAGCTGTTTCACTCTGTGCCCAAGTGCAATTCCCATGTGATCCTGTGTGGCTCACAGTGTCTAGGGATTTTACGAGTCTGGGAATGCATGGTGATGAGTTCCTGGGGTTTTCTTTTTGTCTCCTGTATCTTGGACTTGAAGCCAAGAAGATAGCAACTTGGAAATACAACTGGATGGTGGCAGGAGACAAACAAAGCCTGTTCTCTATAGTCAAAGGACCAGGAAAAGGGGCAGATTAGCAAAGGAAAAAAAATTAGTTGGTAACCATGGTAGTACAGCCAAACATCACAGAAGACTTATGGCTCTCACCTCATGTGTAGCAGTAAAATCTAAGTAGGAAATCTATACTACCACTTTCACCAGGCTATAATGAGACACACTACCTTGTTGCAGAGTGGTGTCAGGGAAGGCTGATCAGGGAGCTGGGCCTATTGTCTGAGTGATAACAACCCCCAACCACTTGCAATATTAGTGGAAACCACGTGGTGATCTTGACCATGCACTCTTCATACAACAGCCCCTAGGGAAGCCTCCCACTTCTAACAGAGAGAGACTTCTGATGGGAACCCAGAACACCAGGCCCCACCTAACAGCACAAGGAGTTTTTCCTACCCTTATCATGGTTATCAGTGGACGCCCAGTGGGAAACCTGGATTTCTGCCCATATCTGATTTTAGTACAGAAACACTCCTCTTTCCCTTCTGAAGTGATGTCAGTAAGTAAGTTAAAACAGAGGGTTTAAATAAGAACCACAGTCTTACAACAAAATACCCCCAAAGTCAAGGTGTCAATGAAAAATCATTGTAAAAAAGAATCAGGAATATTTCAACCAATGAAAAATAAGTTAATAGATGTAAACACTAATGTCCACACATGATTATAGCAACTGCTACAAAAGAAGCATTTCACAGAATTCAACATCCATTCATGACTGCAAACTCTCATTAAACTAGGAATAGAGGGGAACTTACTCAAATCTGATAGAGAACATCTATAAAAACCCATAAAGTTGATATTATACCTAAGAATGAAAAACTGAATGTTTTCTCCTTGAAATCAGAAATAAAGCAAGGTTGTCTGCTCTCATTACTCATTCAAATTAGTGTGGGAAGCTCCAGCCATTACAATAAGGCAAGAAAAGGAAAATACAAAGTATAAAAATATTAAGGATAAATAAAACTACCCTTAATGGCAGGTGACATATTCTGTGTAGAAAATCCTACAAAAAGAACAGAAACAACTTCTAGAACCAGTAAGTGAGTTCAGTAAGGTTATAAGATACAAGATAAACATACAAAAATTAACTTCTATATAACAGCAATGAACATGTGGGCACTAAAATTAAAAACATAAATCCATTTATAATTGTTAAAAAAAAGTTTAGGTAGAACAAAACATACATGTTCAAAACTACAAATTGCTAATGAAATAAATCAAAGAAGAGCTAAATACATGGAAAGACTTACAACATCCGTAGATTAGAAAACTCAACAAAGATTGCAGTTCTCAAATTGATATACAAGTTTAACACAATTCCCTTTAAAATCCCAGCAAGGTTTTGGGGAATATAGAGACAAAATATTCTAAAATTTAAACAGAAAGATAAGGTTCAGGAATGGCTGAAACAGTTTTTGAAAAAGAAGAATAAAGTGGAAAGAGGTAGTCTACTCCATTAACAATAGCTTAGTAATCAAGACTCCTTGAGAAAGGGATAGACAGGTAAATCAATGAAATGGAATAGAGAACTCAGACAAATATGCCCAACTGATATTTGACAAAGTTGAAAAAGCAATTCAATGGAGGAGTCATAGCCTTTCTAACAAATGGTACTAGAATAAATAGTACATCTGTAACCAGGGAGAAAAAACACAAAAACCAAACCCCTCAACATCATGCCTTATGAAAATTGAACTGAAAATGTATCATTAGGGGCACCTGGGTGGCTCAATCAGTTAAGCGTCAGACTTAAGTGCCCAGGTCATGATCTCCCGGTTCGTGGGTTCGAGCTCTGCATCTGGCTCTGTGCTGACAACTTGGAGCCTGGAGCCTGTTTTGGATTCTGTGTCTCCCTCTCTGCCCCTGCCCCACTCATGCTCTGCCTATCTTTGTCTCTCTCTCAAAAATAAACATTAAAAAATTTTACAAAAATGTATCATTAAATATAATATGTAAAACTTTAAAGGTTTTTTTTTTCAAAAAAATGGAAAATGTTCAGAATCTAAGGTGAAGCAGCAAGTCCTGTAACTTGTCACCAATGGTGTCACCCATAAAATAAAGGGTCATGCATAAAAAAAAAAACCCTGAGCTCTGGCTCAGTCAGCAGAGTATGCAACTCTTGATCTCCGGGTGTGAGTTCAAGCCCCACATTGGGTGTAGAGATGACTTAAAATCTTAAAAAAATTGGTATATTGAATCTCATCAAATTAACTACTTTTTCTGTGAAACATTCTGTTAAAAAGATGAAAAGAAGCTACAGGTTGGAAGAAAAGATTAGCAAACCATTATCCAACAAAGGATGGGTATCTAGAATATATAAAGAGTCCTCACACCTCAGTAGTAACCCAGTGATTCTACTAGAAAATGGGCAATAGACTTAAAGAGAAATTTTTCCGAAGAGGATATGCACATGACAAAAAAACCACAAAATATATTTAACATCATTATCCATAAAGAAAATGCAAATTACAACCATAAGTAGATCTCAATACCTACCTATCAGAATGACTGTAATAAAAAGTGACAACACCAAATGCTAATGAGGATGTAGAGAAACTATCACTCATATGTTCCTGGGGGGTTGGGAGAGGACATAAAATGATATAGCCACTTTGGAGAACAATTTGACAGTTTCTTAAGCTAAAGGTGATCACCATGTGAACTGGCAATTGCACCCTGGGTACATATTCCAGAGAAATGAAAAACTAACACACCAAAAACCTGATCGATGCATTCATAGCTGTTTAGTAATATATAGAAATTGGAAGCAACCCAGTTGTCCTTCAGTGGATAAATGAACTGTGGTATACCCATACCATGAAATACCACTCAGCAACAAAAAGGAACACACTATTGATACACAAAACAACTTGAATGAATCTCTCGAGAATCCTGCTTGATCAAAAAAATCCCAAAAGATTACACAAGGTATTATTCCATTTATATAACTTTATTGAAATGATGAAACTATTAAAATAGAAGACAGATCCATGGCTGCTGGGGATTAAAAATAGAGGAGAGTCGATGGACAAGGTGACGTGAGGGAAGTGGATTGTGGTTATAAAAGGGCAAGAGTAATAACCCTTCTTGTGATGGAAATGTTCTCTATGTTGATTGCATTAATGTCACTATCCTGGTTGTGATAGTGTCCTATAGGTTTGGAAGATGTTATTGAGAGCATCTGGATAAAAGGGACATGGAATCTCTTTATGCTGTTTTTTCCAATTGCATAGAAATAGATCATTCTGTCCAATTTAAACATTCAAAATAATTATGCATATTTGGCTGTATTCTTCCAGTTTGACCTGTAATTTTTACATAAGCTACTACATGATTCCACAAAGGTATCTATAAAACTGCAGAATGGTCTTCACTATATCAGATGAGTCTCCAGATATAGAATTTCTTAATGATCCCAGTTTGTAGTTGTCTCAGGGAAATTTTTAAAATTCATGCTTCTTCTGGTTCCTTAAGGTCAATGCTATCTTTCTCACAATTGGCATGCTTTTGATGCATATGACGGTGCTTTCTTGGGACACCCCATATTAGAGATAAAGCCAGCAAAGTTCTCACAGGCTGGTCAGCCTTTCACCTTCATGCCACTGGAATGAGTCTCAGTGGGAAGTAATGAGGTTCATTTGAAACTATCATTTAATAGTAATAATAAAAAGAAAGCTCAGAGGAATGGAACTTACAGCTCATTCATCATATCAGTAAACCACATTCACATTTAAGAGGGACTTCCTGTTTTTGCCCATTAAGTGCTCACAAGAGGTTCTAGTAGCTTTTGATTTATCACCTCACATCTTCAAGCCTTCCCTTTTCTTTAAATATATAGCAAGTTCAAATCCCAAATCATTATACATAGTGTTATACTGAATTGGAGGTAAGGAGCAAAAATTAAAAACAAAAGTAGACATGAGACACAATTTTCACAGTCTTTTACTAAATGACAGTCTTACTAAAAGGCCTAGTGATAACAAGGTATAGTTTTCCTCTTTTCTCTCTCTCCCACACTTTAGCACAAAGAGTTTCAGAGTCAGTCCTACGAATAAGACCAAATCTATTTGGCAAAGGTGAATGCCTGCCATGCCATTTCATGCCTCTGTGGCTTTGTTGAGACTGCTTCCTTGGCCTAGATTACAATTATCCTTTCTTACCTGGGTAGCTCCAAGTTATCCATATTTCAATTAAATTATCTTACATTGATCTTTCACCTTTTTCTCCAGGAAGCCTTCCTTGAATGCTTGAGGATGAGGAAGATACCTTCTTTTTTTCTTGGTACTTCAGCTTGCGTATTTCAGAGCATTTTATCATACTGTGTGGGAATTATCTCTACTAGGCTACACATTTTGAAAAGAGGAGCTATGGTTTATCCATTTGTACCCCTAGTACTTTACACAGTGTGATCAGTAAATGTTGGTAGAATCCAGGCAAGGCAAAACATTTATAGGGTATACTTACAGAAAAGTGGAAACAGATCTCACAAGTAAACAGACTTATTAGATTTTTAGTGTGGGGAATCCAGTTTGAATTCATTGGATAGCAACAGATGTAGTTTACTGGATGCTTTCCATGTCTGGGTCTTTCTAATTGAGGACAGTGTCTTTTATATTTTCATTAAAACCGCAAGATTGCGGGGTACCTGGGTGGCTCATTGGTTAAGTGTCTGACTTCGGCTCAGGTCATGATCTCATGGTTTGTGGGTTCAATCCCCGTGTCAGGCTCTGAGCTGACAGCTAGGAGCCTGGAACCTGCTTCGGATTCTGTGTCTCCCTCTGTCTCTCTCCCTCCCTGGCTCATGCTCTGTCTGTCTCTGTCTCTGTCTCTGTCTCTCTCTCTCTCTCTCTCTCTCTCTCTCAGAAACAAATAAACATTAAAAAGAATTTTAAACTGCAAGGTTGCAAGTGCCATGAGGAAAGATCTGTTGCCCCTGCTAAAAGAAGTGGTCCTCAATGTCTTTGCTCCAACTTGTATTACTTACCTAAAATAGATTATACGGTAGATCAGTGAGTCAAAAAGTATGCATATTGATATGTATACATATACATATATATATTTTTTTAATATGCACATTTTAAGTGCCCTAAGAAAGATCTTTAAGAATAATAAGAATTTATAACTGCCTGGGTGGCTCAGTTAAGCATCCGACTCAATTTATGCTTAGGCCATAATCTCATGGTTTGTGGGTTCAAGCCCCCCCATCAGGCTCTGTGCTGACAGTGTGGAGTCTGCTTGGGATTCTCTCTCTCTCCATCTGTCTTTGCCTCTTCCCCACCCCCTCTCTCTCTTTCAAAATAAATTTAAAAAAAAACTCTAAAAGAAAATGATTTGTACGTTTATCAAATTTCATTTCTCTTATAAATGCTGGTGTTATCATAAAAAATATTATGGGTAAGAATCATAATTTTCATTCACATTTAAATAATGCTACCTAGAGGTTAGTATGTGTCTTTGTGTCAGACACAACTGGATTTGAAACCAAATACCATGATTTTATGCTGTGTGACCTCAAGAAGTTTATTTAGTATCTCTAACCCTCATTTCATAAGAAGGATTAATAAATGGTATCATTTTGTAGCAATACTGGGGAAGCATTCAGTTAATAAGTATAACTTGTAAGCTTGATGCCTGACATAATTGTTCAAAAAATATTAGCTTTTAGTTTTAGAAGTATTAGTTTTTCGCTAATATCATCCTCAATGGGAACAACTGAGAGCTTTCCCCCTAAGGTCAGGAACAAGACAGGGATGTACGCTCTTGCCACTGTTATTCAACATAGTATTGGAAGTCTGAGCCTCTGCAATCAGGCAACCCAAAGAAATAAAAGGCATCCAAATTGGCCAGGAGGGGGTCAAACTTTCACTCTTTGCAGATGACATGATACTCTCTATATAAACCCAAAATTCCACCAAAAAACTGCTAGAAATGATTCATGAATCCAGCAAAGTTACAGGATATAAAATCAATGCACAGGAATCGGTTGCATTCCTATACACCAACAATGAAGTGACAGAGAAATCAAGGAATAGATCCCATTTACAGTTGCACAAAAAAACCATAAAATACCTAGGAATAAATCTAATCAAAGAGGTGAAAACCTGTATATACACTGAAACTATAGAAAGCTTGTGAAAGAAATTGAAGAAGACACAAATAAATGGAAAAAGATTCCATGCTTCTGGATAGGAAGAACAAATATTGTTAAAATGTCGATACTACCCCAAAGCAATCTACACATTCAATGCAATCCCTATCAAAATAACACCAACATTCTTCACAGAACTAGAACAAATAATCCCAAAATTTGTATGGAACCAGAAAAGACCCCGAATAGCCAAAGCAGTCTTGAAAAAGAAAAGCAAAGCAGGAGGCATCACAATCCCAGGCTTCAAGCTATATTACAAAGCTGTAATCAAGACAGTATGGTACTGGCACAAGAACAGACACTCAGATCCATGGAACAGAATAGAGAACCCAGAAATGGACCCACAAATGTAAGGCCAACTAATCTTTGACAAAGGAAAGAATATCTAATGGAATAAAGACAGTCTCTTTAGCAAGTGGTGCCGGGAAAACTGGACAGTGACATGCAGAAGAATGAACCTGGACCACTTTCTTACACCATACACAAAAATAAACTCAAAATGGATGAAAGACCTCAATGTAAGACAGGAAGCCATCACAATCCTCGAGGAGAAAGCAGGCAAAAACCTCTTTGATCTCGGCCACAGCAACTTCTTACTCAGCACGTCTCTAGAGGCAAGGGAAACAAAAGCAAAAATGAACTACTGGGACCTCATCAAAATAAAAAGCTTCTGCACAGTGAAGGAAACAATCAGCAAAACTAAAAGGCATCCAACGTAATGGGAGAAGATGTTTGCAAATGACATATCAGATAAAGGGTTAGTATCCAAAAATCTATAAAGAAGTTATCAAACTCAACACCCAAAAACAAATAATCCAGTGAAGAAATGGGCAAAAGACATGAATAGACACTTCTCCAAAGAAGACATCCAGATGGCCAACCGACACATGAAAAAATGCTCCACATCACTCATCATCAGTGAAATACAAATCAAAACCACGATGAGATACCACCTTACACCTGTCAGAATGGCTCACATTAACAACTCAGGCAACAACAGATGTTGGCAAGGATGCAGAGAAAGAGGATCTCTTTTGCATTGTTGGTGGGAATGCAAGCTTGGGCAGCCACTCTGGAAAACAGTATGGAGTTCCCTCAAAAAACTCAAAATAGAACTACCCTATGACCCAGTAATTGCACTGCTAGGCATTTATCCAAGGGATACAGGTGTGCTGTTTTGAAGGGACACATGCACCCCCATGTTTATAGCACCACTATCAACAGTAGCCAAAGTACGGAAAGAGCCCAAATGTCCATCGATGGATGAATGTGTACACACACATACATACACACACATGTGCACACACACACACACACGATGGAGTATTACTTGGCAATCAAAAAGAATGAAATCTTGCCATTTGCAACTGTGTGGTTGGAACTGGAGGGTTTATGCTAGGTGAAATTAGAGAAAGACAAAAATCATATGACTTCACTCATATGAGGACTTTAAGAGACAAAACAGATGAATATAAGGGAAGGGAAAGAAAAATTATATAAAAACAGGGAGGGGGACAAAACAGAAGAGACCCATAAATATGGAGAACAAACTGAGGGTTACTGGAGGGGTTGTAGGAGGGGGGATGGGCTAAATGGGTAAGGGGCAGTAAGGAATCTACTCTTGAAATCATTGTTGCACTATATGCTAACTAATTTGGATGTAAATTAAAAAAAATAAAGTTAAAAAAAAGTATTAGTTTTTCATTACCAGTGAGATTGAACATTTGACTGTCTATTAAAAAACTCATCTTTGCTTTTGAGTTATCTTTTCATATCCTTTATTCATTTATCTATTGGAAGTAAATTTCTCTTTATTACTGAGTTGTAAAAGCTTACCACACATAAAAGATAACAAATATTTTTGACATGTATTTTGAGTGTTGTTACCTAATGTGTCTTGTTACTTAACGTTATTGATACTTTTAGACCCAGAAAGGTTATTACAGTTTTGCTTTACAAACGTTTTTAGTTGTCTGCACTTTCCTGCCTCATTTGAAGTTAAACAGAGTCCTATAACTTGCTTGGGCCAATAATGATTATGTGAATAGTGATTATGTCTTTTATGGGCAGATGCTTCAAAAATCAGTGCACAGTTTGCTCTTCCATGCTGATTCTGATAGCGTATAGAGGTGGAGACTATGTCACCCTGTGTCCCCAAGGGACTGAGTGGCACCCTCCCTACCTACCAAACATGTAAACAAGATAAACTTTTGCTGTGTTGAGCAACTAAGATTGGGAGCTGCTGATTACTACAGAATAATTCAGCCTATCCTGACCAATGTAAGGATACTTTGGTTTGTTTTTTCCCAGTTTTATGGAGATATAATCGACATACATCACTGTAAATTTAAGGGTTGCAACATAATGGTTTGACTCAATCTATCGTGAAATGATTTCTAGATTAAGTTTGGTTAGCATCCATCATCTCATATAGATACAATGAAAAGAGAAAAAGAAAAATTCCTTGCCAAGAGAAATCTTAAGATTTATTCTTGTAAAAACTGTATATCATACATATAGTTAACTATATTCATGATGCTATACATTCCATTCCCAGGACTTATTTATCTTTTAACTAGAAGTTTGTAGCTTTCGACCACTTCTCTCCAGTTGCCCCTTCTATCCCCCCACCTATCTCTGGTAATGAGCAATCTGACCCCTTTTTCTATGACTTTTGATTTTGTTTTTTGTTTGTATTTTAGATTCCACATATGAGATCATAACAGTATTTGCTTTTTCTGACTTACTTCACTTAGCATAATGCCCTCAAGTTTCATTTATGTTGCTGTAAATGGCCTCATATCCTCATTTTATAGGGCTGAATAATATCCCTGTGTGTGTGTGTGCGCGCGTGCGCGTGCGCGTGTGTAGCTGACACTTGAGCAACACAGGTTAGAACTGTGCAGGTCCTCTAATACATGGATTTTTTATAGTACAGTACTATAAATGTATTTTCTCTTATGATTTTTATTAACATTTTCTTTAGCTTTATTGTAAGAATACAGTATATGATATACAATAACATTAATTATGTTCTCGGTAGGCTTCTGATCAACCGTAGGCTATTAGTAGTTTTGGGGGAATAAAGTTATACACGAATTTTCAACTGCACGGAATGGTGGCCCCCCTGATCCCCATGTTGTTCAAGAGTCAGCTATTTATGCCATAGTTTATTCATCCATCATTGGACACTTAAGTTGTTTGCATGCCTTGGATATTGTAAACGATGCTGCTATGAACATGGGGGTGCAGATATCTTTTCAAATTAGTATTTTTATTTTCTTTGGATATGTTCCCAGAAGTAGAATTTGCTGGATCAAATGGTAGGTCTATCTTTAAAATTTTGAGGCTTCTCCATACTATTTTCTGTAGCGGTTGTACCAATTTACAATCCCACCAATAAGATACACGAAGATTCCTTTTTCTACTTCTGTTAAAAAAAAAAAAAAACAAAAAAAAAAAACCCGACAATTGAATTTTGGAAGGGATTGCATTTAGATCTATAGATGGCTTTTGGTAATATTGACATTTTAACAATACTCTTCTAATCCATGAACTCAAGCTACCTTTCTATTTATGTTGTCTTCATTTTTTTTTTTCATCAGTGCCTCATACTGTTCAGAGTAGAACTTTGTCTCCTTGGTTAAGTTTATTCCTAAACTTTTAAAAATTTTATTCTGAAGTTTTTTTGTTTTGATATAATTATAAGATCATTTAGTATTTAGAAACATTAGTTATTTTTGTAGGCTAATATTTTATCCTGCAACTTTAATGTATTTGTTGGTTAAATATAATAAGATTTTGGTGGATCCTTTAGGATTTTCTGTATAAAATAATGTCATCCACAAATAGAGATAATTTTATTTCTGCCCTTTCAATTCTGATACCTTTTGTTTCTTCTCTCATTGCAAGGACTGCCAGTACTATGTTGAGTAGAGGGATTGAGAGGGGCACCTAAGTCTTATTCCTGATCTTAGAAAAAAAGCTTTCAACTTTTCAGCATTGAGTATGATTTTAGCTGTGGGCTTATCATATTTGGCCTTTGTTATGGTGAGGTATGTCTCTTCTCTACCTCATTTGTTAAGAGATGATTATACAATTTTTCTTTCATTCCACTAGTGTGATGTATTACATCGATTTGCATACATTGAAAGATTTATCCCAGGTATAAGTCCCACTTGATTATGGTAAACAATCCATTCAGTGCATACCTGAATTCAGTTTGCTTGTATTTTATTTAGAATTTTGGATCTATATTCATCTGGTATATTGGACTTTAGTTTTCTGGTAGTGTCCTTTTCTAGCTTTGGTATCTGGGTGATGCTGGCCTCATCAAAGGAGTTTGGGTATGCTCTCTCCCTTTCACTTTTTTTGGAAAATTTTTAGAAGGATTGATGTTAATTCTTCCTTAAATATTTGGTGAAATTAACCAGTGAATCCATATAGTCTGGGATTTTCTTTGTTGGAGGATTTTTGTGTTACTGGCTTAATCTCCTTACTAGTAATTGATCTACACAGACTCTCTTTTTCATGAAGTCTTGGTAGTTTGTATGTTTCTGAGAATTTTTCCATTTATTCTAGGTTGTCCAGTTTTATGAACCACAAGATCATGACCTGAGCCAAAAGCAAGAGTTGGACACTTAACCAACTGAGCCACCCAGGTGCCCCTGTTGGTTGTGGAGTCTTTATTCCTCCTTCCTTTCTGAAGAACAGCTTCACCTGGTATAGTATTCTTGCTTGATAGTTGTGTTTTTGTTTTTGGTTTTTTTTTTTTTTTTTGCTTTTAATATTTGAATATGTCCTCTCATTCTCTTCTGGTCTGAAAAATGTCTGTTGAGAAATCTGCCAAAAATCATATGAAAATTCCATTACATGTAGATTTTCTCTTTCCTCTTGGTACTTTTAAAATTCTTGTTGTCTTTGAATTTGCCAATTTAATTAAAACGTGTCTTGGTGTAGCTCTGAGGCTCCTTTGGGCCTCTTGGACTTGGTTGTCTGTTTCTCTCACCAGGTTTGAAAAGTTTTCAGCCATCATTGCTTTGATTATACTTTCTGTCCCTTTCTCTTCTGAAATTCCCATGATGTGAATATTATTTCTTTTTCTTATGTCTCATAATTCTTGTAGGTTTTCTTCCTTATTTTTTATTTTTTCTTCTTGATTCTCTAGATAATTTCAGTTGTCCCATCTTCTAGGTTACTGATTCTTTGTTCTGCATCATAGAGTCTGCTTTTGAATCTCTCTATTGAATTCTTCAGGTAAGTTCTATTTTCAGCTCTTGGATATCTGGCTCTTTTTTTAATGGTTTCTGGTATTTTGTTGAACATCTTGTTCATGCATTATTTTCCTAATTTTGTTTAGTTGTCAATCCATGCATTCTTGTAGTTCACAGAACTTATTTAAGAGCCTTATTCTGAATTTTTTGTCTGACAGTTCGTAGATCAATTTTTTTAAGGATCAGTTATTAGAGCTTTACCAGTTTCCTTTGGTGGTGTCACATTTACTTGACGTTTTTCTTTTATTTTTTTTAACGTTTGTTCATTTTTGAGAGATGGAGAGAGATAGAGCATGAGTGGGGGAGGGGAAGAGAGAGATGGGGACACAGAATCCAAAGCAGGCTCCAGGCTGTGAGCTGTCAGCACAGAGACTGACACGGGGCTCGAACCCACAGACTGTGAGATCATGACCTGAGCTGAAGTCGTACACTTAACCGACTGAGCCACCCAGGTGTCCCGACTTGGCTTTTTTCTAAGCCTCAATTCCTCTTGTTGCTGTATGCACACTCAAGAAAATGGTTTCTTCTTCCAGACTTCACATGTTCAGTTTGGCAGAGATAGTATGTTACCAATGAGCTCAGTTTCCATTTCTGGATGTCTTTGTTGGTAACATCCTTGGGCAGGTGGAGCCTGCTATTGGAGTCCATTTTGGGGTGAAGCAGTTGTTTGAGTCCTGAGGTTGAGGGTAGTGTGACATTGGCTGAAAATAGCTGAATAGGACTGCTGGCTTGGTTCCCTGCCCCAGTGAGGCTGTAGGATAGACTTCACAGTTGAGTGGATCCTGTGGTCAACCTTACTAGACAGATAGTATTGAATACTGTACTCAGTGGTAGGTGTGTCTTGAATTAGCTTCCCTGCCTTAAGGGGGTGGCAGGATGGGACCCACGGTCTACATGGCTCATTGTTGGGGAACTCAAGCCAGGCAAGTATGTGTACTGAGTATTAGGCAAGGCTTTTGGTTTTTCTGTGCAGATATGGAAAAGCAAGGGATATGCTCTCTGTTCAAGTGCCACTGTCAGCAGCTGATGAGGTCCACGACTTCCCGTGTGCCCTGCTTAGGCTTTCTGGTTGGTTGGGCTGAAGTCTGTAATCAGCAATAAGTGGGGCTACAAATGAGTTTTGCTGCCCAGGTATAGCAGGAGAAGCAGCTCCTAGGCCCTTCATGCTCTTAGTGATACTGACTCAAGCTGACTTGTGCTTCAGCTTTCCTGACTGAACAGGGCCACTGGCTTTAATTGTGGGGCAATCAGCTTTGCCTTCCCTGCTTTTTTAGACTAGAGATTAGGGATTATGCAGATTTCAGGTATTTTCACTGGTTCTTTCGGAAGGGGCTGAGACTATGACTTTTTCTTGCCTGGACAAGACTGGGAGGGTCTCCTTCAGGCAGTTGGCTTTGGGGGTTAAGGTGGGTTGGGAGCTACCATCTGCAGTCAGTGCAGTTATGCCTCACCGCTTTTGCCTGGGCATGGGCAGACCAGGCTCCAGGACCAGCAGAACTCTTCGTTTGGGGACCCAAATTAGACAGATATGTACCCCACTGAATTCTTAGGTCATACTGTACCCTAACCTGAGTCTGCAGATGAGCAGAATTGTTGTCTGGGACTACTAGGGCTCTGCTGGGAGGAATTTGGTTCACCAAGACCCTAGTGCTGGTCCTCGGAAGGCCCTCCCCCCTCCTTCATCTCAGAGTCCCAGTGGTTGAATCCCACAAATTCTCCTATAATCCCCATAGGGAAAAACCAGAGTAGGATATCCCATGAAGCAACCTACAATGCTAGGAGGCTGGATGTCACCCGTAGGCTGTCTCTTCCCACTGAAGGAACTACAGGCTCAAGGGAAACCTCTTGGTGTGGTGTTGCTTCAGCCTGGGGGAGGGGCAGTGCAGTCAGTGTTGGCCATTCCTTTTCCATTTTAATGTGGTCTATCTTGGTCTCTGTGGTGCAGGGAGTTGCCTCACCCTCACTCCCAGCTCTAGGATTCTCAATTGGTGTTCTGTCCATGAATAGTTATTACTTCTTCTGAGTGTGAGCAAAGTGGGGAAAGATCCATGTCACCATCTTTGTGGTGCTAGTCCTCTGGTTATTATTTTTAAATGTTACATTTAGACATTTTTTTAAGAAGTACTGGCTTTGATATCATGCCATAAAAGTCCAGAAAGACCATTATATTGGAGTGTCGAAACATTGACTGAATGATTTTTTGAGGTAGTAAGTTTCCTGTACATGAATGTTTTAAAGCAGAAGTTATGGCTGCATGTCAGGAATGCTGTGTAATTGTTGTATATTATATGAGTAATCAGAGTAGTTGACCTTTAAGTTTCCTTCCGGCTGTTTGGATATTAAGTGTAATGCATAGTTACTACTCTTAAGGAGATTGCAGTGTACCTCAGTATTTGCAAAGACAAGGTACAATGTGGGGAAAAGATTCTTTTTCCAAATAATAAGTAATAAATATGCAGATAAAGCAATTCCTAATTTGTAGAATATATGTAGATCTCCATGACTGTATATTAAAGTTCTGTGCTTGTCAATATTTCACCAGTGACTCAATTTGGCCCATACAGTACAAGATAAAAAAATAATGCCTTTTTATATAACTTGAACAACTTTCTTACTGAGAACATGTTTTGGTGATGCTGTTGTTTGCGTTACTATATAGCTGAACTAATAAGTCAGGACAGGTATAAGGGGTGCAGAGTCCTACTGTATACATGCAAGAGGATGATTTCAAAGCACCATTAAATAAAGAGAAGTCATTTCTGAAACTGCTGTGACCATGGCAGCACTTTAAGAAGTTGACACGGGGATCTGGCAGCACCTGAGCTTCTAAAGTGTCTCACATCAACAGCTTTCTTTATTTTCCATGCCACAGAATGACTCATTGAGGGCAGCCTCTCCCACTCAAGGAGGCTCCCCCAAGATATTTTCCACTTCTTATTGCCATTCCTCTCCTTCTATTCCTCATGGTTCTTGAGTTTTGGGGAGAAGATTCAACAAGTTTAAGGCTAAGCAAAGAGAATTTGAAGGTTTGTATAAAATTTTTCTTCCAGACTATGTATTTAGGCTCTTTGAAGAGAAGCACCAAAGGATGAGCTATTAAGAAAAACGATAACATTGAAATTTGGTTAGGAAGTTTTCTCCCTTTGTCCATCTTATGTATACTTTTTAAAATGATTTTTTTCCCTTCGCCATCATAACCTGTTCCCACTCATCTCAGCTTTTTCACCCTTGGCATCCAAGGGTAGCTGCCTGTTGCAACAGAGAAGCCGTGTTGGAGAAAGCAAGAGAGAGGTGAAATTGAGTCCTTTGTTCCCATTTATGTTACAAATGTCTGAACTTGAAGCTTTTATAAAATCGCCCTCTAACTTCTACCTTTTAACAGTGATGTTGGGTGGGTAATGTTATGCACCAGTTTCAAAATCCTCCTGGAGGAAGCATTCTGAAATACCTAACATTTTTTTTTAAAAGCACCTTGAATCCCTTTCTACATGCATTTTTGAAGTGTAAGGCATGCATAATTTTGCTTAAGCCTTCCTGTCTTTCTCCTCTTCCATGTTGATTACCATCTCACTGAGCCTAGCATCCCCCCCCCCGTCTGGATTCCCTTAATCTTCTTGAGACATAAAACATCCTGTGTTCTGTTGGTGTTGAGAGGTATAATTTCCCACTGAGGACTATCTAATAATGTAACTGCTCTTTAAACCC
This sequence comes from Panthera uncia, assembly GCF_023721935.1. Taxonomy (NCBI): domain Eukaryota; kingdom Metazoa; phylum Chordata; class Mammalia; order Carnivora; family Felidae; genus Panthera; species Panthera uncia. Next base: position 22,792,603 of record NW_026057586.1, on the reverse strand, counting down.
CCTACAAATTCATTTTAACTTTTAGAGGTAGCTGATGCCACCATTTCTGGACAAAGTAAATCAGGTTGGTTATTGACTGGATTTTTCTGTTACTGATTTAGAATTGAGCTTTCTAGGGTGTCTGTCTTAACTATATATATCTTCACTATAGTTTTAGCAATGTTTTATGAGGAAGAAAAATGACATATGTGGTTTTAAACAGCCTCCATCTCACAGAAGATCTTTAGATTCCTTTTTAACTACAGTGATAAATGGTTTTAACTTTGAAACATTCCTGTTTATTGTAAGAAACATGTTTTCTTGTTATATGTGTGTTATAGGAACTCGAATTTGAATTTACATCAAAATTGTAATATTTAATCAGGTAACTTCCCTTATTAACTCAACAAATATAAAAACAGATTCTCTCGAACTAAGGAAATAGCACCTATTTTTCCTCTTCCTTCAAGTACAGTGAGTTATTCTAAATGTTGATTTAAATAGTAAAATTTTAAAACACTATGAAGAATGTTGGCTTCAGCCTCAATGTAATGATTTTTTTAAACTAACTTCCAATACTAATTGATTAGTTTGCATTACTTTGGAAGATTAAAAGGGAGAAGAATATCTAATTTTTGTCCCTGTAAATTTGTATTCTTATTCAAAAGATTTAAAAAATAAGAAATATGTATGTAATTGGGAATAAGTTGGATAGCCCAGAAAATAGTGGTTTTTCATTTATCTGTAATATCCCTCAAACTGATTGTGTATATGTTCATCTACTTGTATTTATCTTTTTGAGAATTAATTGATATAAATCACTGTATAGGTTTAAGGAGTATGGCATAGCATTTTATCTACATATACTGTGAAATGATTGCCACAAATAGGTCAGCTGACATCCATCTTCTCCTATAGGTACAATAGAAAAGAAAAGAAAGGAAGAAAAATATTTCTCTTTGTGATGGGAATTCTTAAGATTTACTTTTAAAATAATTTTCCTATATCATATAGCAGTGTTAGCAATAGTCATCATGTTGTATATTATATCTCTAGTACTTATTTAAACCTTATTTATATACCTTATTTAAGTTTGTACCTTTTGACTATCTTCCTCCAATTCCCCCCCTCTTCCAGCCCTCCACCTCTGATAACCACAAGTCTGATCTCTTTTTTCTGTCGATGGGTTTGGATTTTTTTTTTTTTAAGATTTTACATATAAGTCAGATCATACAGTATTTGTCTTTCTTTGGCTTATTTCACTTAGCATAATGCCTTCAGGGTCCATCCATATTGTTACAAATTGTAGAATTTCCTCACTTTCTATGGCTGAATAATATTCCATTGTGTGTGTGTGTGTGTCTGTACCACAACTTCTTTATCCACTCATCCATCAATGAACACTTTGACACAGCGATTGCTTCTGTGTCTCAGCTATTGTAAATAATATTTCTGTGCACATGGAGGTGAAGATATCTTTCCAATTTAGTGGTTTTTTTCCTTTGTATATATTCCTAGAAGTGGAATTGGAGGATCTTATGGTAATTCCATTTTTAATTTTATGAGAGACCTCCATACTGTTTTCCATAGTGACTGTATTACTTGTCAGTCCCACTAACAGTACACAGAGGTTCTCTTTCTCCACAGCCATGTCAGCATTTGTTATTTCTTGTCTTTTTGATGATGACCATTCTAATGGGTGTGAGGGGATGTGTCATTGTGGTTTTGATTTGCATTCTCCTAATGATTAGTGATGTTCAGCATTTTTAAAATGTACTTGTTGGCCTTTATATATCATCTTTGGAGAAATACCTATTCAGTTCCATTTTTCCATTTTGTGAATTGGAGTTCTTAAGGGTTTTTTTTTGTGTTTGCTATTGAGTTGTGCGAGTTCTTCATTTTTTTTGGATATTAACCCCTTATCAGATATGTAGTTTGCAGATACATTTTCTCATTCCATAGCCTGTCTTTTCTCTTTATTGATGGTTTCTTTGCTATACAGAAACATTTTAGTTTGATGTAGTCCTATTTGTGTCTTTATTATGTTGCTTGTGCGTTAGGTGTCCTATCCAAAAAATCATTACCAAGACCCATGTCAAAAAGGTTTATTTCTATGCTTTCATCTGGGAGTTTCATGGTTTTAGGTCTTACATTTAAGTTTTTAATCCATTTCAAGTTGATTTTTGTGAGCAGTATAGGTACTGCTTCATTTTTTCATATGTAAACATATGATTTTCCCAGCGCCATTTATTGAGGAGTCCATCTTTTCTCTATTCAGTATTCATGGCTGGCTTGTCAAATATTAGTTAACAGTATCTGCTTGGGTTTATTTCTGGGCTCTTGATTCTGTTCCATTGGTCTATTTGTTTTTATGCCAGTACCATACTCTTTTAATGACTATAGCTTTATAATATAACTTGAAATCAGGAATTATGATACATTCTGCTTTGTTTTTCTTTCTCAGGATTGCTTTGGCTATTTGGGATCTTTTGTACTTCCGTATAAATTTTAGGATTGTTTTTTCTACTTATGTAAAAAATGCTATTGGGATTTTGTTAGGGATTGCATTAATCTGTAATGGCTTTTGGTATTTTATTTTAACAGTATTAATTCTTCCAATACATGAACATGAAATACCTTTCCATTTATTATGTTTTCTTTTATCAGTGTCTTATAGTTTTCAGAGTAGGGATCTTTCACTTCCTTGGTTAAATTTGTTCCTAAATATTTTGTTGGTTTTGATGATATTGTATTATTTATCTATATTTCCATGTTTTCACTACATGTATTTAGATGTGTACAAGCTTTAGTTTTAAATTATTTCCTTTATATCCTGAATCCCTCAAAGACAGAGTATTTTCTTTTGTGTTTTTAAAACTCATCCTATGCCTTTCCTAACACAGTATTAAGAGTAGCATCAATTTCTGTACATCTCATAATGTTATATCTAAATTTGTATCACTTGGAACCTACATAGGGCGAGGTAAAATATTTAATTATCCAAAGAGACAAACCACATTTAAGAGAAATAGATAAAAATCAATAAAACAACTTTTAATATGCTAATTTTTTTAAAAAAAGAGTATAGTTGACATACAATGTTACATTAGTTTCATATAGGTTTACTACTTAGTGATTTGACAAGTTTAAAAATCATATTATGTTCACAAGTGTAGCTACCATCTATCCTGTTACATCACTATTACAATAGTATTGACTATATTCCTTATGCTATGCCTTTCATTCCCATGACTTATTCATTCCATAACAAGAAACTATTTATAGGTTTGATTCTGCTTCTGATCTGTTTTATTAATTTTTAAAAAACATTCCACTTATGAGTGGCATGTCTTTCTCAGTCTGACTTATTTCACTTAGCATAATACCCTGTAGACCCACCCATGTTGTCTCAAATGGCAAAATTTCATTCATTTTTATGGCTGGGTAATATTCCATGTATGTGTTGGAGGGGTGTGAACGTGCACCACATATTCCTTATCCATTTGTCTATTGATGGACACTTAGGCTGCAGCATTTCCTTTATAAAACAAAACCACCTGCTTTATTTGGTTTCCTAGGAGTTTGTCCATGGCCCGGCAATCTCCTTTACATACACCCAATATCCCATTCTCTAAGGAATTTATTTTCAATTATGGAATCCTTGAGATATAGTCCCATACCTGAAATAAAGTTCTTACTTTGTCCTTGGACTCTAATTAAATATGGAAATTGTTTTTGAAAGATTATCTTAAGTAAAAGTGTATTTCCTGAACTCTTATTATTTACAAGCTATTGTGGTAGATGCTTGGGGAATGCTAAAATAAGACAGTCCTGATCATTAAGGATTAGAATTTAACTGGGAAACAAAATAGTTACAAATAAAGATTTAACAATTCAGATGCCAAATGAGGATGCTGTATGAGTTCAGGTAAAATGATCATCAATGATATTGGCACTAATAAAAGAAGTAGACATTTATATAGCATGTATTATGTTCAGGGCACTACTCTGAATGCTTTATATATTAACCCATTTTAATTTTAACAATAAAATTGTTGAAAGTACCTATTGTATCCATTTAAGAGATGAAGAAAATGACACACAGGTTAAGTAACTACATAAGGTCACACACTGGTAACAAAACCTGGAATGGAACCTATATTAGTAATATTACAGAATGTCATGAAGGGGCGGTAATATGAATTGGGCATGGAAGATGCCAATCACTGGAAAGATAATTAGGAAGTTCAAGTTCATGTGAAACAAAGTTTAAAAGTAGAACATGTGAAACTAGTTCAATCTTGCAGGATCTGAGATATTATCTAAGTATAAAATGAACAGGTAATTTATTTTTTTATGGGGCCATTTTTGAGAGTAAAAGGAGTTGCTGACTGGATACGATGTATGGATGACAGACACAAACTGTGTCCTCATGCAAACTGAGACCCATGGTCATCCTAGTTTTATCCCTCAGTCATTCAGAACGGGGACCCTCATATCCTTAAATTGGTTCTGGCTATGGTAATTTTGTGATCACGGGTGCCTAACCCATATCAGGTTGTACAAAATAAAGAAGAGAAAAATAAACTTTAGCTCAGCTCTCAGGATTTGGTTCAATGTCTGCATTTCAGTGCAATTATCTTTGACAGTCTGAACTCCTGGACTTTGGTCTTTGCCTTCTTAGAGCCATTTTTCTTCTTTCACTGTTTTTGCATTAATGAACTTTATGGACACAAACTCTGACCTGCTTGAACTTATGCAGTCCACTTGATCATTTGGGGTATGTCAATAGCTGCTGAATCTGACCTACACACTGTTTGACTTATGGAACTTGTCAGAGTCTTCCTGCAGGGCCAAAATTATATCTTTTGTGTAGGGCTAGCTACTCTTAGCTAGGTCTGGCTCTTTACCACCTATCAAAGTGATGATTTTTAAATATATTGTAGTTATGGGACAGAAGTTGGAATGGATCCTACATTCCTTCCAATGAAGTGAAGACATTTTCCTGTAGATGGGGAATGGGGGTTGGAGAGTGGGTTATTAATGGATTTTGAACAGAAAAATGACAGGATGAAAGTAAAATAGATCTGCTGGGATATGTAGGATAGATCACAATGGGAGACTGAGGATAGCAAACCAGTCAGGTGGACATATAATTGTCCATAAGTAAAATAAAAGATATTCTATGGTGGCAACAGTGTGAATTGAGGAAAAAACAGTTTTTAGAAATATTGCAGTAAAGGAATTTTCAGAACACAGTGACTTTCCAGAACCTGGAATATGGCATAGAGTTCTTTGGGTTCAGTGAATCAGTGAAAACTCATGTTGACTTATTTTGTATTAATTGGTTGAGGAAGAAAGTGCTAGTGTTTCATCTTTGTTCTCCCACAGAATGCATCATGTTAGAATGTGTGTGTGTGTGTGTGTGTGTGTGTGTGTGTGTGTGTGTGTATGTTTATGTTTGTCAACCACATTTTCCTTCTCATCATCTTCTCCAGAGCCTATGAGGCATTCTGCTTTTCATCTTCAAGATGTAACTCACTGGCTGGAATTGGCTGGCAGAGGAACATATTTTCCTGGTATGGAAAGTGGTAGCTTTATCATATTAGCTAAGAGGGAACTGTGTTCCTATAAATTTACTTTTCTGTATAGTTTCAGGTTAGGGATGAGAGAAATTCACATGATATTTGGAAGGTAGGTGTGAAGCAGCAGCCATTTTTAATGCTCTGAAGGTCTTTGCATGAACTGTGATAGCTTATGCCTGTTATTGCTGATCTGCTAGTTTACCTTATTAGCACCAGGAAACACATAATAGGTGCCTATAGAAGCAAGACTTTGACTAAGAATATGGCATGTAATAAACAACTGAAAGTAAGGAATATAATGGGGTTAGTTGGTTGCTTTTAAATTTGGTGGAGCACATAGGGAAATAACATTATGAGATCAGGGCTTTCAATTCCCAGCTTAAAGTCTGAAAAGAAACCAGTAAGCTTTAAGACTGCCCTGAAGGAAACCCTTTTCTCCTAATGGCTCATGGTTGAGATTTCTGACTATTAAAGCCGAAGTCTACAGTTGGCCCATGGTTAAATTGCCAATTTCATGGAGTCTGTTATGTTAAAGTTAGGGTATTAGTTTGGAAGTAGTGATCCTGAAAACTGGGTGCATATGTGTAGATTCCATTGAAACTGGGGATGTTGGACTATTGAATTTTACCTTTTTTACCTTTTACAAGTATAACCAACTCTTAGGTCTTCTATTCCTTTCTGAGGATGATAGTATCCCCTTGCCTGAAGAACATGAAATGGACCCCCAAGTTAATTTCCTTCCAGAGGACTGTTGTTCTTCCTCAAGGTCAATACATAAATGTTCCATTGCTTCTAGACCTATAACAAAACCCACATCCAGACAATGACTGACAGGGTAAGGCACAAAGTATGACCTATGAAGAAGTGCGATAGAGACGAATTACAAGATTTTGCCAATTCATACTGCCAGTAACCTGGGGAAAAATACAGGAATATATGTTAAGTGTGTTGGAGAAGAGTGGAATAAATGTTGGGCTTTGATGAATCTGTTGATAAGACTTACTAAACAGTAATTCTTGATTCAGTATGTCACCTTGAGTAACTGGGGGTTTCAGTAAAAGTCTCTTTGGTTGTTTGAAATCTGTACCCAAAGTCTCTTATGATACTGAAATGCCAAACTAATAACTAATGAAGTGAAAATGCCAGAACTTTTTTGGCCTATTGTAGAGGAATATATCCAAAGGCTTAGTGAGTCCTGTATGTTGGAATACATTTCTTGAGTAAATTGTGCTTATCTGTCCCCTAACGGTGTTCACCAAAAGGGTCCAAAAGACAGTTTCTTCACTAAATCTGTGATAAACACATTTGTGAGGGGGCACTTGGGTGGCTCCATTGGTTAAGCATCCAACTCTTGATCTAGGCTCAGGTCATGATCTCGTGGTTTGTGGGATCAGGCCCCATATTGGGCTCTATGCTGATAGCACAGAGCCTGATTGGAGTTCATTCGTTTTCTCTCTCTCTCTCTCTCTCTCTCTCTCTCTCTCTCTCCAAATAAATATTTAAAAGCACATTTTTGAGAAGAATCTTTTTAAGAGCTCTTTGATAGCTATTCTCTGAAGTCTAGCCAGTAATAGGAATGAGCTTGAAAGAGGACCTTGAACTCAAAGTGGGAATGCAGCTGATCGGCACCTTGATTTCACCTTGATGTCTGAACAGAAAAGCTAGACACTTTGAGACTTCTTACCTACAGAACTGCGAGCTAATAAATAAATGTTATTTTAAGCTAGTAATTTTATGATAATTTGTTGTGCAGCAATAGAACATTAATACGGGTAGCAAAGGCCAAGCAGAGATCATTAAAATTCCCTCTTTCTACAAAAACAGTTTGATAATAATCCCACCACCGCCACATTTCTAAGGGAATTGCAGAATTATTGTCAATATCAATGACTTGAAATATGCAGGAATCGTGATTCCCAATACAACTCCATTCAATTAACCTTTTTGGCCTATGAAGAAAACAGATGGATCTTGAAGAATGAAGTAGATTATCATACATTTAATTAGATGATAACTCGAATTGCACCTGTTGGTCCAGATGTGGTTTCATTGCTATGGCAAATAGACATGTCATCTGGTATGCAGTTATTTATCTAGCAAATGCTTTTTCCCCTGTACTTATTAGTAAAGACCACCGGAAGTCATTTTCTTTCAGCTGGAGGGGCCGGCAATAGATACCTTCATTGTTTTAATTCAGGGTTGTATCCACTCTCCAACCCTATGTCATAATCTAATACATGAGAACTTTGCTCACCTCTCCAGTTCATGGGGTATCACGCTCTTCTGTTACATTGATTATATCACAATGAGCAGGAAGTAACACAATCTTTCGTTATCTGATTTAGACACTGGAGAGAAAATAAATTTTCCCCAAATTCATTGTCACTTAATATTAGTTTCCCATTGCTGTTATAACAAATTACCACAAACTTAGGGGGCTGAAAACAAAACAAATTTATTGTCTTACTCTTCTATAAGTCAGAAGTCCTATAATCAAGGTGTTCTTAGGGCTGTGTTTCTTTTAAACACTCCAGGACAGAATTCCTTTCTTTCTTTTTTTTCCCACATTTAAGAGATTGCTTGCATTCCGTGCCTTGTGGCCCCTTCCTCTATCTTCAGAGCCAAGAGCATAGCATCTTTTAAGTTCTCAGCCTCACTCTGACCTTTTCTTCCTTTATCACATTATCTTCTCTGACTTGGACCCTCTGTCTCCTTCTTGTAACAACACTTGTGGTATGTTGAGTCCACCTGGATAATACAGTACAGTGTTCCTATCTTGAGTTAATCACATTTGCAAAGTCCTTTTTGACACATAATACATACACAGGCTTGGGGGATTAGGACATGGATATCCTTGGGAGGACATTATTTTGTTTACCACATATCTCAGTAAAATTTCTCGGGGTCCTTGAGATGAGGCAATCGAGATGACCTATTCAAAGTAAAGAGCAAGTTGTTGCATCTGGCCCTTCCTACCACTAAGAAATATCCATAGTAATTGCATTTTGCATTTTGGATGGAACATGTGTCTCATTTGGGCATGTTGTAACCATTCACTGAGTACTCTGAAAAGCTACCAGTTTTATTTTGTTTTATTTTTTTAACGTTTATTTTTGAGAGAGAGAGAGAGAGAGAGAGAGAGAGAGAGAGAACGTGAGCAGGGAAGTGGCAGAGAGAGAGGGACACACAGAATCTGAAGCAGGCTCCAGGCTCTGAGCTGTCAGCACAGAACCTGATGTGGGGCTTGAATTTGTGAACCATGAGATCATGACCTGAGCAGAAGTTGGATGCCCACCCGACTGAATCACCTAGGCGCCCCAAGCTACCAGTTTTAAATTGGGTTTGGACAAGGAAGAGAAAGCTTTGTAATTGGTCCAGTGGGCAATGTAAGCTGCTCTGCTTCCTGGAATATATGATCCAGCAGATCCATTTTTGCTTGAAGTGTCAGGGATGTATTTGAAAGGCTCTCATAAGCAAATCACATTGCAGACCCTCAGGATTTTGGAACATCACTATGCTAGTCACTCGTGGTAATGATTATCACGTTGAGAAACTGCTTCTGGCTCCAGGAGAGACTGAACACGTGGTCTAATTTCTATGAGACCTAAATTGCCCATTATTAAATATGTATTGTCTATCATGCCATGCATAAATCTGGATATAAATGGCAGCACTTTATCATAAAATAGAAGAAGTATCTATAATACAGGGTTTAAGCAGATCCTGAAGGCAACAGGTACACCAATGAGTCTAGTGGCCTAAATGTCTATGTCTCATACTTATGCTGTATTTCCTCCTCCCTCTTGAGATGGATTTATGGCCTCAAGGGGATCTCCCTATGAATAAAAGACAGTGGTGAAACAAGATTCATTCAGTGGGCATAACTTCAAGTGGTGCGCTTGGATTTTGCTCAAGAGGAGACATGGCCAGAGTTATGGATCTATAGTGATTCATATAATGTATCACATGGTTCGGCCAGATGGTCAGAAATTTGGAAGAAACATAATTGGATATTGGTGACAGGGAAGTATAGATAAAATTTGTATTGATACACCTTCACAGATTAGCAGGAATTGTGAAGATATCTGTGTCATGTCAATGCTCATGAAAGAGTAACTTCAGCCCAGGAGGGTGTTAATAAATGAGTGGAAAAGATAACATATTCTATGGATATCAGTCTGTCTCTCTCCCTAGCTCCCTCTGTCCTTGCCTAATGAGTTCATGAACAAAGTGACCAGGCTGGAAGGGATGAAGGCTACGCATGAACTCAGCAACGTGGACTTGAATTCACCAGAGTTGATCTGGCTTATCAATGTGCCAGTGGCAGAGACTGACACTGAGCCCATGAGAAGATAACATTTTCTCATGACCTCTTACAAAAGTCAATGAAACCCAGTATAGGCAAGACTGCTAATGGCTCAAAACATTCAGGAGTGAGGGTATGGATCACCCTCACAAGAAAGGAACTACAGGTAACTGAGGTAGTTGCTGAGAGCAAAGGGAATATAGAATGCATAGTGGGTCAAGGTAATTCTAAAACATGTTTAACCATGTGACAAATTACAGAAATGAGAACTATAATGGTTATAAGTATATATTTCTTGTTTTGATACGAATTTACTTCATTAGCCAACTCCATTCTTTTTTCCTCCCTTCTCCCATTTTTTTTTTTTTTACTATCTAGCATAATGCATGTTAATAGTATTTAATTTTATATTAAAAATGAATAAGGGGGTATGTCATAGCTGGATGAAGAATGAACATTCTCAAAGATGAACAAAGGGCCTTGTATCCTCTTTGGGGGAGAGTATTAGCATGCTTTCAGTTTTATAAGGGATAGTTGCAAAAAGGTAAAGCATAGTTTTTCTATTTTGATTATTTGGAAGTTAAGTATGATTAAAAGAGGAGTGTGTGGATGTCAAGGCAATAAGGATGAATTCTAGTAGCTGTGTACTCTTTCAAACTAGTTAGCCTGAAATTACCTTTTCCATAATTCTATCCACTGTACACTATTTGATTAACGTTGTTCACAAGAGACATTTCAATATTTTGAAAGTGGAAATAAAGCACCAACTTTTTTTGTGCTCTGGAGGTTATTGTAAGACACCAGGGACTGTGGAGTCCCACATATGTTCTTGCTTATCTGCTGGCTTACCTTATTAGTGTAGTGTTCTTACCAAGGCCTGTCTAGTTACTGGTATGTGTCCTTTCCAGCCTCTCAGTGTTCTGGCCCAGCTGTGTGTGCAGATGCATAGTGAAGGGTATCAGGTTCTCCTGAAGAATCATCTACATCACTGAAGTGGGAAGCTAGGAAATTTGGATGCAAGGTCTAGTTAGTGCTTCTGGGATCCTGTTTGTTCTTGTGAGTGCTAGCCCCCATGTGGGGCTCAAACTCATGAACCGTGAGATTGTGACCTGAGCTGAAGTCAAAAGTCGGACATTTAATCGACTGAGCCACCCAGGTGTCTCTGCTTCTACCCTGTTCCTTCTTGACTACTGAGTTGGTTAGCCTAGAGTGACATCAACCCAGAACCAGGCTCAGAGGAGACAGCCTTGTGTAGACATTTCCATTAACTTCTGTAATAGAATAAAATACAACTTTTATAAGTCCCTTATTTTGTATCACTCATAGTTTCTGCTTCTCTGATCAAACTCTGACTGCTACACTTTACAGTGTTTATTGCATGAGTTAATAAGATATGACTGAAGAACTTTAAGCTTTAAAGATAATACCTGTTTTAATTATGGTCAAGAAATAAGAACATAGGGAATGTGCTGGAGGAAGCAGATAAAGTTGACACCCAGGAACACAGTGGTTAGCCAGTTAAGTAGTAAATAAATGTGTACATGGACTTGAAATTTAAGAATGTTGGGGTTCTTTAGAGCTAGTGTCAGGTCTGGATAAGGAATATCTCATTCCATGTTCGGTCATAAGGACTCCAGAGTCAATATGAAGATGATACCACTGGCCAGAAATGGGGCAATTTAAGACACAATAGTGATGATAGCCTTAAAGGATTAAAACATCTCAAATTGTTTAAATCACAAATAATACATTCACTATTGGTGGGTGCTTGGAAATTAACTTATTACTTTGGGACACCTGGGGGGCTCAGTCAGTTAAGTGTCTGACTCTTGGTTTTGGCTCAGGTCGTGATCTCATGATAGTGAGATTGAGCCCCACATCAGGCTCTGCACTGGGCATGGAGCCTGCTTAAGATTCTCTCTCTCCCTCTGCCCTTCCCCTGTGCTCATGCATGCTCTCCCTCTCAAAGTATAAAATAAAATAATAAAAGAAATCAACTTATTACTCTGAAGACTGATAACTAAAAACAAATGAATCAGGCATTAAATCCTGGTTTTCCTATGTAAACTGTACCAGTGGGTAACTAAATAATAGAATAACAGAAGGATACTTTATTTGTGATAGTTTCTCAATCTAATAAAGTAGAATGATATATTTAAAACATTACTATTTTGCAGCCCCTAATGAATTAATAGAGGGTAGGCATTCTTCATTAATAGCTGCTGACATTACAAGGGGATGCATCCTAATGAAATGTGCATCACAATCTTTGAATATTCTGGCTAAAGGTAGCTCATATCAATTATTCCAATTATAAGTTTATAGTAAGTAATTTATAAAAACAATTATTAAAATTTATACAAATATGAAATATAAAATTTATGAATAGTAAATGTATAGAAACTAAATAATAAAAAACAAGTAAAAGTATATAGAGGAATGAGCTCAGTAAAACTAACAATCTGGGAAGCTGTAGAACAAAGGAGCCAGTTTCTTCAACAAAGGGAGCAGAGCTGGAAGGAAACCCATAGATTAGAAGAGACAGTGTGAGGTTACCAAAGTCATTGACCTGTAGATTTACAATGAATACCTACTATGGTATGTATATTATACCTCGATTAAGTTGGTTTAGATACAAAGAGAAATTGAAAAACCATTGATCAATAGCTAGTCTTACTGGGATTTTGATTCCATCAAACAAACAACCAATAGTTGATATTTAACACAAAATTAGAAATTTGAACATTTACAAGGTGTTTCATGATATTAACAATTTTTAAATTCTGCTTTATATTGATAATGTGGTCATGTTAAAAAACTTTCATTTTCAGATATATACTGAAAAATGAAATGAAAAGGTTTGATTTCTAAAATATAAAATGTATGTGCTAGAACTGTTTTACAGTTCCAGAAGATCAGTGGAGGGTAGATGTAAAATGGTATTGATCTTTAAGTGATTTTGGTAGGAAGGTTCCTTTTCTGGGGTTTAAAGAAAGATTTCACAGGGTACCTCAAATTTAGCCTGCAATTTCACTGTGACACCAATAGGTGAAGTACAGTTCTTGCTGTCCTGGCTCAATTTTGATGTGTCCTGTGATCTCTGCCTCAGGTACTGTTCCATTTGTTACTGGAAAGATCCATTGCTAATTCAGAAAAGTATTTTAAAAATAATATACACCTATCACTCCAAATAGAGACTTAGATCATTTACACAGAGAAAATAAACTTGTTTAAAATCACCTAATTTGAGGGCACCTGGGTGGCTCAGTGGAGTGTCTGACTCTTGATTTTGGCTCAGGTCATGATCCCAGGGTTATGGGATCTAGCCATGTGTTGGGCTCAGTGCTGAGTGTGGAGCCTGTTTCAGATTCTCTCTCTTTCCACCCCTCTCCCTGGCTCATGCTGTCCCTCTTTCTCTCTAAAAATAAATAAAGAGACAAAATTATAAAAAAAATTAATGTTTATTTTTGAGAGAGAGAGTCAGAGTTTGAGCAGGGGAAGAACAGAGAGAGGGAGACACAGAATCTGAGATGTCAGCACAGAGCCCAACACGGAGCTCGAACTCACAAACCACAAGATCATGACCTGAGGCAAAGTTGCACACATAACTGTTAAAAGTTGCATACGTTTAAAAATAAATTTTTTTATTTTTAAAAAAATAAAATCACCTTATTTCTTTTCTGAAGCATTTTCCTAATTTGGGTATTTGCTAAGCTACTCAGAGTCCATTAAATGTCATGATTTTTTAAAAAAAATTGTCTTAAATAGAATGCAAATCTTGTTAAGGGACATTTATTTCCTAGAAGCTTGAAAAAAAATATTTTTTAATGTACTTCGTTGATGCATGATTGAAAGTGCATAACTGTGACTGAATTTATATCAAAGAAGTAGGTAATTTTATGATCATTAATAATGGTTGTAGCTATGCAGGCCAAGACAATGATATGGGTAATTGAATCTCATGCTTCAGAGAACAAAGTGATCACCATGACCAAGGCAGGGAAAAATGTCTTGCCCCATGTAGAGCATTATGCATTTGAATACTTAGATAGAGGGACTTGAAGAAAGATCCCATTCTCCTGAGGCATGAGGGATTTTATGCAGAAGAACATCTCATTGGATAAAACAGTGGTATTGGTTCTGCATTAAAATGAATCATAATCTTTTTGGCCTACATGTTAATATGGGACTATAGGTAGGATCATGTCAAACCTATGGGAGTGACAGCTCTTGTCTGGCACATGGAGCGGGCAAAGAAAACAGTGTCTTAAGATACATGGGAGGGAGAAGAGGAAGGATGATGGGAGCCCATTTGCGAAGTTCCAGAACCAAACACATCTGAGAAATAGACTCTGAGCCAAAAAGTGGTGGCACTGTCATATAGAACCAAGAGTAGGACAGCTGGCCATTCAAAAAAGGACCACTAGTAAGCAAAAATGCAGTGTTTTCTTTGACCAGTGGCAGCTCCTACAGAACAACAGCTTGCCTTTGGTTCCTCACAGTGAGGAATGGAAGTAAAATATGTACTACCCAAGGAGCTTTTCACTAGAAAATATGGCCATCCTTTCTTCTGAGCTCAATAGACAAAATGTTTACATACATTGCATTCACTCAACAAACACTTCTGGAACATGCACTGTGCCTGTATGCTTCAGGAGGGAAAAATATGGAAGGATCACTCCCAGCTTCCCTCCACACCTTGCTTCATTTCTTTTCACAGGGACATGAGTAGACCTTCCAGTAACAAGCCAATTTTGGCTACAAATACAAAGCCATATCGTTTAGTCATAGTTATCAATAATGAAGTTGATCTTTGATCTTTACCTGTGTATCTTCTGTAAGTTACTACTCCATTGATTCTAAATGTGGAAGGGGGAAAAGGGTACAGAAAATTTCCAATACTGAGTACTGGAGAAAGTAACAATAATAACTACAGTGTCCACTTCCTATCCCTGTGCACCTTACAGTTTAATTTTATAGATCACCTTTTTATTCCATAGTTCAAGCACCATGTTCCCATGAAGTGTTTCCAGGATCTCATTCCTCATAGGTTTGGCTTAGGGGTTAAAACCTATATTGAGTTAAAAAGTTGAATTGGATCTGAGTCTCGGTTTCTGGTGTTTTACTGCAGCACTAAATATATTAAAACCAACAGTTTGCTTTTCCTGTGTATCACCACTGCTAGATAGTGTATTCCTTTGGGTCAGAGGCAAGTTTCCATGTTTGTATTCTCAGCTCCTAACACCTCTTCATGGTGCTTGGCCTTCAGAAATCATTTCCTGAGGTGAAATCAATCACCCTCTAGAACTTTTCTAGTCTTACTACCTATTATTGACACAATGTCTACATTTAATACTCCTGATATTCCATGCTGCTTACCAGTAAGGGCTAGTAAATATGGTGGTGTCCTCACCATACCAGAGAGTTACAAGAATTTCTCTTGTCTTTCTCTTGGTTAGGAGAGAGGGTTGAGGTGACACTTAATAACCAAGACATATCTGTGAGAATTCTAGGCCATTCATTCTTCTTAACCAGAAAGTGACCTTGGCTGCTAGAGCTATTATTCATTGGTCCATCAGGGTTCCATGTAGAACTTTCCCTCTGGGTCTTGGCCCTTATTCTTACCTTTTGGTCAAAGCACTAGCTTATCATAGTATCTTTTTAGCTATATGTCCTGTACTTGGTTGTTTCCTTCTCCAAGTGGAATGTGGTAGAAGGAGTTCTGGATTAACTGTTGGATGTTGATTAAATCTTTTAATTCTTGAAGATTTGATTCTTCTTAGAGGAAATGGGATGAAGTCTTGGGCTCTTCTTTTATGAAATGGAGTTTAACCTAGAGATTACTTAGGACTCCTACAAGATTTTTAAAAAATAGAGTGAATTTCTAAGATGTCTTTTTAAATTTATTCAGTTCACATATATGTTCTTTCCCTGAAGTCCTAAAGCAGTTAATATTCTATACCACACAATTTATCAGTTGATTGTATATATTGCTTGGTAGTGTTCATTAATTGTTTCTTATGTAAAAATCTTGTTTCTGCAAATAGATTGTATACTTTTTGGGTTTAGGAAACATGTCTCCTGCTTCCTCATATTCCTCCCACCATTGGCTCTTTCCAAATCTCTCTCTCTTTGCACCCAGTTAACTCCCTGGTGTCTTTGTTCTCCCATTCAGTTCTAACATGAAATGTTCAGAGCTCCTCAAGCTTACAGCAATTTCTTAATATAGTAAGACATTTGGCTCTCTTCTGAATCCTGGGAATGAAGTATTATAATTACCTCTGTTTTTGTAGATGAAAAAACTGAGTCTCAACATTGAGATTTTTTTCCCATTGTTTCTTCACTTGGTTAAATGTTGAGACTGGGAGTGGAACTATATTCTTTCCCTTAAAAGTTAAAAAATTGTTTTAACAATTTATCTTGCATTATGACAAAAGAAAATAAAAAAGACAAGAAAAAAAAGATCGAGGCATTAAGGAATTTTCACTATTAAGTTGTGACTAAGTGGAAGCAATGTTGTAAAATACTTGCAGACAAGGGTTTTTGTTGAACTAAAAGAATGTGAGAGGAAGGTATGAAGCATGCAAAGATTCTATATTGAAATTGAGAGAGCATGCCTGCCTTTAGGTGGTGTCTGGGGAAAGGACCATCACATTTCAGTTTGTAATCAACACAGATGCTAATGGATGTTTCCCTCATCTCAAGACCTCAACTATCATGAGCACCACACAAGAAGCAAAAGGTTTCTGAGTGACAAGAATAATATAAAATTGTTCTCAAGATCATATATTTTTTTTTCATAATGTGTTTTCAAAGTCCTCAGAGCCTACCTACTTGAATGTAGTTTTACTAACTTTATCACAATCCTGATTATCTGGGGTTTCCCCTCTCACAGAAGAATAGAAATAAATAAGAGGGTAAAACTGTAGGAAGCACTGGTAGAAACAGGCATGGTGGTCATTGGCAAGAATTGATAGCATGACGGTATAAAAGATCAGAGGAAAAAAGCAATACGATAATTCAAAATGGCAGTAGCTCAGGGACATTCATGAAAGGGCGTCACTGTTAGAGCCCCATAAACTTTGTACTAGAGCTCAACTTATTCACCCACCCATCTGTCCATTAATTCACTAATTCAGCAACTATTTGTGTGCCAGGCACTGTTGCAAGTGTACTATATGAAGGTAGATAGCCCGTTGTCCTTGTTTTTATTGTGCTCAGAGTGTATTTTACGCAAGAAGTAAGTAAACCAAGGATTAAAATAACGTTAAGGAAAATGGTAAGGAAAAGAAAAGGAATGTAGATGCATTAGGTATCTTGGGAGCACAAAGAAGAGAATACCTAACTCAGCTGGTGGAGAAGGGAAAAGGGAAGGAGGTAAGGAAACAAATCATGCACTACATTAGAGCCAAGCTAACAGAGGTTACTTAAACTAAGCCATAGTAGCAACAGCTTCTGATCAGTGTAAATAGCTAAATAGGAATGAAAGTGGAGAGTGACACAGGATATACAGTTCTTCTCAGTGTGCATCTGAATTACGTTTTGTGGGATTTGTCTTTGTGGAGTCTTTCAGCCAGGTGGAGGTGACTATGCTAATAAGGGTATATGCCTTCTTTAAGAGCTCTTTCTGAACAGAATTGGCCACCTGGGTGGTCTCTAACAGTAGTTTTGCCTCTGTGTCTGAAATCCTAATGGTAATGATTCCTTAAAATGTTGGAATCCTTTGTTCATATTCCTTATTATCTAGTTGGTTTAACATATTAATTTCAGAGTGGTAGTTAACTGCTAATTTGATTTATCAGAACTCTGAAGTAATGAAATGGCTAGGAAGCATGCTTTGGTAGGAATGTGTGTGTAAGTGGGGAGGGGAGTACAAAAGAAAAGGCAGTGATTCTTTATCAGGGATGCTACTTGCTTCTGGTCGAACTTCTGAGCAAATATAAGGACTTGGGGGTAACTGGTAGGGAGTGCTGTAATAAAGGCCCAGAAAGTAGAGGCAAGTTGAAAGGTCAATATGAGCCAGGACACTACACTTACATTATATGTGTGCTTGTCCTTTCCAGGCAGGAGTCCAGATTTATTCGTGCAGAGGAGTTGAGAGTGTAGTCTACACTTCTCTTAACCTTTTACCACCACCACCATCATCATCATCATCATCATCATCATCAAGAGTAAAGAGGGGGAAACAGAAACTCAATTCTGCAACCCTCTCCGACACACATATTATCCCATATTAGTTATCACAAGAAACCCTAGGCCTTCTGGTCATCCCTTGTCTCCCAACTATAGTTCTTAAAAGGATGTGCATGTGATGACCTGTTCTCCTTTTGTCATTTCCCCCAACCTCTTAAACTTTTCCCATTGTGCCATTAGCAGCAGTTCACAATGCCGGGCTCTCCTCAGCGCCTTGTCTGAGCTTCCATTCACCCTATTTTTCTAATGAAGGGTTTCTCAGCCTCAGCAGTATTCACATTTTGGGCCAGGTAATTCTTTGTTGTGGGAAGCTGTCCTATGTATTGTGGGATATTTCACGGTACAGTTGGTCTTTATCCACCAGATACAGGTAGCACTTCTCCAAATTCCAGACATTGCCAAATTATCTCCCATTGAGTACAACTAGCTAACTGAACTGGCTCACATTGCTTCTCTTGAAACCCTCTCAAGGTGTGGCTGTTCCCCTATACCTCCACCTTTAGCCCTCCTATAACTGGATCTGAGATGGAGTAGGTAACCTCTTTGCTATTTATTGTCACATCAGACTGTTCTCCTTTCTTTGTCCTTCTACCTCCTAACATTTTAGCTTGGCATATCATGTCATTAGATTACATCTCCTCCTCCCCCTCCTTGTGGTTTCATCTACTGATCTTGTATCATTTTCCTTTCATTTTTTATTACCTTAGCTGCTGGATTATTATATTTACAATTTCAGAACACATAAACATGATCCTTCCAACACCCTGGCCCTCAATTTGTGGATTCTTTTTCCAATAATGATCTTGTCATTTACCCTACCTCACATCCTCTCTCCCTGTGCACACATCCTGGGCATTGAAATTATCAATACCAGGGATTTCCCAAGAACTCGATTCCATGCAATGTGTTTTCTTCAATCACCACCTCCTGTCTTTTCAATCCATTCATTCTAGTATCCTGAGTTACTTCTGGTTCTCTGAGAAGCATATAGCATAGCAAGTTGGGATTAGAAATACAGGAGGCTTATTTGTGGGAAAATGCTAATGAAGAACAAGAGAGGAAGCTGGAAGATGTTGGGAAACCCTTCAGATTGCAGTGTAGGTCCCTGTGGAAGGAAGGTAGGTTGGGTAGGGCAAGTCTTCTATTGCAATGGAGTTCTTAGAATGTTTTGGCAGAGCTAATTGGGAGTCTTTGAGACAAAATTTCTTGTTTCCCAGGAACTGAGTCAGCTTTAATAGTGCTGTTGTCAGTCATTGGGTGAGAGCTGATCTTGGGAGGTTGGCCTCAGTTCATTGGGCATTTACACTTGCCTGTATCTGTAGATCTGACAGGTGCCTTGTCATTGCCACCACAGATCCCTGTTTTAATAATCCTCACTCTCCCCGTCCCCATGCCCATGTGGGCATTCACCTATCTCAATTGATACACCTTGGGCTTTCCAGAAACTGGAGTCATCCCTTTTTCTTCCCTGTCACTTCCTACATCCATTATATCAGGAAATCCTGTTGACCCTATCTTGAAAATATCAACCGTCTGACCACCTCTTACCACTCTCACTGAGACCACTCAGGTTTCCATGCCTCCATTTCTAAACTAGACTAATGGTATAGCTTCCTAACCAGAACAAGATATCTACTTGTTCCTGCACTTGCTCATAGTCTGTTCTCAACATGGAAGTATGCTGTTTCTAAAACAAATCTGAATTACAGCAGCCTCTGTGCATACCATTGTGGGGACTTCTTATTTCAGTCTGAAAAAAAAAAAAGCCAATGTCTTTACAGTGGCCTGTATGCACTATATGGTCTGCCTATCTCAGGTCCCAACCACCATTAACATCCTGACCCTACATCTCCCCATTTTACCCTGCTGCAGCCGCTTTGGCTTCTTACTATTTGTTGAACATGCCAAGAGCACTTCCACCTGTGGCCACTGCACTGACTTTTCCCACTCCCTGGGTCTCATATATTCCTTTAAGTCACTACTTTAGTTCACCTTTCAGTGTAGCCTACCCAGTAACTCTTCTTTAAATCTCATCTGCTCTTTCAACTACCCCAGTTCTCCTATTTTGCTCTACTTACCCTTTTTTTTTCCATGGTAGAGATCACTGCCCAATATGTTATATGATTTATTATGTTTATAATTTATTATCTGTCTCCTCCTTGATAAAATGCCAACTCCAGGCTAACAGGTATCATTGACTATTTTATTCACTGATGTATCACAAGCACCTAGACTATTACCTGGCAAACAGTAGGGCTCAGTAGATGTTTGTTGAATTAATAATAAGAAATTAAATGTGAGAGGCTCCTAAGTTTTGCCTTGTTTCATGTGTCCCTGTGATATTAGGGGCTATAACTTAGGTGTCTTTTGTAGTTTTCCTTAAGGATTTGTGAGGGCTACCTTCATTCACATATTTATTATCAATTAAAAATGTTGCATTGTTCTGATGAATATCAATAGGTGAAAATGTAATTTTGCTAAGAGTAAGCAAAATGCACATATTTCCCCTTGTTACTGAGAAAAACAGAGTCTAGTTATATGCCCAGAGAAGATAGATTCATATGTAAAAGAAAATTTCTCTTCTTCTGAATTTAAACTGTTTTCCAGTAGCTCTGCAATTCCTTCATTTTATCATTCATTTACTATTTAGTGAAAGCAAATTTTGGGCTAAACACTTTGTCTTTTGAGCACTCCTCAGCCTGAGAGTGGTGTTAGGATATGGACTAAGAATTAGGAACAGATAGATGATTTTCTCCTGGACGTGCATTGATGTCACTTATGACCAAAGGGGTATATTCCACAACAAACAAAACTATGGCACATGATAACAAATTATGTTAATAAGGCAAAAATGCTTCTTTTCAAGAGGAAGACTTTCTCTATAGGTCTAAATATAAAAGGGAAGGAACCACATTTTTTGTCCAAGTGCACTTTGGGAACTGCTCCTATACCTCCCCTAGAGGAAAGCACTGAAATACATCCTCTTGTGATGATTGGGTAGTAGGTCTGCAAATTGTGTATTATTTTGAAGTATGCTGTTTTAAATTTGATATTTTGGGAAGTGGTTAGAAAAGTCAAGTGTATTAAAGTCAATTAGTTATTAATTATATTTTATTTTTTAGTGTTATAAGAGCTATACCTTACCCCATCCACCCCACATTTTTATGTGAACTTAATTTTGCTGTTTTAAGTGCAAGTTATTTGTTCAAAGTCTTTAATATGTAAAAATACTCTTTATTTTAAAGAGGCAAAAGCACTAGTGACTATAGCTTCTCCATAAGGCTTTGGTTGATGCTGAAAAGCACACATAAGAGGGAGTTTCTTTGCCCTAAACAGAATGGGCTACGGTGCCTTACCCACACAGGTTAGCCATCCTGGTTGATCTAAGAATTCCTGCTGCCACTGGCATCATGCCAACTGGGCATCAAGCCTATCAAATCTGGACAGTTAACTGCTGTAAAGGAGCCTTCCCTATTTCTCTGCCCAACCCACCAGGGGCTTTTCTCAGTTTTTAGGTTTGAATCCCGTTCTTGTGAGAGCAAGGTAGCATTGGCTAGAGTGTGTTCCTGTGTCATGATGAGTGATTTTCTGTGAATTGTCTCTGGGGTAAGAAGAACCACACAGGATCTCATGCCAACAGTCAGCTCTGGCTTCCTAAAACTCCTCAAAAGGCTACATTCTGGGCAAGTGCAGCAACCAATGTAGTGGTGTATGTTGGATGTTAACGTTTGTTCCTTGTTTGGGAAAATGCTACAGATTTTTCTAAGGCTGTAATCCTGAGAAAGGGTGATGTGCATGTATGTTGAACAAAAGATGGTTATATTTGCAAATATGAACGAAATTATCAGAACTTTCTTTGTGGCTATGCAGTGAGAGGTCAAGAGGTAAATATTAATCTCTGAAGCCACAAAGAAGTTACTTTTCATACCTAGAGTTACTCTACTCTTCAGAAATAGGCAAAGGGAGGGAGGTAGCTGGGTTTTTTTTTTCCCCACCTCATTTATTTTGTATCACAACAACCTGTTGTTGCCAATGGCAGCTCAGAAGTAAAAGAGAAAATGGAAGTGAAAGATTTGAACTTTGCTTTGGCATTATAGTGTTCATCATTGCTGCAACAAGAAACATTTACCTGAATCTTTGGTGAATGTCTAGAATAAACCTCAGTTGTAGTAACAAACAGTGACCTGGTAAAGAGAGCAAGGGCTTTGGAATTGGATGGCCCCAGGTTCATTCCTGGTTCTGTCACATAGGATTGTGACCTAGTTCTTCTTTGAGTCTCAATTCCTAGCCGTAACATGGGTAGTATAATGTCTGTTCCATAAAATACTTGGGAGAATTACCTTTTTAAAAAATGTTTTATTTATTTTTGAGAGAGAGACAGAGTGCCAGCAGGGGAGGGGAAGAGAGAGAAAGGAGAATCTGAAGCAGGCTCCAGGCTCTAGCCATCAGCACAGAGCCTGATGTGGGGCTCAAACTCACAAACAGACCGCGAGATCATGACCTGAGCCAAAGTTGGATGCTTGACTGACTGAGCCACCCAGGTGCCCTGGGAGAATTACCTTTTAAAAAAAGCATTACAAAACATGGATAAAGGTGTCTAGCACTTAGTAAGCTCTCCATAAAAGTAGTTTGTATTATATTTAATACAAAGGCAGTGATATAAATAATTCAGTGGTAAATAATGTAAAATTATTTGTACCATTTTTGTTTATCTTCTAATTCTGAATTTGACTTTTCCGGATAGGCTAATGACATTTTAAGAATGTGTGGAACACCTTTCTTTGCTTTTCCTTGTGATATCCTCAATTGGTATGTTAAATTTGTTCTCTATAAAGCCAAAAAGAATCATGACTTGTATCTTGCTAGTTTCTCTGATACAAATATTTCCACCGTGGCTCTGCTTCAGGCTATCAGCGTTTTAACAACCTCACCGAAGTTCTGAGCCAACACGGTTGGTTCTTGTGAGCCTGGAGAAGTCAGCACACCCTTGGGATCCTGCCTTGGGAGGTGAGGACCTGAGGCTCAGTCATGTTTCTGTTCTTGCATATAATCTTGCAGTTCCTAAGAAGCAGAGTTAGAGGGTGGGAATTCAGATCTGCTCATCCAGGGCTTTTGCTCTTATTCTGTTCTTTCTGCCTCAAGTTGTCTGAGATCCCAAAGGTGGGTTGGTAAATAGAAAGTGAAGGAATTGTTTCTACATGGATTAGTAGTGTCACACAGAGTGTGTAACAGTACTCCTTTCCGCACATACTTGCCAAATACTTCATGATGTAAGATCTCACTGTTGTTAACCTTCAGAATAAAATTACACCTTATTGTGGAAGTTCACATGACTTCAGTAACTAAGGTGAAAACAAAATACTATAAGTCCCCTTTTTGTTCAAGCATGAAGTGAAGTAAGAAAAAAAAAATATGTCTCTGTTTAAGCAGAGCATTGGTTTGAATTTAAATTGAACTCTGAAGTAAGTCATTTAGACCTAAAAACACTTTTTTTTTCTTTTGGTAAAGGCTCTGTGTTGTAAATTGTTTCTCTTTGTTGATAAGAAAAGCCAAGGTTACAGAATATTTATGACCCAGAGAGCTAAACAGAGAACATACCTGATAAACAATCAGATGGAGACAAAATAGGATGGAAAGCTTGGCTCTCTCCACAGTTGCAGCTGGCAGATGCCTTGTATGGGGATTTTTCTTTTCAACCAATGTAAAGAGAAAAAGATTCTCTTACTATTCAGTTATTTCGCTCCCCATGTATACTGTGAAATTTTTCTGAGTTATGAAACATGCTTAAAATTATGAAAAGTCATAAAGCATGACTGGTATCAGAGATAATATTTCATGAATACCGTGCATTTAAATAATTCATATACAACTAAAGTTACAAAGCTCAACCATGTTGTTTTCCAAAACTCTAAAACATCAAAACAGTGTCTGGATTTTGAGATAACTTCCCTAATATACTCTCTTTTTCAAAAATTTAATTATAGGGAAGGTGCTTTCAACATTATCAAATTTTAATATAAAACTTCCCTTGAAACTAATGAGATTGGGCATATTTTCAAATGTTAGTGAATTTCTTTCATGTGTGTGCATTTTTTTTTTCAAATGTTGGCATTTTCTATTAAAATTACAGGAATTCTTAATATATTCCAGGTATTACTTTTTTGTTATGTAGATTTAAAATATCTTATTCTTGCCTGTGCCTTACTTTTATTTCTGTTTATGGTAATTTTCCTTAAAAATATCCAAAAAAGAACACTTATAAAAATTTACAGTTAATATCATACTTAATGTTAAAAGACAGAATGCTTTCCTCTTAAGGTTGGGAATAAGACAAAGCTGTCTGCTCTCACCACTGTTCTTAACATCATATTTGAAGTCCTAGTCAATGCAGTAAAGGAAGAAAAAGAAATACAATGCATACAGATAGAAATGAAAGAAGTAAACGTATCTTTACAGACAACATAATTGCCTATGTAAAAAACACTATGGAATCCACAAAATACTACAGAATAAGTGATTTTAAAAATTTTTTAGAATACAAGATCAATATAAGAGAACCAACTTTATTTCTATACTTTAGCAACCAGTAACTGGAAACTGAAATTAAAACAACTGTACCATTTACAGTGCATTCAAAAAATGAAATATTTAGTATTAATCTGACAAAATGTGTGCAGGACTTAATATATTGACAACAGCTAAATGCTGATATGAAAAACAAAGATGACTTGAATAAGATGAGAGATATTCTGTTTTTATGAATTTGTAGTCTGAATATAATAAAGGTGTCAATTTTTCTCAACTTGATCTAAAATTTTAATTAAAATCAAAATTCCAGTAGAATTTTTTAATACATGAAAAGCTTATTCTAAATTTTATTTTTTTAATGTTTATTTTTGAGAGAGAGAGATAGACACACACAGAGTGCGAGTGGAGGAGGGGTAGAAAGAGAGGGAGACAGAATCTGAAGCAGGCTCCAGGCTGAGTTGTCAGCACGGAGCCTGAAGGGGGGCTCAAACTCACAAATCACGAGAACATGGTCTGAACTGAAGTCAGACACTTAACCGACTGAGCCACCCAGGTGCCCCTGAAAAGCTTATTCTCAAATTATATGGAAGTCAAATAGACTAGAAAAGTCAAAAGGATTTTTAAAACTAATAAAGTTGGAGGACATGCATTTCCAGATTTTAAGATTTATTATAAAGTTTCAGGAATCAAGACAGTGTAGCAGTGGTGAAAGTGATGAAACAAATCCATGGAACATGATTGAAATTATACAAACAAACCTATGCATACATATTCAATTGATTTTAGATAAAGATACAAAATTCAGAAAATAATGATGCAACTATTGGTATTGGACATGTATTTCAAGAAAGTGAACATTGACCTCACATTTTTACAAAAGTTAACTTGAATCAAATACTAAAATGTAAAATTAAACTGTATAAAACTCTATGAAAAATGTGGGGTTAATCCTTCTGACTTGAGCTAAGTGAAGAGTTCTTAGAAATAACACCAAAAGCATGGTCCATAAAGGAAAAAAGAAATAAATTGGATTTATCAAAATGAAAAAGTAATTGTTCTGAAAAAGACACTGTTAACAGAATAAAAGGACAAGCTACAGAGTGGGAGAAATATTTTCAGTCACATCTGAGAAAGGATTTGTATCCATAATACATAAAGAACTCTTAAAATTCGGTAAGAAGACAGACAACTAAAAAAAAAATTGGGCAAAAGATATGAACAGATATTTCACCAAAGAAGATATCCAGATAGCAAGTAAGCACAAGAAAACAGGCTCTGCCTCATTAGTTCTCAGTAATAGCACATTAAAGCCACAATGCAAAACCATAATAAAACCTATGAGAATGGTTTAAAAGTAAAAGACAATATCAAGTGCTTGCAAGAATGTGGAGTAACTGAAACTTTGACACATTGCTGCTGATGGGAATATAAAGTTACATGGCTGCTCTTGAAAATTACTTGGCAATTTCTTATAAAGTTAAGAAATTCTTATAACTATGATCCTTCAACCCTGTTCTTGAACATTTATCTTAGAGAAATGAAAATTTGTTTAAGCAGAAAACATACACAAGTTTTGAGGCAGCATTATTTATAATCACCCCAAACTGGAAACAACCTACATGTCCTTCAGTGAGTGTGAATGGATAATAAACTATGGCTCATGGAGAAAATGGAATATGCCTGTGTGATAAAAAGGAATGGAGTATTGACACACACAACGTGGATAATCTTTAGGTATTATGGTGCGTGAAACGAGGTAGTCTCCATAGTTTGTATATTATTCCATTTATATGCTATTTGTGAAAGGACGTAGTTCAGGGACAGGAAGCATGTCAGTGGACACCAGGGGTTGGGGTGGGAAAGTTTTTAAAAAAAGAATCAGCAGAGTGAGATTTTGGGGTTGATGGAACAGTCTTGTATCTTTACCATAATAGTAGTTACATGAATATATCCCTGTGGTAAAACTCATAGAACTGTACACCCAAAGGAGTGAATTCTGTTCTCTGAAAATTCAAAAATACATTTTATCCAACATCTCTCTATGTTTGTAGTAGTGAGCAGGGTTCAGAACAGTCCATCATGTGACATTAAGCCATGGCTCTCTTGCTCTCCTAATAAAATATAACACAATAAAAGTTACTTTATAAAGAAAAGACAATAACAGTGATAGTACTTTGAGGTAAGAACCAAACATCCTGCATGAAAATGCATTTTTATTGACAAATAAAATCTGTATTCTAAACTTCTGATAAGAATAGACTTTGCCTATTTTGCCAGCCCTGTAGTGACTAGCATAGAGCCTGGAAGTCAACAAGTTCTTTTAATCACATCATTTAATAAATGATTGCATGAACACAGACCTGCTGACAGAAATGTGGGCCAAAGACGTGCTACAGAGCATGTAGAAATGGCTCAGATAATCTGTACCTATACAACAGGAGAACAGACCTAACACCATGTCTCTTGACTTTTATTTTTATTTTTTTTTAACTTTTATTTTTCTATTTTGTACTACAGTCTCTTCTCAAACTCCTCTTCCTCATAGTTTAAGATTCAGGTCAGATTTTCTGTCTTTCAAAAAGTTTTCTATGGCCTCTCACCTCACTTTTTAAGAAAAATTACACTTACTGATTGGTTCTTTCTGGGGATACAGAAATGTTGTGGTATAGGCGATAAAAGCCCAGATACTGTTCACTGGTTTTTTTTAGTTGAGATATAATTTATATATAGCATTATATTAGTTTCAAATAAATGTTTGTATAGTGAAATGACCACATTGTTTAATTAGTATGCATCATCACACATAGTTTTTTTCTTTGTAATGAGTAACTTGAAGATCTCTCTTAGTAACTACAAATTTATAATGCAGTATTATTAACTATAGTCACCATGTTGTACATTACATCCCCATGAGTTACCTTATAACTAAAAGTTTGTAACTTTTGACCCCCTTCACCCATTTTGCCCAACCCCAAACCTCACCTCTGGTAACCACCAGTCTATTCTCCCTAAGTTTGGGTGTTTCATTTATTTACTCATTTTTGATTCTACATATAATTAGATCATACAGTATTTGTCTTTATCTGACTTATTTCATGTGGCATATTGCCCTCCAAGTTCATCTATGTCATCACAAATAGCAAGATTTCCTTCTTTTTTAATGGCTGAATAATACTCCATTTGTGTGTGCGTGTGTGTTTGAACACATTTTCTTTTTTTTTTTTTTTTTTTAATATATGAAATTTACTGTCAAATTGGTTTCCATACAACACCCAGTGCTCATCCCAAAAGGTGCCCTCCTCAATACCCATCACCCACCCTGCCCTCCCTCCCACCCCCCATCAACCCTCAGTTTGTTCTCAGTTTTTAACAGTCTCTTATGCTTTGGCTCTCTCCCACTCTAACCTCTTTTTTTTTTTTCCTTCCCCTCCCCCATGGGTTTCTGTTAAGTTTCTCAGGATCCACATAAGAGTGAAACCATATGGTATCTGTCTTTCTCTGTATGGCTTATTTCACTTAGCATCACACTCTCCAGTTCCATCCATGTTGCTACAAAAGGCCATATTTCATTTTTTCTCATTGCCACGTAGTATTCCATTGTGTATATAAACCACAATTTCTTTATCCATTCATCAGTTGATGGACATTTAGGCTCTTTCCATAATTTGGCTATTGTTGAGAGTGCCGCTATAAACATTGGGGTACAGGTGCCCCTATGCATCAGTACTCCTGTATCCCTTGGATAAATTCCTAGCAGTGCTATTGCTGGGTCATAGGGTAGGTCTATTTTTAATTTTCTGAGGAACCTCCACACTGCTTTCCAGAGCGGCTGCACCAATTTGCATTCCCACCAACAGTGCAAGAGGGTTCCCGTTTCTCCACATCCTCTCCAGCATCTATAGTCTCCTGATTTGTTCATTTTGGCCACTCTGACTGGCGTGAGGTGATATCTGAGTGTGGTTTTGATTTGTATTTCCCTGATAAGGAGCGACGTTGAACATCTTTTCGTGTGCCTGTTGGCCATCCGGATGTCTTCTTTAGAGAAGTGTCTATTCATGTTTTCTGCCCATTTCTTCACTGGGTTATTTGTTTTTCGGGTGTGGAGTTTGATGAGCTCTTTATAGATTTTGGATACTAGCCCTTTGTCCGATGTGTCATTTGCAAATATCTTTTCCCATTCCGTTGGTTGCCTTTTAGTTTTGTTGGTTGTTTCCTTTGCTGTGCAGAAGCTTTTTATCTTCATAAGGTCCCAGTAATTCACTTTTGCTTTTAATTCCCTTGCCTTTGGGGATGTGCCGAGTAAGAGATTGCTACGGCTGAGGTCAGAGAGGTCTTTTCCTGCTTTCTCCTCTAAGGTTTTGATGGTTTCCTGTCTCACATTCAGGTCCTTTATCCATTTTGAGTTTATTTTTGTGAATGGTGTGAGGAAGTGGTCTAGTTTCAACCTTCTGCATGTTGCTGTCCAGTTCTCCCAGCACCATTTGTTAAAGAGACTGTCTTTTTTCCATTGCATGTTCTTTCCTGCTTTGTCAAAGATGAGTTGGCCATACGTTTGTGGGTCTAGTTCTGGGGTTTCTATTCTATTCCATTGGTCTATGTGTCTGTTTTTATGCCAATACCATGCTGTCTTGATGATGACAGCTTTGTAGTAGAGGCTAAAGTCTGGGATTGTGATGCCTCCTGCTTTGGTCTTCTTCTTCAAAATTACTTTGGCTATTCGGGGCCTTTTGTGGTTCCATATGAATTTTAGGATTGCTTGTTCTAGTTTCGAGAAGAATGCTGGTGCAATTTTGATTGGGATTGCATTGAATGTGTAGATAGCTTTGGGTAGTATTGACATTTTGACAATATTTATTCTTCCAATCCATGAGCAGGGAATGTCTTTCCATTTCTTTATATCTTCTTCAATTACCTGCATAAGCTTTCTATAGTTTTCAGCATACAGATCTTTTACATCTTTGGTTAGATTTATTCCTAGGTATTTTATGCTTCTTGGTGCAATTGTGAATGGGATCAGTTTCTTCATTTGTCTTTCTGTTGCTTCATTGTTAGTGTATAAGAATGCAACTGATTTCTGCACATTGATTTTGTATCCTGCAACTTTGCTGAATTCATGTATCAGTTCTAGCAGACTTTTGGTGGAGTCTATCGGATTTTCCATGTATAATATCATGTCATCTGCAAAAAGCGAAAGCTTGACTTCGTCTTTGCCAATTTTGATGCCTTTGATTTCCTTTTGTTGTCTGATTGCTGATGCTAGAACTTCCAGCACTATATTAAACAACAGCGGTGACAGTGGGCATCCCTGTCGTGTTCCTGATCTCAGGGAAAAAGCTCTCAGTTTTTCCCCGTTGAGGATGATGTTAGCTGTGGGCTTTTCATAAATGGCCTTTATGATCTTTAAGTATGTTCCTTCTATCCCGACTTTCTCAAGGGTTTTTATTAAGAAAGGGTGCTGGATTTTGTCAAAGGCCTTTTCTGCATCGATTGACAGGATCATATGGTTCTTCTCTTTTTTTTTGTTAATGTGATGTATCACGTTGATCGATTTGCGAATGTTGAACCAGCCCTGCATCCCAGGAATGAATCCCACTTGATCATGGTGAATAATTCTTTTCATATGCTGTTGAATTGATTTGCTAGTATCTTATTAAGAATTTTTGCATCCATATTCATCAGGGATATTGGCCTGTAGTTCTCTTTTTTTACTGGGTCTCTGTCTGGTTTAGGAATCAAAGTAATACTGGCTTCATAGAATGAGTCTGGAAGTTTTCCTTCCCTTTCTATTTCTTGGAATAGCTTGAGAAGGATAGGTATTATCTCTGCTTTAAATGTCTGGTAGAACTCCCCTAGGAAGCCATCTGGTCCTGGACTCTTATTTGTTGGGAGATTTTTGATAACCGATTCAATTTCTTCGCTGGTTATGGGTCTGTTCAAGCTTTCTATTTCCTCCTGATTGAGTTTTGGAAGAGTGTGGGTGTTTAGAAATTTGTCCATTTCTTCCAGGTTGTCCAATTTGCTGGCATATAATTTTTCATAGTATTCCCTGATAATTGTTTGTATCTCTGAGGGATTGGTTGTAATCATTCCATTTTCATTCATGATTTTATCTATTTGGGTCATCTCCCTTTTCTTTTTGAGAAGCCTGGCTAGAGGTTTGTCAATTTTGTTTATTTTTTCAAAAAACCAACTCTTGGTTTCGTTGATCTGCTCTACAGTTTTTTTTAGATTCTATATTGTTTATTTCTGCTCTGATCTTTATTATTTCTCTTCTTCTGCTGGGTTTAGGCTGCCTTTGCTGTTCTGCTTCTATTTCCTTTAGGTGTGCTGTTAGATTTTGTATTTGGGATTTTTCTTGTTTCTTGAGATAGGCCTGGATTGCAATGTATTTTCCTCTCAGGACTGCCTTCGCTGCATCCCAAAGCGTTTGGATTGTTGTATTTTCATTTTCGTTTGTTTCCATATATCTTTTAATTTCTTCTCTAATTGCCTGGTTGACCCACTCATTCGTTAGTAGGGTGTTCTTTAACCTCCATGCTTTTGGAGGTTTTCCAGACTTTTTCCTGTGGTTGGTTTCAAGCTTCATAGCATTGTGGTCTGAAAGTATGCATGGTATAATTTCAATTCTTGTAAACTTATGAAGGGCTGTTTTGTGACCCAGTATATGATCTATCTTGGAGAATGTTCCATGTGCACTCGAGAAGAAAGTATATTCTGTTGCTTTGGGATGCAGAGTTCTAAATATATCTGTCAAGTCCATCTGATCCAATGTATCATTCAGGGCCCTTGTTTCTTTATTGACTGTGTGTCTAGATGATCTATCCATTTCTGTAAGTGGGGTGTTAAAGTCCCCTGCAATGACCACATTCTTATCAATAAGGTTGCTTATGTTTATGAGTAATTGTTTTATATATCTGGGGGCTCGGGTATTTGGCGCATAGACATTTATAATAGTTAGCTCTTCCTGGTGGATAGACCCTGTGATTATTATATAATGCCCTTCTTCATCTCTTGTTACAGCCTTTAATTTAAAGTCTAGTTTGTCTGATATAAGTATGGCTACTCCAGCTTTCTTTTGGCTTCCAGGAGCATGATAAATAGTTCTCCATCCCCTCACTCTCAATCTAAAGGTGTCCTCAGATCTAAAATGAGTCTCTTGTAGACAGCAAATAGATGGGTCTTGTTTTTTTATCCATTCTGATACCCTATGTCTTTTAGTTGGCGCATTTAATCCATTTACATTCAGTGTTATTATAGAAAGATATGGGTTTAGAGTCATTGTGATGTCTGTATGTTTTATGCTTGTAGTGATGTCTCTGGTACTTTGTCTCACAGGATCCCCCTTAGGATCTCTTGTAGGGCTGGTTTCGTGGTGACAAATTCCTTCAGTTTTTGTTTGTTTGGGAAGACCTTTATCTCTCCTTCTATTCTAAATGACAGACTTGCTGGATAAAGGATTCTCGGCTGCATATTTTTTCTGTTTAGCACACTGTAGATATCGTGCCAAGCCTTTCTGGCCTGCCAAGTTTCAAAGGAGAGATCAGACCCGAGTCTTATAGGTCTCCCTTTATATGTGAGGGCACGTTTATCCCTTGCTGCTTTCAGAATTTTCTCTTTATCCTTGTATTTTGCCAGTTTCACTATGATATGTCGTGCAGAAGATCGATTCAAGTTACGTCTGAAGGGAGTTCTCTGTGCCTCTTGGATTTCAATGCCTTTTTCCTTCCCCAGTTCAGGGAAGTTCTCAGCTATAATTTGTTCAAGTACCCCTTCAGCACCTTTCCCTCTCTCTTCCTCCTCTGGGATACCAATTATGCGTATATTATTTTTTTTTAGTGTATCACTTAGTTCTCTAATTTTCCCCTCATACTCCTGGATTTTTTTATCTCTCTTTCTTTCAGCTTCCTCTTTTTCCATAACTTTATCTTCTAGTTCACCTATTCTCTCCTCTGCCTCTTCAAGCCGAGCTATCGTGGATTCCATTTTGTTTTGCATTTCGTTTAAAGCGTTTTTCAACTCCTCGTGACTGTTCCTTAGTCCCTCGATCTTTGTGGCAAGAGATTCTCTGCTGTCCTGTATACTGTTTTCAAGCCCAGCGATTAATTTTATGACTATTATTCTAAATTCATTTTCTGTTATATTATTTAAATCCTTTTTGATCAGTTCATTAGCTGTTGTTATTTCCTGGAGATTCTTCTGAGGGGAATTCTTCCGTTTGGTCATTTTGGAGAGTCCCTTGCGTGGTGAGGACCTGCAGTGCACTTCCCCTGTGCTGTGGTGTATAACTGGAGTTAGTGGGCGGGGCCGCAGTCCGACCCGATGTCTGCCCCCAGCCCACTGCTGGGGCCACAGTCAGACTGGTGTGTGCCTTCTCTTCCCCTCTCCTAGGGGCGGGATTCACTGTGGGGTGGCGTGTCCCGTCTGGGCTACTTGCACACTGCCAGGCTTGTGTTGCTGGGGATCTGGGGTATTAGCTGGGGTGGGTAGGCAAGGTGCACGGGGGGTGGAGGGGCAGGCTTAGCTCGCTTCTCCTTAGGTGATCCACTCCAGGAGGAGCCCTGTGGCAGCGGGAGGGAGTCAGATCCGCTGCCGGAGGTTTGGCTCCGCAGAAGCACAGAGTTGGGTGTTTGTGCGGAGCGAGCAAGTTCCCTGGCAGGAACTGGTTCCCTTTGGGATTTTGGCTGGGGGATGGGCGGGGGAGATGGCGCTGGCGAGCGCCTTTGTTCCCCACCAAACTGAGCTCTGTCTTCCGGGGGCTCAGCAGCTCTCCCTCCCTTAGTCCTCCAGCCTTCCCGCTTTCCGTGCAGAGCTGTTAACTTATGACCTCCCAGACGCTAAGTCGCGCTTGCTGTCGGAACACAGTCTGTCCGGCCCCTCCGCTTTTGCCAGCCAGACTCGGGGGCTCCGCTTGGCCGGCGAGCCGCCCCTCCGCCCCGGCTCCCTCCCGCCAGTCCGTGGAGCGCGCACCGCCTCGCCGCCCTTCCTCCCCTCTTCCGTGGGCCTCTAGTCTGCGCTTGACTCCGGAGACTCCCTTCTGCTAATCCTCTGGCGGTTTTCTGGGTTCTTTAGGCAGGTGTAGGTGGAATCTAAGTGATCGGCAGGACGCGCTGTGAGCCCCGCGTCCTCCTACGCCGCCATCTTCTGGAACCTGAACACATTTTCTTTATCCATTCATCAATTGATGGACATGGATGGGTGTTGCTTCCATGTCTTGGCTATTATAAATAATGCTACAGTGAACATGGGGGTGTGTTTATCTTTTTGCATTGGTGTTTTGTTTCCTTCAAATAGATACCCAGAAGTAGAATTGGAATTGCTGGATCATGTGGTAGTTTTATTTTTAAGTTTTTGAGGAATCTCCATGCTGTCTTCTATAGTATCTGTGCTAATTTACATTGCCACAAAAATGCACAAGGGCTCCCTTTTCTCTGCATCTTCCCCAGCACTTGTTATTTCTTGTCTTTTTGATAATGATTCTGATAGGTGTAAGGTTGTATTTCAGTGTAGTTTTGATTTTGCTTTTCCCTGGTGGTTAATGGTGTTAAACACCTTTTCATTTACCTGTTGGCCATCTCTACGTCTACTTTGCAAAAATGTGTTTTGAGATCTTCTGTCCAATTTTTAATTGTTTTCTGTTGAGTTGTATGAGTTCTTTATATGTTCTGCATGTTAGCCCCTTATCAGACATATGATTTACACGTATCTTCTCCCAGTCGGTAGGTTGCCTTTTCATTTTTTAGGAGAAGCTTTTTAATTTCACTTCATTTTATTTTTCTTATTTGAATGCTGATAACTTGCATTCTGATGTTGAAAAGAACCATATTGGTCTTTGTATGATATGCTCTGTAATGTGTATATGTCTTATCCCTCTAAATTAATTGAAAACCCATGAATAATAACATAATTTAATATGTAGTCCTGTTCTCAATTCTTCTGAGCACCTGTATTCTACTTAATGCATCTGGAGGGCATGGCTGATGTCACATCAGAACTGTTGTTCTGGAAGGTTCCTCATAACCTCGCTTCCAAGTTCGCAGGGAGCTTGGTTTTGCTAAAGCTGAGGGGTTGGTTATATAAGAGGAAGAGTTGAAGTGGCCTCATATTGGCCCCAAATCTGACAGAATGCTGTCAAAAATTTCCTGGGCAGCACTCAGGCCTCTGAACTCACATCATTAACACAGCTGAGGTACCAGCAAGAACTCTTCCACCATGAAGAATAAGCCTTTATTTTGATCACCCAGATTTTGTATAGGAATCTCCATCCATCCATGGACAAACGCATTACTCCATCTCTACCAAAAACAAAACAAAACAAAACAAAAAAACAAATATTTCACTCTAAAGGAGAAAAGGTTAGATTGCACTAGATCCCTTGCAAAGAAATGTATTAAACCACTACTGGAATTAACATAATAGATTTCATTTCTTGTGATGGAGAGTAAAAGTACAGTTTTCCCCTAAATTTTGCTTTCTCCTTCAGACAATGTTGCTAATAAAAAAGGCTTACGATCATCAAATTGATTTAATCACTGGATTTAAATGGTGCCTGACATTGAACCTAGTGATTATGACTTTGCTGTATTTATGTGTTTAGCACATTTGCATGTGGCATGCTTATTAAACACAGCAAATAATTTGCAACAAAGTCTGCTGAGTCTTTGCTAGCTGAAAGATGTCTAGAGCACTGTGTTCTTCCCTCTTGAGCATCTCTTTCTTTCTAAGGCTTAGAATATACAGGTTTACATGTGTTTATGGGCTGGAGTTTCCATTTATTTGAAGCAACATTTCCTGGATCCCCCTCCTCCCATCAACAGAATAGTTTTGGGAATTTTAAGATATTCTTATGGGGAAAGAAGAAAGACAAATTTATGTCCTGTTTCAGAAGTTGAATATCTCTGAGCTTGCTAAGGCTCCCATTAGATAAGGAGAAAGAAAAATAGTGAGAAGTGTCCAAAGCACATGGTGCCTCTAACTATGGTCTCTGTTTAAATTCCACTTCTTCCATGAAGTCTTTCCTGGTGATACCAGTTTATATGGAATTACACAGTACTAATGATCAGTACCCTGCGATTTAACACTGACTTGTATTGCTGTAAAGTGGGTCTTTTCAAATTGGTTTTCATGGGGCTGAAGGCATGCTGTTCACTTTTTTCGTGTCTCCTATAGCCCATGCTGTAGTGTAAGCACTCAGTGGGTGCCTGGTTTTCAAGTACATTGCTTGTTCTCTGAAAATAAAAATTGTCTGTTGACCAACATTGCCATATGTACAGGTAGTGCTAGATACTCAAATTGTTCATTTCTTGCCATTCAGAGAAGAAATTTACTTCCTCTAGCTTGACCGAGGTGCTGTCCTTTTGACCTATAGCATTTTCATCAGTTATTTTAAACAGAGCATAACTGTCATTTATGACTCCATGAAATGTTGTACTTCCACCGACCTTATTGGTTTTGCCCAGTTTTAATGGGGATATAAGCAACTGTGAAAGATCCAATCATTTCGGCTCTTCACAGAATCAATATATCCAACAGCTGCTTTCCTCAGCTGACCAGCATTCACTTACCCCAACACAATGAGGACAGGGAAGGTAAGCCTGAGAGTCTTGCTAATGAGCAAGCATTGCAAAGGGCCTTTAACAGACCTCTGACAAGCTCAGCACTTTATGTACAGCCTACCTCTTCTCTTGCTCTACCTCCTTGTCCAGCAGTCATGCAGTTGTGACTTCTGCAAGTCCATTCTAATCAGCAGCCCACTTCTGGCACTGTGTACTCAGGAGGTGTCATTGTCCTGGGCTGTAGTCTCCTAAGGCTGGCACAGCCTGTAATCAGCTTACATTCCCTTCCTACATCCAGGGGTATCTCACTCTTTCTTGGGAAGTGATACTTTTGAGTTTCCTGAAGTCTTATGTTATTAACATAGGAGGTAACAAAAAGGACTTAGTCTTATTTGGATATTCTAATGATGTCTGGTGTCCTGCTTTGGGCAGTGCTATGGATTGAATGTTTGCATCTTGTCAAAATTCATATGTTGAAGTCGTTGTCCCCAAGGTTATGGTATTTGGAAGTGGGGACGTTTGGGAGATAATTGGGTTTCAATAAGGTCATGGATTTGGAGCACCCCCTGTCCTCCCATGGTGGTATTGGTGCCCTTATAAGAGGATGTGACAAGAGGTCTTTCCCTCTGCCATACACTAAGAGGGCATCTCCCTGTAAACCAATGAGGGTCCTCACCTTGCAAATCCAAAAGCCCAGGAACTGAACGGGCCATCACTGTATGTTGAACTATCCAGTTTCTAGAACTGCAGGAAATAAATTTCTGTTAAGCTACCCTGTCTATGTTTTTGTTATAGGAGCCTGAAGTTAATACAAGCTGTTTTCCTCTCTGGCACACCGTTTGGTATAAGAGCTGAATAATTTGTTTAAGGTTTGGTTATCAGTGATTTCCTATCTACTGATAAAGAGGCCTCTGATACTTTTTGCTCATCTTTGCCTTTCTATCTGGACAATCGTGTCCTAAACTGTCCTGTCTAGATCTGATACCCAAAACTGGGGCATTCATTGTGTGACCTTGATTGGAGCCAGCCCAATGGCAGAGCTGACTTACAGAGCATGACAGTGTGAGTGATATTCTAAACAGTCCTTGATGATATCCCTGTGCTGCAGAGTCCATCAACCCTGGAGCTTCCCATATCTTTGTACTGCTTTATACATGGGAAAAGTAGTTTTTGTATTATTTATACTGTTTGGAATTGAGATTTTTCTATGACTCGAAGCTGAAAGTATCACTGATGCAGTTTGTTAGGTGAAGATTGCTACTACAATCTATTATTACAGCTTCTACTTTACCTACCTCAAAGGTTCTTGTGAAATATATTCTTAAAATTATTCATTGGGCACTTACGATCTAAGGAACAATTCTAGGCAGTGATGACACAATGGTAAATAAGACATTTTCCTGCCCTCATAAAGCGTATTCCAGAAAAGAGGCAATATTTAAAAATATGCACATAGTTATTTATTTTCAATAATAAGTGCTGTGAAGGAAGAATGGAAGGAGCAATCAAGAGTATAAGTAGTAGTAACTAATTTGGTATGTTTGTCTGGGAAGATTTCCCTGAAGATGTGATTTTTAATCTAAGATCTGAAAAAGAGGAAAATGTTGACTCTGAAAGCATTAGGGTGTTCTGGGTAAATACACCGTGGATGCCTGGAGTCCCTAAAGACTGAGGGAGAGAGTCAGCCTTGGTGGAATAAAGCTGAGTAAAGGGGAGTGTGAATCATAGATGCAAAGTATATATTAAGTGATTTCCACTTGGTGTTAGTTTAATAATAGTAGCTAATACTATTAATACAATATTATAGGAATTGTGGGTTTTGCTTTATAAGAATTATAGTATAAAATTGAAAATCGTTTCTAAGATGTTTAGATGATTAATGAATATAACACTTATTGTCAATTAAGAAAGAGGAGACTGTCTGGGCGAAGTATTGCTACTCCCTCAAACACATGTCATCCTAAACTAGGCAGGTTCAGGGCCAGTGCTATAGGCATGGTCCTGTGCCAAATGGACAACGGGTTAGACAGAGACTTATGGACCCACTGCCACCTCCTTGTCCTCGTTTTCCGGCTTCATTCTGCAGCATCAGCTCCAACTGCACATCGTAGGCTATGGAAGGATGTGATTACATATCAGGACAGAGCAGTCTCATTGCTTTTATAAACTTAGAGTGTAGACTATTTGTGATGTTGACATTAATACTTTCCTGTCTCAAAAATACATCCTGCTTTCTAAGAGCTTGCGAGTCCCACATGTGTTATAAAAAAATGTTCTGATGGTAAGCAGAGAGCAGAAGGAAACCCAGAAGGAGGGAGTGAAAGGGGATGCTTAATGGTGAGAGAGGGGGAGGGTCATGTTTACATGTTCAGAGCATTTTTAAAAAAAAGTTTTGTGCCAGTGTCTATCACTCCATGTTTTCAGGTGCTGGCACATACCAAAAATGTCAAGTGATAGAGTGTTAATTTTTAATAAATCCTCAGGAATAAATGCAATAGCTCATCCATGAAGGATGACTGTGTTTCTTTCATTTATGAAGAGACCTTGATAATATATTAATGAGCAGCATAATGCTTACCCTTCAAGGGTGACATGCTCCATATATATGCAAAAGCCACATCACCCCACACTGAACTTTGGATAATGTCCAAATGTCCTCCCTCTATCCTGGTTGTGTGCCTCTCATATCTGTTTGCTAGGTGCTTGCTCTGGCATAGCATGGCATAAATAATAGTGTCTGGAGGTTAAAGAATCTAGCTATGTTCTGCTGATTGATCAATTAATCAATTTCCATTGATTACCATAATGTTCTATTAATTCCATTATGAT
This sequence comes from Panthera uncia, assembly GCF_023721935.1. Classification (NCBI taxonomy): domain Eukaryota; kingdom Metazoa; phylum Chordata; class Mammalia; order Carnivora; family Felidae; genus Panthera; species Panthera uncia. Next base: position 22,753,631 of record NW_026057586.1, on the reverse strand, counting down.
GTCTAAAGGGTAATCCGTGGCAATTAAACAAAAAGACACTTGATGGTTTTTGTGGTAATTGAATTTGTAAATTTATTAGCTTTCAGTTGTTTACTTTTAATAGAAGTAATTAATATTTCATGTTACTCTTTTAAATGGGAAAATGCTTATGAGATCATTTTAATTAAGGAGCAGATAATGATTTGAAATGAAATCCCTAAAAGCCCTGAGTTTGTAATTGGATAATACCTCTGTTATCAAAGACGATGCATTCTGATTATATTTGTATTTCTCAGAGATCTTATTCCCTGGCACAGAAGGCATGTGGATCTGTGCTTAGATGTCAACTAAGGAAGAAAGCACTATGGTGTGAAGAAATCATTAAGTACCAGCTGATATAATGCCAGCTGTAGCGGTGAACATGAAACGAAGGTGGTCTCAGGACAGACAGGACTTTGCTAAGATAAAAGCGGAGAAGATAAAAGAAATTGCTGGTTTTCAGGCAGAGGAGGGAGGAAAGGGATGTGGAGGAGGCATTAGGGAAGGCGCAGCCAGGGGTCCTATGCTGGCAGGCTTAGTTTGTAACAATGGACAGAGGCTCCTCCGACCCAACGGGAGGAAGGGGCTAGGCCTACATTTTAGTAATCTCTCAATGTGGAATGTGGAAGAAGTCTTAATTCAAGAGTACCAAGGACCCGTACAAGGTCACAGGATGGCGAAGGACCTATGACCCAGGCTTGTCAGACTCTATTCATTTGGAAGGAATAAATGAAAGACAGAGTCGGGTCAACCAATTGAGCAATGATCATCATATGCATGAAGCTAAAAGAAAGAAAGAACGATTGGAGGACTGTTGTTTCAGCAAGTAAGGAAATCAGGTGCCGCCATAGAAAGTTAGCTCCCAAGGAGGGGACTGACTGTCCCTGACTTGTTTCGCTTGGTATTCTCAGCACCTGAAACAGTGCTCATTGTGCTTCCAGTCCTCAAAAATACATGTGAATGCATTATGAATGTGGGCCTTTTGAAGAAATAGGGCAGGTGGAGTTGGTGGGGGAAAGGGTCTGGCTTAGTACATTTGGGCTGATATAATAAAATACAACAGACTGCATTGGGGGGATGGGAGCTTATAAACAGCCTAAACTTATCTCTCACAGTTCTGGAGGCTGAGGTTCCAAGATCAGGATAATAGCCAGCTTGGTTCGGTTCTAGTGAAGGCTCTCTTTCCACTTGCAGATGGCTGTCTTCTCACTGTACCCTCATGGGGTGGGAGGGGACAAAGGAGCTCCCTCAGGCCTTGTCTACAAGGCACTACTCCAGAGGCCTCTTGACAAATCATTTCCAAAAGCCTCCACCGCCTAATACCTTCACTTTGGGGGTTAGGCTTCAACATAGGATTTATGAGGGAACGCATTCAGACTGTATTAGCATCCAAGCAAGTGTATAGACAATAAATAACTTAAAGTGGCTTTGTGTTTGTTTGTTTGTTTGTTTTGACTTCTACAATTATCTTCAATTTTTCCACTACTCAGAATCTGTCTTAAGAGCAAGATTGTTTGATTTCTATCTGGGTCATTCTACGAAACTCCACATACAGAAAAGCTACCAGGGCATGTTTGCTGCTATTAATATTATATGAATGAGCTTTAATTGACCATCCAATATGTATGAGTAATTGCTATCAGGTAATTTTTTATTTTTCTAGTGACTACAGATGTGGAAGAGGTAATAGAGTAAGAGTGCTTTGCAGTTTGAAATGGTCCATTATTACAGGGGGTCAGGTATAAGTTAAAGAGAAATGTGTCAGACTTCATCAGATTTTGTATGTTTTTGTGGGGGATCAGCACTGTTTACCTTTACTATGTGGCCACATGTATAAAAGTTATTCTAGCACATAGTTCACGTGCTGCTTGTGACATTTTTAGATATTGTTTTAATAGTTTTATTTACAGTAAAATGGTAACTATTATAAATGCACTTTAAAACACATTTTAAAAAAATAAAAATTATCCATCATTGGTATTTCTTCCATCTGGTCAGGACAAAGTGGAATTCTGATTGGATGAAAGCCTCTCAGTGACACAGGAAAATTTTCTTGATCTTTCAAGATCCTTCCACACTGTAGAGTGTTGGGGAAATTTTATCATAATTTTAATAAGTTGAGATACTAAGCACTAGAAAAATAGTGTGGAAATTAGAACACACTAGGCTGTCAGGACTTGAGTTCTAGTCCTGTTTCATTAATTAGCTGGCTGACTAGGCCAGGCACTTCACTCTCTGGGTTTCACTTTTCTCACCAGCTAAAGTATAGAACTAAATTGGACCACTATTTAGGTCACTTTTAGCTCTGACAGCTGAGGGTAGGGTCTATAATAGCATTGTCTGTTAGAAAGATGTTTTGTGGGCCACACATATAATTTTAAATTTTTTAGTAGCCATGTAAAAAAAATTAACAGGAAAAATTAATTTTAATACATACTTAAATCAGTATATCAAAATGTTATCATTTCAACATTCAGTCTAAAATTATTACTGTTATTTCACATTCTTTTTGCCACACTAAGTCTTAGAAATCCAATGTGTATTTTATACTTACAGCATTTCCCAGTGCTGATTAGCTACTTTTCAGGTGCTCTGTAATCACATAGCTAGGAGCTACTGTATTAGATAACACAAGTCTATGTTATTCAGTTAGAAAAAGTTTCCATTAGAGGGAAAGAAGATTTTTCTCAACAACGTGTGCAACAGATAAAAACTTTTTATTTTCATGGAGTAATTGGAAAAGCTAAATTATTTAAAAAAATTAATGTTTATTTACTTTTTAGAAAGGGAGAGACAGAGGACAAGTGGGGGAGGGGCACGGAGAAAAGGAGACCTAGAATCCAAAGCAGACTCCAGGCTCTGAGCTGTTAGCACAGTGCCTGACGTGAGGCTCAAAGTCATGGACCGCCATGACCTGAGCCAAAGTCAGACGCTTAACCGACTGAGCCACCCAGGTGTCCCAAGGAGCTAAATTATTAAAACATGAGTTTGGCTAAGTTGTGTGTAGTCTGGTACTTTCTGCCATATTACTAGCAGGGCCTAGAATTTACTCCCTTTTGAGGCTCCATTTTGCTTATCTGATGTCACCTGATCCACAGCTGTGCTTTGAGCTCTGCCTTGGAGTTCTTTCTGCTCTTTTGTGGGTCTCTACCTGGGGCACAATCACTACTAGCCTTGAAGAGTTAGTGGCTTCAGCAGAAGTGGATGAAGCAAGCCCTCCTTTCCTCCTCTGCCTCATCCCAAGGGTCTTTCCTGCCCATCATTTAATCCTTAACCTGTCCTCAGCAGCACCAACAAGCAACTGTTATGTGCATTACACTTCACCAAGTGTGAGCATACCTTGACAAAGTTAAACATGGTGGTAGGAAATTGAAGACAGGTGATATGTAACACTGTATTCCAAGTCAAAGAAGAAAAAAAAAATAGAAGTTTCTTCATGTTAGGGTTGCCAGATAAAATACAGAATGCTCAATTTGAATTTCAAATAAATGACAATTTTTAGTATGAGTATGTCTTAAATATTGCATAGGATATACTTACATTAAATATATACATTATATGAAAGTTAAATCTGACTTGACGTTCTGTATTTTGCCCCTAAATCTTGCAGTCCTTTCTCATGGATAGCTTCAATTTCCAGTGTAATTTCTCCTTAAAATGTAAGCCTCTTAATTCGTCTTTCTAGTGTTAATCTTGTATGTTTTAGGAGGATCCTTTTTTGCCCTTTACATTTGGTCCTCTGTTCAACTATTCCCTCCACTCACCTACAAATACAGCAATCCATTGCGGAAAATTTTCTAGAACCTAGTGTTGTAATCACATAATTGGGAGACGTACAGTGAGACTTTTAGTGGGCTTTGGAGTTTGTGGTCTGGTTCTCCTTGGATAAGTAGGGGAAAAAATGACTTCCTAAATTCAGCGCATTCTCAAGACATTCCACTTTTGAAATGAAGAGAGAACTTTCCTATGATTCTGTAGAACAGTTTAAATTCTACTTTCTTGGTCTCTAGCTTTCAAACTTTCCTCAGTGGTCAACCTAAACCTGAAAACAAAGTTTGCCCAGTGGTCTACCTGGACCAGGCTCCCAGTGGTGTCTTCTCTCTGAAAACAGTAGTTGTCCTTCACAGTCCTAATTCCCTCTCCCCACCCACCTCTCATGCATGCACATATATAGAGTATGTGGAAACAGCTAGAATTTTAAAGCACCAACTTTTTACTCCTTTTTTGTCTTGGTACACAAGGAACTATTGGTAATTTTATTCCCAAGTAGAAGGTAGGCCAAAATCAGGTTTGACTGCTTTTGTATGGGATCCAGGGCTAATTCCAGGTAAAACTGAGGAACAAGGCTGGTACTTTTATCTTCTCTTAAACTTTTTTTCATTCTCCTACGTACGTTCTACTGCCTTCATGATCTCAGCCTCAGAACACCCCCCACACCCCATTATGACTAGTCCTTGACACATTAGTTACATATAGTCAGTGGATCAAGATTTGTGACATTTTGCAAACTTTTATACCATGATTATATCCCTCTATTCATGTTTCTCTGTTCATCCAGATTGGAAAACCTCCGTGTGACCTATTAAACCTTTTGAAAGCCTAAGTTGCCAGCTGGCAGGAATCATAACTCCTGAACTCCAATGGTGGCTGCCTTTTTACCATGCCATCGTTGACTTCTGTCTCTAGCTGCCACTATTACAACATCGTGTCTCTTTGCCTTTCTTGTCATCTTCATTCAAATGCTTGACGGTATGATTCTGACCCAGCTTCCTGGGTTTCCATTTAGGTTTAGACATTCTTGAAATGCTCCCTCTCTATGAGTTTTTTTTTTTTTCCTTCAGGCAGGATATGTTTTCCTTCAACTATTATTTGCCAGTAATTCTGCCAAGTCCCAGTGACATTCATGAACTTAAAAGGATTTCATTGGGTTAAAAATCTCAGGTTTATCTTGTTTATTACCCATTCATCTTTCATTGCTATAGACACTTTGAAGTTGCCAGATTTACCTTTTGATTCTCTTCTCTGTTATTTCCTTTTGTGAGTTACTTGGCATCTCTTCCATCATTTGTTTCTTTCTTTTCTTTCCTACCTCATACCTAATAACCTCCAAGGGCAGCTTTTATGGTGCAAACTAGGCATTTCCTCTTTTTTCCCTCAGATTTCAGTTGAAATCTCTATCATGTTGACACTTCTTGAAAACATATTCTTCTCAGGACCCATGAGATGAACTCTATTCCTTGCCAGGAGCTTTTCATTTTGGTATCATAAGTCATGATCTTAAAACACACACGCAAAAATATCCTTTTCTTTGACGCCCTCTCTATAGCCAACCATCCACATCTCACAACTTCTAGTTGAGTGTAAAGTCATGGCTTTTAACTGGAAAAAAAAGGAAAACTCAGCTTTAGCCCTTAAGTCCTTTTCTAGACTAATTATTTGTAGAAATGGCAGACACTTTTCCCATTTTTATTAGGATAATTTTATCTCATTCATGTATGGTATAGATCTGTTAAATGACTCGAAGAAATTATAATGTGAATATATTAAATGAACTGCACATAATGAGTGGTTATGAGATACAGGTTCTAGATAACAGGCATTGAGGCTAGGGTATGGTGACATATCGAATAACTCAAATCTAGTCCCGAATCCAATCTAGTCTAGTTTACTTATTTGAAAAGTAATAGAAGTGTCTTTGAAGTATAACTTAAACCTTGCTGATAATTTGGCTTAGACATTAACAAAAATATTGATATAACAAATGTGGATATCCTTATATCCTAGTGGGCAGGTAGGGTAGATTATGGGTGGGTGGGATGAACCTCCATGGAGGAAAACTCACTTGAACAAACAAAGTTGTTGGGCATAGTGGGTCAATCTAAGCAACCAGGCTTGAATGTGGGAAGAAAAGAGTGGGTTAAAGCATGAGGCAGAACAGAAATTATTAGCTCATCTCTCTTAGAGGTAGCTCTGTACCCAGAGAAGACAGGGACTCCATGATAATACTAACATACCCTGCCATTATGGAGCATAGGGATTCTGTGGGACACTTTTTGCCTCTTGGATGTATGTATCAGCACCTGAAATCCAGGGGGTAGTAGCAGTGTTGGAGAAAATCTGTAAATAGCAATAGAGAAAAAAAAAACTGTGCTAATGACCTCATGCAAACAGATAATTTCACTGCCATTAAAGCTCTAAGCAAAGCAGTATTTGAGATGGATGGAAAGGAGAGCTCCCAGAGCAGAAGGAAAGCAGAGGTTATGCTCCTTTAAAATGTACTAGAGGTTTGTTACAGACAGGTATGGTAAGATGGCAGAAACAAAGACAGCTGCCTTCGAAAGAAGAGTTTATGACCCAGAGTTCCCAGGAGGCAGCAAGTATACCACAGAGAGCCATACAGGGAACCACCAGGACTTGAAAGGCTCCAACGGGAAAGCATGGGCACAACCCTTTATTACCTTGGTGATGGGAAGTTGTTAGGTATGGACATCCCCTATTGGGCAGGAACTGAAACACAAATGTTGGGGTTTGTGTTGGGAGAGTTTGTAGTAAGATTTTCATGCACCTGTGAAAAACTAGGGGGCAGTGATGGGGTAAACAACCTATTCTATTTACATGACTCTGACACTGGATGCCAGGTCACCAGTCACAGAATCTCAAGGATAACTATTACATGCAACAGTTGCAAATTAAGGGCTGACAAACCTTACTTTGCTGTCTTTGGAGAGAAGCCAAAATGTAAAGTGGCCTACGGGAAAACAGATCCTCCCACTATTGAGAAAGAGTACATTTGGTTAAACTTGCAAACATGTGAATTTTAACAGAGCCTTGATGAGGTCTTCATTTAATAAGGACATTTTACTAAGCTGGAACTCCTGATGGATAAGCATCTACATTTTGAAATTAGAAGCATCCTGGCACTAACTCAGTAATATAAAAAATGAAGGCATTTCTCCACTGAAGGCAAGAATAGAAGAATGAAAGCAGAATAATTTGTCTATAACTTGGTGACCCTTCCAGAACATGCCAAAGGAGAAAGATAAATTTTTTTCTTCATTTCAGGGTTAGTGTTCTTGTGAGTAGTGGTATTATCTGAATATTCATACATAGTTTGAATCAGTATGAATTGGTATACAGTAAGGAATGAAATATGAATGAAAATGTTCTCAGGGTAGAAGAATAAATATCATTGTAATGTCAAACATCTATAAGGTAATGGAAAATGTTAATGCAATCCTATTAAAATGTCATAAATTTTTATGGATATAAATAAGTCATTTATAAAATTAGAAGAGCAAATATTCAAGAATAGCCTTAGAAGCCCTGGTAAAGAAAACCAATATGGGGTTTTGCTATAGATTGAATATATCCCCCCAAATTGATATGTTGAAACCCTAATTCCCAATGTGATGGCATTAAGAAGTGGGGTCTTTGGGGGTGATTAGGTTATGGGGTTGAAGCACGCAGGAGTGAAATTAGTGCCCTTATGAGAAGAGACCCCGGAGACTTCCCTTATCCTTTCTACATTGTGAGAACAGTGAGAAGACAGCCATCTATGGACTAGGAAGTGGGTTCACACTAGACCTTGAATTAGTGCCTTGATCTTAGACTACCCAGCCTCTGGAACTGTGAGAAATAAATTGCTGTTGTTGGTAAACCACCCAATTTATGGTATTTTGGTATAGCAGTCTGAACAGATTAAGAGAGTGCTAGTTATATAAAATATTAAAACAAATTATAAAACCTGTATAATTAAAATGGCAGTTTTGGTTCATGAGCAGATAAAAAGTGTACAAAATAAAAATTCTAGAAGTAGAAAAACATTTGAAATGTTTATATATAACGTAACATTGCAAATCAATTGAGAATGTAGACATTTTAATACAAGGTGTTGGGGCAATAAGATACCCATTTGAAAAAGATAAATCTATTTCTCACAGTATATATTAAGTTCCGAATTATACCATTACATAAATGGAAAAAACATACATGTTACCAAAAGAAAACATAAGGAACTGCCTTTATAATTTAGAAGTGGGAAAATTTGGAAAAGCTTTTCTACATATGATTAGCAAAGCTGCATTCTTTCTGGAGGATCTAGAGAGGATTCTGTTCCTTGTATTACTGTTTAGCTTGTAGAAGCTAGCTGTGTTCCTTGCCTCATTGCTGCATCCTCTGTCTACCACTTCCAAGTTCACATCTTTTCCTTTGACTTTCCTGTTTCTCTTATAAATACCCTTGTGATTAAATTGGATTATCTCTCTATCTCAAGATCTTTAACTTAATCATACCTGCAGAGTCCTTTTTGCTTTGCAAAGTAACATATTCACCGATTCTGAGAACTAGGACTTGGACATCTTCGGAAGGCCATTACTCTGCTTACCACAGTCTTCCCTCTGGTCCCTAAAGATTCACATCCATTTCAAATACATTCATATCCATGCCAAATATATTCACCCCATTCCAAGGTCACAGAAAGTCTCTACTCATTGTAGTGTCCACTCAAAATCCTTACTTTCTTCTAAATCTTACCACTTCAAAATCCTGAATGTCATCACCCAAATCATCTAAATCAGGAAAGGGTGAGACTCTGAGTATAATCCATATACTCAAAATTCTTATCTGTGAACTTGAAAAACTAGAAAACAGGTTATTTGCTTCCAAATTACAGTGATGGGGCAGATATATAGGATAGCAGTTTTAGAATTTCTCTCTATAAAGGTAGACAATGAAAGGCAAAAGGGAGTTATAAGCCCTGAGCAGTTTTGAAATCCATCTGGGCAGAAACTCCGTTAGGTTTCAAGGTCTAGGAATAATACTCTGTGGCTTATGGCTTTGGCCTCTGGGCTCAAGGTCCCACCCTTAGAATCATGCTTCCTCTCATATGAAGGGTAGTAGTGTATATCTGCAGCTGAGTGGTGTTATCAGTCTGTTTCCTGTATTTAGGAATTCCAGTAAGGGATGATGCAGTTAGCTTCATTTTGTTCTCCCTGCCTTTGATTCAAGATGGTAGTATTTCTCTTGGTATAAAATTCTCAAGAACCTTGGCAGTCTCCCGTGTATGTTATATTCAGTCATTACATGAGGGAATCCCCTATAGTATGTTCTGGACAATCTTACTAATATCTTGGCTTCTGCTGAGTTGACTGAGGGGATCTGTGGGTGACAGGCTTAACTACATATACACCTAATAACATGGATGGATCCCAGACGCATTATGGTAAGTAAAAGAAGTCAGATTTGGGGTGCCTGGGTGGCTCAGTCAGTTAAGCATCTGACTTCGGCTCAGGTCATGATCTCGCGGTCTGTGGGTTCGAGCCCCGCATCGGGCTCTGTGCTGACAGCTCAGAGCCTGGATCCTGCTTCCAATTCTGTGTCTCCCTCTCTCTGACCCTCCCCCATTCATGCTCTGTCTCTCTCTGTCTCAAAAATAAATAAACATTAAAAAAAAAGAAGTCAGATTCGTTCATATAACATTTTGCAAAAGGCACAACTATATGAATGAAGAACAGATCAGTGGTTGCCCAAGATTGCAAGACTGAAAAAGGTAGCACAAGGGAATTTGGGGGAGGTATTGATGAATGATTTTATAGCTGATTGTATTGGTGCTTATACAACTCTATGAATTTGTCAAAACCCATAGAATTAAATATAAGACTGAATGTAATTTACTGTATATAAATGAAGCTATCCCTTGGGGATAGTCACAAATTTGAAATGATATTTTAAAAAACAGAAATAGGAAGGGGATTTAGAGTTCATGACTCCACTTTCTTGTGAAAGTTCTAGAAAGAAAGTGAATGTAAGAGGAAAAGAAGCTATTTATCCTAGGAGAACATAATCCCTTCGGTCTGGTTTATGCCTTCCAAGGTGGGCAGATCCTGCGGAAGAGAATTTAGCACTCATGTTTGAAACGTCCTGCAGTGAGCTCAGCTTCAAAGCTGAACCTTCATGTCTGTTTGACTTTAAAATAGAATTCAACAAGGCTTGGGGTTCAACTCTCCATTTGAAATGTATAGAACATTTGTTGATTTTTAATTCATTAATAATAGAATAATTTGGATACTACACTCTAAGTTACTTCAGGATAAGATCTGGTTATGCCTTGCTTTGATTTTTTTTCAAAGTTCTCACCATAATCCCCTGCTAACACTGCAGACCCTCAGTGTATCTGCACTGACTGAATAGATCTGTCAACAAACATTCTCTCTTAGAAATGCAAATATCCTACAGGCTTTGAGAATTTTTGTTTTTTTCTTCAGACTGTTTTATATTTTGCATGTTTTCCACAATAAGCGTGAATTACTTTTATAATTAGAAAAAAGCAATAAAAGTTCTTTTGCAAATGCAAAACATCTGGGAGGGTTGTTTCAGCCTATTCTTTTTCTTGAAGCAATTGAGTTCCCTTGCACGGAAGTTGAGAGTTTTGATTCGGGGAGAGTTCAATAAGTCATTTGAGAACAAGGATTACTTTGGAGATGGGGAGTATGGCAGTTGGAGAATACCAAAGGTTTGATGAGAGAGAGGTAGGACAGAGATGCAGAAAGGGAGGTAGAAGGGAGTGATCTAAAATATATTTTGACCTGTTCAAAACTTTTTTTTTTTCCTGTAATCACTATATTATTGATAGGAGTAAGTAATTCTGCCTTGTCCCTCCAGACTGACTGGATTCTGTACCTTGGAAGTAGGGATCTAAGAAACCTTATATTTCTTAGAACAGTCTTCTCCAACCCAAAACCTGGAAGCTAAGGTCAGTTGGTGACAAAATTATTGAGGTTAGCAGGAATATGAGAAAAATAAGAACACTGTAGACATTTTTCTTATAAACATGCTTACTCATTAATTTTTTTTGATAATACTTTTTCTCTAATTCTGATGTGAAAGTATTCTTTTTTTAATTTTTTAAAATGTTTTTATTTATCTTTGAGACAGAAAGAGACAGAGCATGAGCAGGGGAGGGGCAGAGAGAGAGGGAGACACAGAATCCAAAGCAGGCTCCAGGCTCTGAGCTGGCAGCACAGAGCCCGACGCGGGGCTCAAACTTACGGACCATGAGATTATGACCTGAGCTGAAGTCAGATGATTAACCGACTGAGCCACCCAGGCACCCCTGAAAGTATTCTATAGAATAGAATGATACTGATCTCAGTTAATATTTAAAGATTCTTTTTTAGTCTTTGAAATTTAAAATCTGGGCTTTGCTGCATTACAGTGTAAGCTCTGTGATGGTATGGAGTATGCCTTTGTCTTTATACCCCCAGCCCTGCAACCCTGCAGTGTGTCCCGTGCATTAGAGGTTGTACATATTGACTCTCTATCGTAATTCAGCTATGGTATGGGTTGTTTATGGCTGTGAACTAGATTGGGATCTTGTTCCTTTGAATAACTCCTCAGTAGTGCATTCCAAATTGACAGAAATTTCCTATACAATACGTTCACATGTCCCAGATATAAAATATAACTTTAATTTCCCACTTGGTATAATTCTGACACTATATTTTTCAAATATATTTTTTAGTTTAACATGCATAGTCTGACATTTTCCAATAAGATGTAAGTTTCCCTGTGTCTAATACAGCACCTGGGAAGTGTCTGAACTTTTTTTTTTAATGAATGAATGTTCCACTTCTCTGCCATTTGCATGGTGGTAATGTCTTGGTTATATTTGGTTATATTACATCCTGTGGTATCAGGCTGTCTGCCATTGAGTAATCACATTTATAGCCTCCTTGCTGACCACTGTCTCCAACCCCCATGTAATCTGTTACTGTGACACAAAACCCTCAGAGATCATGTCTGGGCTAGGTGTGAAAAGATAAGTCAAACTTTTGCAGGTGTAGGCATTAAGGGGGTGGAGGATGGAGAACAAGGGAATATTATAAACAGAGGGAACAGTGTCAAATAGAATGACAAATGGTTCCAGGTTCTGTTTTTCAAATTGTTCTGTCTGGAAATATCTTTACTTCTCTAGGACTGGGACACCTTTAGACAAGAAATGACTTAGTGTGATTTTTTATTTTCTCTTGGTCTCTTCTGTGGACTAAACCCTTTTGAAGGCTGAGGCCACTGCTTGTTTTTGGCTTTGTAGAAGTTTGCTCAGGAAGCACTCAATGAATATTAACTGAATGAAAACTCATATGTAAGGTTCTCTAATAATAACAATAGAATATTTTGGTTGCACTTTATAGTTTTAAAAACATATGGTCAGATTCACCTCAAGTGTGAGACAAGTAGAGGAGGTATTTATACTCATTTTATTGTTAAAAGAAAAAAGGAATATGAGTGTTATGGACTGGGTATTTGTGTTTCCTCCTCAAGATTTATATTTTGAAGCCCTAAGCCTCAGTGATATGGTATTGGGAGGTAATTACGTTTAGGTGAGGCCATGAGGGTAGAGCCCACAGAAGAGAATTGGATTTCTTAAGAAGAAGCACCAGAGTTTCCCTTCTTCACCATGTGTTGACACAGTGAGAAGGCAGCCCTCTGCAAACTGGGAACGGAATTTGTCAGTGCCTTGATCTAGGGCTATAGAGAATAAGTGTCTATTGTTTTAAGCACCTGGTCAATATTTTGATACAGCAGCCTGAATGGAGTAAGACACTGAGGTTCAAAAAATTAACTGTAGTTCAAGATCCTATAGCCACAGTGTGGTTAAGTCAGGACTTGAACCAGGTCTTCTAATCACAACCCAGTGCTCTTGGTATTCATTCAGTTATTTTGTTCATTCCTTCAACAATATTTGTTAATCATCACATTCCTGAGTTATTCGGTTTGCAAACAGCAGATAGAGTGCATCTGGAAAGATTAAGAAATGTAATTCTCAGAGAAACCTATGAGGAGGAGAGCAGCAATGTTGTTTGGGGATACCTAGAACTGGATACGAGGAAGAGGAGACTAGCAATAGAACAACATTAACTGCATAATCAAAGTTCATGACTAGGGAAGACTGAGTCCCAGAGTAGTCATTTCAGGGAAAGAATGAGGTAAAAATCAGGAGTGATGGATCTATTTCATAGTTTGGGTACCCTTTCCAAGGTGACTGCTGAGTCAGAGGCTAGGCTCCACACAAAGTTCTGGAGCACCTGGGGAACAGAACTGATCTAGAGCTATGGAAGTGAGCAGAAACACTTCCTCAAGAGAGATCTTTCAGATACTGTTGTAAATGGCATTCTGATAAAAACTTTCCCATGTACGTATTTAGATATGCCATTGATCTGGGACAGCTGTGTTTATTTTTACCCTAAGGCTGAGAAGTAAGTCATTTCTGTGTTGAAGTTCTTATGGCACTGCTTTTTCCAGAATCAAATACCAACAGTGACTGAGACAAGATTTAGATTTATTGAGTCAGGTCAGTGGACCTAAATACAGATTATTGAAGAGCTTTGCTATATTGGAAATTCAACATGGATTCAGAGTACTCCACCCTGATGATCTTGTGATAAAATGATTATTGTCATTTAGGACAATCATTCCCCTCATTTATAATATATTCTACTTTAAGAGCTGGCTGTGAAATGTCCTTTTTAGAACATATTAAATAAATACTCTTGCTTTTGCTTGAGTTTGAAGGAAGAAAGTACTAACAATGATATCAATGCCAGTATTATGAGACCAAATTAAGTTATACCACCAAAGAGAAATCTCTTTTCCCTTTTCCTTCTTTTTCTTGTAGGTGAAATCTCTGCAAATCTGGTTTTGTAGCTTCCATTACATTTGGTGTCTGTTATTCTGCCATCAACAATTTGCTCTCAAAATCTACATCCCACTTTTCTTTACTTAGGAGTGGGGTCTCTTCATGGTAGGATGGCTAACTGGGATCCCCAGACAATGTGCAATCAACATGCATGCTTTGGACTTCTACAGTCTTTAATGCTCTGTAAAGACATAGTTCCTCTGATGAGCCAACGTCATGATCCACTAATTGAAGCACAAGGGTAGGGTTTAATTAATGCTCACCACACCACCGTGTCAAGCCTGGACGGAAAGTGTTGTTACATGGTGTAAGAATCCCATTACACATTAGAGTGATGAGAAAGGACCAATTACCATTAAAAACTCTTACCTCCTCAGAACCTCTCAAACTGCTATCATTAGAAATGTTTTCCTTGCAAAGAATCTGTGATGGAAAACGAGCATTTCAGAAATACCTAACAATCTGGGTAAACGAAAGTTGCCAAGTTTCTATGTAATAAGTTTGCCATTTCTATCCTCTTCCTATTCCTGTTCAAATGTATTTCCTTATTTTTTTTAAAAGAAGTTTTTTTTTTTTTTGAGAGAGAAAGAAAGAGAGATAGCACAAGCAGGGGAGGGGCAGAGAGAGAGAGGGAGATACAGAATCTGAAGCAGGCTCCAAGCTCTGAGCTGTCAGCACAGAGCCTGATGTGGGGCTCGAACCCACAAACTGTGAGATCATGACCCAAGACAAAGTCAGACGCTTAACCAACTGAGCCACCCAGGTGCCCCAGATGCATTTCCTTTTTGATGGAAAGTCTTCTGCCCTTGCCTCTTACTATTTGGCTGATAGAGGCTTGAGGTTTCCATGACATTTACCTGATCCTAGATTGATCCTCACCCTAGTGCAGGAGAAACTTTTAAAGCAGGAACTCTCCAGGATTACTCACCCTTTCACTAATCCTGAGAATCCATCCTAGTGAGTATTAGTACTGGGAATGTGTCCTAACTTTTAGGCTTGTTTAGGTAGGCAGAAACAATAACTACACTGCTTCACATGTGAAATAGGAAGCGCAGTTGTGATGGCAGAATTCAGAGAATGGCTTGGTATCATGGAAAAAGCGAGACAAATGAATTGAGACATTCAAGTCTTTCTGAAGGCCTGTTGAAAGAAAGTACTTTGAAGACACTGCAAATCACTAGTCCTCAAGGAGTTGAGAAAACTGCAGGGGAATGACTCCAGAGCAAGATCCAGGTTTTTTCTTTTTCCTTTTCTTTTGTCTTTTTAAGTAATGATGCAGTAATTGGAATGCTGAGAGCGGAGAAAGGGGCTCAAGTCATAATTAGTTGTGTGGCTTGACAATGTAGCCTCACTGCTGTACTCCTCAGTTTCTTCCTCTGCAAAGTGAGTGCAGTAGATGATATCTAAGGAAGGTCAACCCTCTGGTATTTTATTATCTATTGTTCTGTGAGCCTGCTGACTTTTCATATATGTAATTTTCTTTTTTTCCTGCTCCATTTACTAAGGAAAATGGAAGTTAACCTCCAGGGAATACTGAAATGGCTGTTTTAGAACCTGAAGGACCATATGTTCAACTTGATTCAAAAGAATAAGCATTTATTGTGTGTCTACTATTCATTTAGCTAGTAATATATCAAGGACTCCAATAAGATTCAGAAGGAAAATACAGCCCAATTTTTTAAAATAAAGAACTAACAATCTAATTGTGGTAAAAAGAAGAGTGTGAGGCTCTAATAAGATTTTGAATGAAATATAATCAAGCTGTAAATTAGATCATATAATATTTTTTAAGAGATTTATTGGGCATCCCTTAGGTTTGTAGTAAATGTGTTTCTGCACCCCATTTAGTCAAGTGTGCCAGAATTTAGGTCAGAAATGGCAGGGAATCTGGGGAGGGCAAGAATAGATTTGCCATTGTGCCTTGAAATGCTTGTGAGTACAGCAACTCAGCTTATTTTATTGGTAAAATCCATTTTAACTTTGTTCTGATTCATTCTCAACTCTGTATCTGCCTCCCCCATGTCAGCAACCAGTGAGGACATCTGTTGGAAATTTTGCAATGAAGGCCTACAGTTTCAACTTAATAACAAATTTCATCATTGGGCCTCAAATGTATTCATCCAATTATGGGTTCAAATTGCTCACATTATTGCCTATGTGCTATTTATAGGATTGACATTTGTTGCAGTGTGAAGAGAAGAATTAGGTTGAATATTTAGAGATGGACTTCTTTTTTTTTTTTTTTTAGAATTGCTTAGTCCTTTAAGAAATTTTAAATATGCATAAGCATTTCCATGTAGGAAAAAAAAGTAGGGATTTCTTTCAAAATGTAATTGGGGAAATCCTCAAGTCAGGTGCTTAGACTAGAGCCAGGTTCGTTCACAATGAACCAAGAGAATATGAAGTTCTCTTTCTTCCTAAGTTACAAAGAAGCTATCAGGTCATGCTGGTAACGTGTGTGGTGGGGGTGTGGAGTTGGTGCTAGTATACAGATCACCTACTTCTGGAAATGTCCTATAAAATAAGTTTATTTTGTGTCATGTATTAAAAATCTCAGGGGGTGTGCAGGAAACCCAAGACTTAAAGGTCTTGGGTACTAGCTATTCATGTATCCCTTGAAAAGTAGACTATTCTTTTTTGAACTAGAAGGAGCCACAGAGATTTCATTTGATTTTGTTTTAAAGTTTATTTATTTTGAGAGAGTTGTGAGGGGGAGAGAGTATCCCAAGCAGGCCCTGTGTTGTCAGTGCAGAGTCTGATGCAGGGCTTGAACTCAGAGAGATCATGTCCTGAGCCAAAATCAGGAGTTGGATGTTTAACTGACTGAGCCACCAAGGCCACCTCCATGGAGATTTTAGATGAGTATTGTAGATAAGAAAGGCAATGACTTAATAAAGGGCAGTATAGCAGACACTGAGCCTTAAAATAAACACAAGTCTTGAAAATCCCTCAAGCAGACAAAACCATTTAAACTGCATAAGCAAAACTAAACATTTCACAAACATAGGTAAAACTTTACTTAGATTATTTCTTGTAAGTGCTACTGATAATCATAAATAAGAAACTTAAGTCATCTTTCTAAAATGGTATAAGAGAATCACTTTTAACCAGTTCCCTGCCATCTGGAACCCCCTTTGTAATAAAGAATCATTGTAAAAGTTAAACAACCTCCTCATTTTCACTTTATAAGCTATTCTTAACGTCATGCTTCTGAGTTTCATATCAGTTTTTTTTTTTAACTCAAATGTAATAGATATCCAATATCCTATTTGTTTTTGGCATACATCATAGTGATGTGATATTTTTGTACATTAGGAAATGATCCCCATGATAAAACTAGTTACCATCTGTCACCATACAAAATTACTATGGTATTATTGACCATATTCTTCATGATGTATATTATATCCTCAAGATGTATTTATTTCATCACTAGAAGTTTGTGCTACTTAAACCCCTCCACCTAGTTTGCCTACCCTTTGAGACTTTTTCCCTCTGGTAACCAACTATTTTTTTCCTGTATCTGTGAGCCTCTTTCTGTTTAGTTTTGTTTCTTTGACTGTTTTGTTTTTTGATTATGCATATAAGTGAAATCATACAGCATTTGTCTTTGTGTGTCTGACTTTTTTCACTTCGCAGAATACTTCCTAGGTCCATCCATACATGCTATCACAAATGCCAAGATTTCATACTCTTTTATGGCTGAGTAATATTCGTGTGTGTGTGTGTGTGTGTGTGTGTGCGCGCGCGCGCGCGCACGTATGTGTGCACACATGCCTTTTTTATCCGTGCATCCATCAGTGGTTATATAGATTGCTTCCATATTACGGCTATTGTAAATAATGCTGCAGTTAACATAGGGAGGCATATATCTCTTTGAATTGCTATTTTCACTTTCTTTGGATAAATATCCAGAAGCGGAATGCTGCATCAAATGGTAGGTCTATTTGTAATAAATATTTTGAGGAACCTCCATCCTGTTATCCATAGTGGCTGTATCAATTTACATTCCTACAAATAGTGTTCCAAGTGTTCTCTTTGCTTCGTATCATCAACGACACTTTTTATTATTTGTCTTTTTGATAGTAAACAATCTGATCGGTGTGAGGTTATAGTTCACTGTGGTTTTGATGTGACTGTGGTTTCATTCTTTTGAGTGTGCTGCTTAGTTTTTCCAGCACTATTTATTTAAGAGACTGTTTTTGTTTTCCATTGTATATTCTGGCCCCCTTTGTCATAGACTAATTGGCCATATGGGTGGATTTATTTCTGGGCTGTCTATTCTTGTCCTTTGATTCTTGTGTCTTTTTTTGTCTGTCAGTACCATGATGCTTTATTGTAGCTTTGTGGTATAGTTTGAAATCAGGCAGCATGATACCTCCAGCTTTTGTCTTCTTAAGATTGCTTTAGCTATCCAGGGTCTTTGGGATTCCATAACATTTTTAGTATTCTTTATCTTAGTTCTATGAAAAATGTCATTGATATCTTGATGGGGATTTTACTAAATCTGTAAATTGCTTTGGACATTTCAACAGTATTCTTATTATCCAAGGATAAGGGATATCTTTCCATTTATTTATGTTATCTGCAGTTTCTTTCATCAGTGTCTTAAAAGTTTTGGAGTACAGATCTTTCACTCCCTTGATTACATTTATTATTAAGTATTTTATTCTTTTTGATGCAGTTGTAAATTGGAGTACTTTAATTTCTCTTTTTTGGATCCTCATTATTACTTTATAGAAATACAACTGATTTCTCTATGTTAATTTTGTATTGTGTGACTTTACTGAATTCATTTATTCTAACAGTTCGGGGATTTTTTTGGTGGTGATTTTAGTTTTTTTGAATATAGGATCATGCAAACACTTATAGTTTTGTGTCTTCCTTTTTAATTTGGATGCCTTTATTTATTTATTTTTCTCTCCTAAGTGCTGTGTCTGGGACTTCTACTAGTATGCTGAATAAAAGTGGGAAGAATGGACATTCTTGTCTTGTTTCTAATCTTAGAGGAACAGCTTTCAGCTTTTCATAATTGTGATTTTAGCTGTGGCTTTGTCATCAATGGTCTATATTATAATGAGATACTTTCCTCCTATATCCACTTGTTTGAGAATTTTTTTTAAATCATAGATGGATGTTAAACTTGTCAACTGCTTTTTCTAAATCTATTGAGATAATCATATGATTTTTATCCTTCATTTTGGTTAATGTGTGTTAAACTGATTGATTTGGTGGTATTTAACCATCATTGCATCCCTGGAATAAATCCCACTTGTTCATGGTATATGACCTTTAAATGTATTTTTGGATTCAGTTTGCTAATGTTTGTTGAGGATTTTTGCATCTATAGTCATTAGGGATACTGGCCTGTAATTTTATTCTTTTTGTGGTGTCTTTGTCTAGTTTTGGTATCAGGGTATGCTGATCTCATAAAATGAGTTTGAAAACAGCATTTATTCCTCTTCAACTTTTTTGAGTAAATTTAAGAAGGTTGGGAACTAACACTTGTTTAGATCCTTGGTTGAATGCAGCTGTGAGGCTGTCTGACCTGGACTTCTGTTGTGGGGAAGTTTTTTAATTTTCCATTTTATTACTTTTAATCATCTATTCAGATTTTCTAGTTGTTTATGATTCAGTCTTGGAAGGTGGTGTGTTTCTAGGAATTTATCCATATCTTCTAGGTTTTGAAAATTAGTGTTTTCAGTAGTCTCATGATCCTTTGTATTTTTGTGGTGTCGGTTGAAACTTTTGCATTTCTGATTTTATTTATTTTGTTTCATCTCTGATTTAGGTCCTCTCCCTTTTTCTCTTGATGATTCTTGTGAGAGGTTTATCAGTTTTATCTTTCCAGGGAACGAGCTATCAACTTTTTTTTTTTTAATTTTTTATTTTTTTAAATATACATCCAAATTAGTTAGCATATAGTGCAACAGTGATTTCAGGAGTAGATTCCTTAGTGCCCCTTACCCATTTAGCCCATCCCCCCTCCCACAACCCCTCCAGTAACACTCAGTTTGTTCTCCATATTTATGAGTCTCTTCTGTTTTGTCCCCCTCCTGGTTTTTATATTATTTTTGTTTTCCTTCCCTTATGTTCATCTGTTTTGTCTCTTAAAGTTCTCATATGAGTGAAGTCATATGATTTTTGTCTTTCTCTGACTGACTAATTTCACTTAGCATAATACCCTCCAATTCCATCCACGTAGTTGCAAATGGCAAGATTTCATTCTTTTTGATTGCCGAGTAATACTCCATTTGTGTGTGTGTGTGTGTGCGTGTGCGCGCGCGCGCGCGCGCAGAGTGGCTGCACCAGCTTTCATTCCCACCAACAATGCAAAAGAGATCCTCTTTCTCTGCATCCTCTCCAACATCTGTTGTTGCCTGAGTTAATATTAGCTATTCTGATAGGTGTGAGGTGGTATCTCATTGTGGTTTTGATTTGTATCTCCCTGATGATGAGTGATTTTGAGCATTTTTTCATGTGTTGGTTGGCCATCTGGATGTCTTCTTTGGAGAAGTGTCTATTCATGTCTTTTGTCTGTTTCTTCATTGGATTATTTGTTTTTTGGGTGTTGAGTTTGATAACTTCTTTATAGATTTTGGATACTAACCCTTTATCTGATATGTCATTTGCAAATATCTTCGCCCATTACGTTGGCTGCCTTTTAGTTTTGCTGATTGTTTCCTTCACTGTGCAGAAGGTTTTTGTTTTGATGAGGTCCCAGTAGTTCATTTTTTCCTTTTGTTTCCCTTGCCTCTGGAGACGTGTTGAGTAAGAAGTTGCTGTGGCCAAGATCAAAGAGGTTTTTGCCTGCTTTCTCCTTGAGGATTGTGGTGGCTTCCTGTCTTACATTGAGGTCTTTCATCCATTTTGAATTTGTTTTTGTGTATGGTGTAAGAAAGTGGTCCAGGTTCATTCTTCTGCATGTCGCTGTCCAGCACCACTGGCTGAAGAGACTGTCTTTATTCCATTGGATATTCTTTCCTGCTTTGTCAAAGATTAGTTGGCCATATGTTTGTGGGTCCATTTCTGGGTTCTCTATTCTGTTCCATGGATCTGAGTGTCTGTTCTTGTGCCAGTACCATACTGTCTTGATGATTACAGCTTTGTAGTATAGCTTGAAATCTGGGACTGTGATGCCTCCTGCTGTAGTATAGCTTGAAATCTGACTCCTGTGATGCCTCAAGATTGCTTTGGCTATTCAGGGTCTTTTCTGGTCCCATACAAATTTTAGGATTGTTTGTTCTAGCTCTGTGAAGAATGCTGGTGTTATTTTGATAGGGATTGCATTGAATGTGTAGATTGCTTTGGGTAGTATTGACATTTTAACCATATTTGTTCTTCCTATCCAGGAGCATGGAATCTTTTTCCATTTTTTTTGTGTATTATTCAATTTCTTTAATAAGCTTTCTATAGTTTTCAGTGTATAGATTTTTCACCTCTTTGGTTAGATTTATTCCTAGGTACTTTATGGTTTTTGGTGCAACTGTAACTGGGATCGATTCCTTGATTTCTCTTTCTGTGGCTTCATTGTTGGTGTATAGGAATACAACTGATTTCTGTGCCTTGATTTTATATCCTGCAACTTTGCTAAATTCATGAATCATTTCTAGCAATTTTTTGGTGGAATCTTTTGGGTTTTCCATATAGATGGCTTTTATGAACTTGAGGTATGATCCTTCTATCCCTACTTTCTTGAGGGTTTTTATCAAGAAAGGATGCTGTATTTTGTCAAATTCTTTCTCTGAATATATTGAGAGGATCATATGGTTCTTGTCCCTTCTATTATTGATGTGATGAATCATGTTAATTGTTTTGCGGATATTGAACCAGCCCTGCATCCCAGGTATAAATCCCACTTGGTTGTGGTGAATAATTTTTTTAATGTATTGTTGGATCTGGTTGGCTAATATCTTGTTGAGGATGTTTGCATCCATGTTCATCAGGGAAATTGGTCTATAGTTCTCCTTTTTATTGGGGTCTTTGTCTGGTTTTGGAATCTAGGTATTGCTGGCTTCACAGAAAGAGTTTGGGAGTTTTCCTTCCATTTCTATTTTTTGATAACACCTGGAAGAGAACAGGTGTTAACTCTTCCTTAAATGTTTGGTAGAATTCCCTTGGAAAGCCATCTGGCCCTGGACTCTTGTTTTTTGGGATATTTTTGATTACTAATTTGATTTCCTTACTGGTTATGGGTCTCTTCAAATTTTCTCTTTCTTCCAGTTAGTTTTGGTAGTGTATATGTTTCTAGGAATTTTTCCATTTCTTCCAGATTGCCCATTGTATTGGCATATAATTGCTTATAAAATTCTCTTATTATTGTTTTTATTTCTGCTGTGTTGGTTGTGATCTCTCCTCTTTCATTCTTGATTTTATTTATTTGGGTCCTTTCCTTTTTCTTCTTGATCAAACTGACTAGTGGTTTATCAATTTTGTTAATTCTTTCAAAGAACCAGCTTCTGGTTTAATTGTTCTACTGTTTTTTTGGTTTTGATAGCATTACTTTCTACTCTAATCTTTATTATTTCCTGTCTTATGCTGGTTTTGGGTTTTATTTGCTGTTCTTTTTCCAGCTCTTTAAGACATAAAGTTAGGTTGTGTATCTGAGATCTTTCTTCCTTCTTTAGGAAGGCCTGAATTGCTATAGACTTTCCTCTTATGACCACCTTTGCTGCATCCCAGAGGTTTTGGGTTGTGATGTTATCATTTTCATTGACTTCCATATACTTTTTAATTTCCTCTTTAACTTCTTGGTTAGCCCATTCATTATTTAGTAGGATGTTCTTCAGTCTCCAAGTATTTACCTTTCCAAATTTTTTCTTGTTGATTTCAAGTTTCATAGCATCTTGGTCTGAAAATATGCACAGTATGATCTCGATCTTTTTGTACTTAGGGCTATTTGTGTCCCAGTATATGGTCTACTCTGGAGAACGTTCTATGTGTACTGGAGAAGAATGTATATTCTTCTGCTTTAGGATGAAATGTCTGAATATATCTGTTAAGTCCATATGCTCCAGTGTGTCATTCAAAGCCATTGTTTCCTTGTTGATTTTTTGATTAGATGATGTGTCTGTTGCTGTGAGTGGGGTGCTGAAATCTCCTACTATTATGGTATTACTATCAATGAGTTTCTTTATGATTAATTGATTTATATATTTGGGTGTTTTCACAATTGGCACATAAATGTTTACAACTGTTAGGTCTTCTTGGTGGATAGACCCCTGGATTATGATATAATGCTCTTCTGCATCTCTTGAGACAGTCTTTATTTTAAAGTCTAGATTGTCTAATATAAGTATGGCTACTCTGGCTTTCTTTTGTTGACCGTTAGCATGATAGATGGTTCTCCATCCCCTTATTTTCAATCTGAAGGTGTCTTTAGGTCTAAAGTGGGTCTCTTGTAAACAGCATATAGATGGGTGTTGTTTTCTTATCCATTCTGTTGCCTTATGTCTTTTGATTGGAGCATTGAGTCCATTGACATTTAGAGTGAGTACTGAAAGATATGAATTTATTGCCATTATGATGCTTGTAGAGTTGGAGTTTCTGGTAGTGTTCTCTGGTCCTTTCTAATCTTTGTTGCTTTTGGTATGTATGTATGTATGTATATATGTATTTGTATTTTTATCTTTTCTCCCCTCAGAGAGTCCCCCTTAAAATTTCTTGTAGGGTTGGTTTAGTAGTCACAAACTCCTTTAATTTTTGTTTGTCTGTGAAACTTTTTATCTCTCCTTGTATTTTGAATGACAACCTTGCTGGATAAGGAATTCTTAACTGCATATTTTTCTGATTCAGCACATTGAATATATCCTGCCACTCCTTTCTGGCCTGCCAAGTTTATGTGGATAGGTCTGCGGCAAACCTAATCTGTCTTCCCTTGTAGGTTAGGGACTTTTTTTCCCCTTGCTGCTTTCATGATTCTCTCCATGCCTGAGTATTTTGTGAATCTGACTATGATATGCCTCGTTGATGGTCGGTTTTTGTTGAATCTAATGGGGGTCCTCTGTGCTTCCTGGATTTCGATGTTTGTGTCTTCCCCAGGTTAGGACAGTTTTCTGCTATGATTTGCTCACATAAACTTTCTACCCCTATTTCTCTCTCTTCCTCCTCTGGGACCCCTATGATTCTAATGTTGTTCCTTTTTAATGAATCACTGATTTCTCTAATTCTTAAATCGTGCTCTTTTGCCTTAATCTCCCTCTTTTTTTTCCTGCTTCATTATTCTCTATAAGTTTGTCCTCTATATCGCTGGTTCTCTGTTCTGCCTCATCCATCCTTGCTGCCGTGGCATCCACCCATGATTGCAGCTCAGTTATAGCATTTTTTATTTCATTCTGACTAGATTTTACTTCTTTTATCTCTGCATAAAGGGATTCTAATCTATTTTTGACTCCAACTGTTATTATCATGGTTCTAAATTCTGGTTCAGACATCTTGCTTGTATCTGTGTTGGTTAAATCCCTGGATGTCGTTTCTTCATGCTCTTTCTTTTGGGGTGAATTCCTTCATTTTGTCATTTTTAAGGGAGAAAAGGAATTAATGAGGTAGAAAAATTAAAATTTAAAAATATTAAAATTAAAAAATTAAACACACACACACACAAATTGAATAAATGGTGCTAGATCCTAGGTGTGTTTTGGTCTGGGTGTTGAAAATGGTTTGACAGATTAGAGAAAAAAAATGGGAAAAAAGGAAATCATTTGAGAATTTGAAAAAAATGAATACACTGAAGTAGACTAAAATGAGATGATGGGAGTAAAATAGAACTTGAAAAAATTTACACAAAAGTAAAGAGTATAGTAGAAAAAAATTAAAGAAAAAAATATTTTTTTCTAGAACCAATTATCCCTTTTATTCCCCACCAGGACAAACCCATATGTAGGCAGTTTTCTTTGCTTAGACATGGAAGCAGTTTTAACACTGGCCCTTGTGAAGCCACAATGTACCAAAAGTACTATGCCAAATGTTTATACTAGTATAAAAACTCCACATCCCCATATTGGCCACCTCAAGATGAAAACAGATAACTCCCTAAATGTTAACTTGCTCTACTCCCCTAATATTAAACATAAAAACCACATGGGAAATATAGAAATTCAAATAGAAGTAACATAAACCTGTCATAAATCGTAAACAAAATACTATTTGTGGGACAGCATGGATGACAAATGGTCTACTGTGTAAATTTTAGAATAAGGCAGACAAAAGTTGGAAGGCTGGTTAATTTTCCCCTCCTTCTGCTTCAGCTTCATCTCCTTGGGTATCCGATGTCCACAATGTCAAGTTGTCTCTCAGTAATTGCATTACTAGCGTGCTGTCTTTGTAGGACTCTTCACTTAATGTATCGAGTTCAGCAATGGCTTCATCAAAAGCTGTCTTTGCAAGAGAGCAGGCTTTCTCCGGGGAGTTCAGAATCTCATAATAGAACACAGAGAAGTTAAGGGCCAGACCCAAACTGATAGGGTATGTTGGTTGCATTTCCTTTTTGCTGATCTCAAAAGCTTCTTGGTATGCTTGTTGTGACTGATCCACAATCCCTTTCTTGTCATCACCAGCAGCAACCTCAGCCAAGTAACGATAGTAGTCTCCTTTCATTTTCAAATAGAAGACTTTGCTCTCTGCTTGTGAAGCATTGGGGATCAAAAACTTTTCCAAAAGAGACAGTACATCATTGCAGATCTCTCTGAGCTCGGTCTCAATTTTCTCTCTGTATTCTCGAGCCATCTGCTGTTTTTTCTCAGCCCCTTCCGT
This sequence comes from Panthera uncia, assembly GCF_023721935.1. NCBI lineage: Eukaryota > Metazoa > Chordata > Mammalia > Carnivora > Felidae > Panthera > Panthera uncia. The sequence continues at coordinate 22,728,169 of NW_026057586.1, read as the reverse complement.
CTTTTGCTCAATACTTGAGACGACCCTCCAAGATGACCTGTGGGCTCCTACAACATTTTTATAAGCAACTGAGAGAAGATTCCTCTCATTGGATAATTCAGCTCCTTGCTCAGTTACAGACTTCATGCAGGCTGCCATGTCATCATATCGCTCAGCCTGCTCGGCCAGCTTGGCCTTCTGCACCAGCTCATTTTTATCCATGACTGGATGTTCTGTGTCCAGAGTGGGTGGTGGCAGGCGGACGGACGGGGGCTCAGCAGTCTCAAGAAAAATATTTTTAATAGAAATTGAAAGTAAAAAAGAAATTTTTCTGTTTCTGCATTCAAGAAAAAGAAAAGAAATGAAAAAGAGAAAAAAGAAAAAGAAAAAAATCTTTTGAAAATTTGAAAAAGGAAATACATTGAAGTAGACTAAAATAAAATGATGGAAGTAAAATAGAATTTGAAAAAAATTACACAAAAGTAAAAAATATAGTAAAAAATTAAAAAATATATTTTTAATAAAAATTGAAAATAAAAATGAATTTTTTCTCTTTCTGTATTCAAGAAAAAGAAAAGTGAAAAAGAGAAAAAAAAAAAGAAAGAAAATTGAATAGATGGACCTGCTAACAGATTGAAATAGGACTGAAATTACTTCATTTTCCCCTAGAAGTCAGTCTATGTAGTGCTTTCTAGTCCATAAACTAAGCCGGCAGTGAGACTTGTGTTCTTGAAGAGCGAAGTTGGCCCAGTTGGGTGGGGCTCAGTGTAATGGCTCCATTCTCCACTACCTGGCGCTGCTAGCCTACTGGGGTGGAGTGGTGTTGCGCTTGTAGGTGCCTATGTGCATGCACAGGAGTGGTGAAAATGGTGTCACCCAGGTACTCAGTCTCTAGTATCAGAACTCTGTTCTCCCCGATCAGCAATCGCACACCCGTCCTATCTTCAGCTTTCGTCCGCTCCCCACTTTTTCACTGTCCGTGGCCAAGCCCCAGGTAATACCTCTCTCCTGAGTCTTGTCTCAGAGTCTTGTTTTCCCCAGCCCCTTACTTCTGAAGGACTGCGGCTTTGACCTGTTCTTCCCCTCTGTGGGAGGGTCTCACCGAGCAATGGCCAAATGTTGGCTGCGCCGAGGAAAGCTTGCTGGACCCTGCTGCTGCCAGTGCCCCGAGACTGCGGCCAGGTGCCAGCCCACCCCAGAAGAAGTTTGCAAGATAGTGGAGCAGCAGCTTTTCAGGGATTATGGAAAATCACAACACACATTTGGCACCAGACTCCACCCTTAATGACCTTGTTCCAGCGCCAGAGAATGTGGCTGTTCTCGGGTCTGCTCAGACCAGGTGGCTTCAATAGTCTCTACCAAATGTCCTTCCAGCAGTGGAACCGTTTTTCCCCATGTGGATCAAGAACCTCCTGGACCCCACTCTGCTCCTGGGGATTCGCCCTTCCCACCAGAGCACCGCCAGGTATCAAGCTGCGGAGTTGCAGACTTTGCTCTCCCCTTCTTTACGGTCTTAATGGAATTTAAACCCTCTCCTTTCTCCTTTCTCCTTTCTCCTTTCTCCTTTCTCCTTTCTCC
>NW_026057586.1:22281249-22400547 GCF_023721935.1 Panthera uncia | reverse complement strand
AGAGAGAGAGAGAGAGAGAGAGAGAGAGAGAGAGAGAGAGAGAGAGAGAATCTTAAGCAGGCTACACAGAGTAGAGCAGAACATGGGGCTCAATCCCACGACCCTGGGATCATGACCTGAGTTGAAATTGAGTGAGATGCTCAACTGACTGAGCCACCCAGACACCCCTCATTATTAACTTTTTAATTTGGGTATAGTTGACACACAATGTTACCGTAGTCTCAAGCGTACGGCATACTAATTCAACTTCCCTCTGCTCACCACAAGCGAAGCTAGCCTCTGTCACCACACAGTGCTACTACAATATCATTGACTATGTTCCCTCTGCTGTGCCTTTTACTCCTGACTTGTTCCATCACTGGAAGCCTGGATCTCCCACTTCCTTCACCTTTTTTCCCATCCCCCTCCCACCCTGGCAACCATCAGTGTGTTGTCAGATTCTACTTTTTGTTGTTTGTTTAGTCATTTGTTTTTTGGATTCCACAGATGAGTGAAATCATATGGTATTTGTCTTTCTTAGTCTGACTTATTTCACTTAGCATAATGCCCTCTAGGTCCGTCCATTCTATAACCAGTGGTAAAATCTCATCCTCTTTTATGGCTGTGTAATAGTCCTCTGTGTGTGTGTGTGTGTGTGTGTGTGTGTGTGTGTGTGCATGTGTATGTGGGTGCACGTGCCACATCTTCCTTATCTATTGGTCTATCGATGGACACTTAGGTTGCTTCCATATCTTAGCTATTATAAATAATGCTACAATAAACATAGAGGTGCATGTAGCTATGAATTAGTGTTTTTGTATTTCTTGGGTAAATATCCAGTAGTGGAATTATTGGGCCTTACCTTATTTCTATTTTTAATTCTTTGAGGAACCTCCCAACTGTTTTCTGCTGTACCAATTTACATTCCCACCAACAGTGCACAAGAGTTCCCTTTTTTTCCATATCCTCACCAACACTTGTTATATCTTGTCTTTGTGATTTTAGCCATTCTGACAGATGTAAGGTGATATCTCATTGTGGTTTTGATTTGCATTTCCCTGGTGAATAGTGATGTTGAGCATCTTTTCATGCATCTGGTAGCCATGTGTATGTCTTGTTTGGAATAATCCTATTCCAGTCATCTGTGCTTTTTTAAAATCAAATTGTTTCTGTTTTTGTTGTTGAGTTGTATAAGTTCCTTATATATTTTGGATACTTCTTTTTGTATATATCATTTGCAAATATCTTCTCTCATTCAGTAGGTTGCCTTTTTGTTTTGTTGTTGGTTTGCTTTGCTGTGTAATTATTGTTGTTGTTGTTGTTGTTGTTGTTGTAGTCCCAATAGTTCCTTTTTGCTCTTGTTTCCCTTGACTTAGGAGACATATCCAAAAGTTTCTATGGTCTATGTCAGAGAATTTGCTGTCTATGTCCTCTTCTAGGATTTTTATGGTTGCAGGTCTCACATTTAGGTTTGAATCCGCTTTGAATTTATTGATAAATCTTATTTATTGAAAATATTCAGTTAATTATATCTTACATGACCTGTTTCATCAACTGAGAGGTAAATTTAATCACACTCACTTATTATATGTAGTATCATTATATATATAACGTGGGTGGATTCACACATTACATATATATGTGTGTGTATTCACATATATATCATTTTATCTATCTGTTTATATATAAGTGAATATTACATATTCAGTCCCCAGGGAACTATCACTAGGAAATCTAAGCTCTCCTGTTAAAGATATTTCCCACCTCCCCAAATCTAAACTGTATAGAAAAGAAAGAAAAAGGGAGGGAGGGAGGGAGGAAAGAAACAAATAATTCTGGCCAAAGTGGCCTGTCTTGGTTCTAAAAGTGAACCTTGGAGAGGTCTATAATCTGGTCTGTTCACTTCTGCTACAGCCTTCAGATAATGCCACATAATGTCACTGGCAAAGACAAGTCTGCACCATTTACAGAAACCTATTTTTGATGTCCTTTGTGGTCAAGATCTTGGCTAAAACATGGTGCTCTGCACAGCAAACCCCAGGGTTTTATTCTGCTTCATATTTCACATCAGCTAAGATCCTCCCCCTACCCGAAGTCACCACCATGGCACTGGTTACTCCTAGGGCACCTCCACTATCAGCCATGTCCTGACACCACTTTCCCCTGTGAACCTTCAGCCTTTTTACTGAGTAGGGGTCACTTACCTAGTGTACTTCAACTGTGTGATTTCAGGAGACTCACTGACCTTCCCAGACAACATGTCTTAGATTGAGTGTTCTGTACATGATCGGTGTTACTGAATCTTGGGCTGTAGATCTTGGGATTTCTTCTTTCCAGAATCCTTAGGCCTCTTATCAAAACAGAACCTCCTTATCTCTTGTGACCAACTTGAAATACAAGGGAAACAGTTAATGTCTATGAGATCTTCTCTTATATGCTTTCTTTCCTTACTTTTTCTCCTATGCTTAACATGGGTCCCTTCTTGACCCAGATTTATATAACTTAAGGATACAATAATAGTAGTTCACCCAGGATAAAGAAAATATGCTTCACTGAAATGTCCTGACTCTATTTCTTGATATCAAAGGGGCTGACATAAAATTTTAAATTACCTCTACTCATTAGTTAATCTTTGCTCTAATGGTTTCTTGTTACATACTGTTTGTTTTTTATTTTAATTTCCTATTAAGGAACTTAATATACTTTAGAGTTAGATTAGCCTAGTATGCTATTTAAAATCCCCTCAATCCTGAAAAGGAGGCGAGAATATTAAAAATAAAAACACTTAATTGTCCTTTTCATTATTGCTTTTGGCTAGAGTAATCATGTTACTTAAGCCTTAAAAATGAAAAGGGAAGAAATGGCAATTTCTGCTGTGCTGGGCTTTGCACACTGAGGAAGGTGGTTCATTTCTCAACTTTAGAGCCATCCCATAAATTAGTCGTAATTTCTTCTTACCCCGTGGTTATAAACGGTTCATAATATCAACCTCTTATATCAGCCCCTACCCACAGGTATAATCACTAGCATACCATTACCTTACCCTTTCTACAAGATGTTTCTTTTTTTTTAATTTTTTTAAACATTTATTTATTATTGAGAGGCAGAGACAGAGCATGAGCAGGGAGGGGCAGAGAGAGGGGGAGACACAGAATCTGAAGCAGGCTCCAGGCCCTGAGCGGTCAGTACAGAACCCAACGTGGGGCTGGAACTCACAAACCACAAGATCATGACCTGAGATGAAGTCGGACGCTTAACCAACCGAGCCACCCAGGTGCCCCTACAAGATGATTCTTATCAACACTCATTCTGTTGCTGTTTTCCCATGCCGATACAATCAAAATCATCCTCTTTAGATCCCATTTCTCTTTCTAGATGTTGCCCCATTTCTCTGCTCCTCTGTACATCAAAACTTCTTAAAGAAGTTTTATCATCATCATCATCATCATCATCATCTCTAACTCCTCTCCTTTGTTTCTTACTTTTATTATTTTTTACTTTTTCTCAAACCAACCTGTCAGATTTTGCCCCATTCTTTGCATCAAAACTGCTGGTGATAAAGTCCCCAGTAATCTCCATGTGGTTAAACCCAATGTTCAGGTCTCAGTTGTCCTCTTGGCTAAACTCTCCACACATTTGATCCAGCTAATCACTCCCTCTGTGAACATTTCTTCCCTAGCCTTCCACAATACTATTCTTCTGGCTGTATTCCTTACTTGTTGCTTAACTTCTTAGTTAATTGGTGGTATCACTTCATCTTTCTGATCTCTGGCATTGCAGGACCTCAAGATTCAGCCTCACATCTCTTCTCTATCCATGTTTCCTCTTTTGGTGATCTCATCCAGTCTCATGACTTCAAGTATCCTGTTAAGACATGTCTGTTTCTGTCTCCATCTCAGACCTCTCTTTTGAACTCTAGATTCTTTTGTCCACATGCCCTCCTGAATGTCTCATTGACACATCAATCTTAAGTTCTTCAAAACTGAACACCTGATCTCCTTCCCTTCTCAACTTGCTCCTCCTGCAGTCTTCCCTGAGTTAGTGGAAGCTCTATCCTTTAAATTGCTCTTCTGGTGCAAAACTGGTGTCATTCTTGATTCTTTTCTCTCTTTTTCACACCCCGTATCTAATCTGTCAGCACATTCTACTGGCTATACCTTCAAGTTATAAATAGAATATAAATACTTTTCAGTACATGTACCACTGTAGCCAGTGCCACCATCATCTCTTACCAGAATTAGGGCAATAACCTCCTAACTTGGTCTTAACTTCTGTGTTTGGCCCAGTACAGTGTACTCAACAGAACAACTGGAGTTACCCTATTTTTCTGTAAGTGAGGTCCTATCATTTCCATATGAAAAACCCGCTAATATCCTCCCATCTCAATCAGTATCTCCCAAAGCCTTTCCAGTGCCCTGAAGATGCTACATAGTCTGTTCTCCCACTTTAGCTCCGAGCCCATATGATATCATTCTCACTCTAGCCCACTCTGCTCCTGACAAACCGATACACTCCTGACACACTGGCCTAATTTCAGCCCCGGGCTTATGTATTTGTTTTCCTTTTGCCTAGATCTAAAGTGTGTGCTTTAGTCCTTCCCTGATATTGCAACACAATGTGTTTCTCACCACATTTAGGTCTTTGCTGAAATGTCACTTTCTCTGTGAGGTTGTCTTGGGCCTATGTTTCTAAACTTACAGTCCTTCCCCACATCCCTATCCCCCTTCCTTGATGTTTCTTCCTAGGACCGAAACCATCTAGCATACCATATTTTTAACATATTATTGTTAGAATTTATTGCCTATTTCCCTTCACTAAAATGTAAGCTCTGTTATCATAGGAATTCATGTCTGTTCTGTTACTTGTTATCTTCCAAGTGCCTGAATGACTACTGGCACAGAGTAAGCACTGAGATTATTCAGTGAATGAATGATGAATGATGAATGAATGAATGGATGGATGAATGAATGAATGAATGAATGAATATAGAAACAACCTCTTCAATCTCTCCTGACTATTTCTGGAAGTCCCTAATTATAGCTCTGAAAGACATTCTGGGCTTCCTTTTTTTCTCCCATACCTGCTGGTAGATCCATAGATTCTCAAGAAGCCCAGATGAGGCCTGTTACTGCTATGATTATCATATCCTTCTTTTGTACTCTCACCATAGAGTGATCATAATCATAAACATACTTATAATAGTAGACATTCACTGTGTTGATTCTTCCCTAGCTGCTGCATAAGGCTTTATATATGTCATCTGTTTTAATCCTCACAACAGGAACATGGGAGGTGGAGCTTGGTCCCCTGCTCCTATGATTCTTTCTTGTGTTCGACTATGACCTCATGAGTCCCATCTTTTTGAATAGGTTCAAGTGCAAACCACGGTGGCCTCTTCTGCTGACTTTCTGAACTAATACCCTTCTCTGCTGCGTCGCCAGTTTTTGGCAGTGGGTGATCAGAAATCAGACATAAGGAGCCTAAGTGAAGGAACAAGTTGGTAGAAGGGTTGATGTTTTGTTTAGGGACACAAGCATAATAATTGCTTGCGTATATTGAACGCTTATTATAAGTTAGGGGCTGTGCTAAGAACTCTATAATATTAACTCATTTAGATGCTATGCTATCTCTGTTTGAATATTGAGGAGATTGAGGATTGAGGTTTAAAATGGTGAAGCAACTGGTCCAGAGTCTTACAACTAAGTATTGATTCAAGGATTTAGGTGTTGGAATTTGAATTTAGAACCATTAGCCATAAGCGCTGTGGTCTCAGTTGCAGGTGTAGTTTTCAATTGTATATCCTGTGCCAAGGCACTGTATTAAGTGCTGAGGATGCAATCCAAGCAGTGGAAGGAAAGATTCTTTCCACATTAAACCCTCAGCATAAACCAGGTGGAAAACACACAATCATAAGCAAACATGAAGATTTCCACATAGATAGAGACACCAGTCATCTGATACCTTTGGAAGTGTGCCTTTCCACTATTAAGTGGAAGCTTTCCACTTTATAGCTTTCCACTTTATAGCTTCCCTTCAGAACAGGTCGATCAGCTTTTAGAGTGGGGCCTCTTTAGCACTTAGAACTTTAATTTCCATGAAATGATTAATATTTCATTTGTAACTTTGTATCTTTTGTGTACATGTGTTTGGCCTGCTTACCTATACTGTGTTATCAGCCTATTGGATGTAAAGTCTTTTTATTTATTTAATTGAATTATTCCCTTAAGATTCTCAGTGTTTCCTCCCTTCAAACAGAATGTTCTCAGTATACTTTCATTGAATTCCTGCTAGGTAGGAAGACACTTTTTTATACCCACTTCTTTTGAATGAAAAGATGAAAGTACCAGTAGGTAGAGTAATTTATCAAAAGCCGTAGCTGGGTATGGAATCAGAACACCCAAACATCTGAGCTTAGGATCTAAAATGTGTGCTTTAGTCCCCCGTGTCCTTAAGAAAGATATTCAGATGTCAGCGGTAGATAAATTTTAATAGAAGAGGTGTAACTAAGCTCTCTGTGTGAAGAGCTAGGTTTTATGGAATTAAGCAAGCATATTCATTAGATGCTGAGGATTGCTGACTTGCCCATCAAATCTGCAGTGAGCATGGAAAATGACATGAAGAGGGGATTTTTAATTTGCAATTATCTACTTTACACATTCAACAGGTGAAAATGTAGATTTCCCAGCAGCAGCAGGTGCTCAGATGTATTCTGGCAGTTCTAAAACTTTGAACACAAAACATCACTTTCAACTTGAGTTTGAAAGAGTAGACGGTGAGAAACCAGAGGGAGACTTTCTGCAGGCAGTTGGCACAGCTTGTTTTGTTTTGTTGTTGTCTATGTCTCCCCGTGGAAATTGTGTGTCTTATACTCGAGCTTGCTGTGTGAAATGACTCTTTCTGGGAGCAACAGAAATCCTGTCTGTGCCACAGCTGATTTCTGGGGGGAGGCAGTTGTGATTGAAGAAGGCTTGTGTGTTTGTTGTTGTCTGTCGTTTCTTCATCACTTAAGGGGAATGCACAGAAATCTGTGGACTTTGAAAAGAGGTGATATTTAGTCTGAGATTAATTTGACAGTAAGAGGCTCTTCTGTAGAAGTGAGGTGACCAGCTTCTCCAGTTGGCTCAGGGTGTGTAGAGCTAACAGTAAAGGAAGTACCAGGCACCTCTGTACAAGGGGGTCATTCCATTTAGATCACTTTACTAAGTTTTTGAGTAACTTTGGCTTCCTAATTGGGAGGGGCCCCCATCTGCCCAGCAAGTACTAGAAATTGCTTTATGCTTGAAATTAGTCTGCTTTTGAGAGAATTTATTTCCCAAAAGTTAGCAGTGGGGTATGGGGTTCCTAAAGATGAGGAGAGCTATGGGCACCTGGGTGGCTCAGTCAGTTAAGTGTCTAACTCTTGGTTTTGGCTCAGGTCATGATCTCATGGGTTTGTGAGTTCCGGCCCCATGTTGGGCTCCTTGCTGTCAGTGCACAACCTTCTTGAGATTCTCTCTCTTTGCCTCTCTCTCTGCCCCTCCTGCCCTCGTGCTCTCTCTCAAAATAAATAAATACACTTAAAAAAAGATGAGGGGACCTGATATAGGTAACTCTTAGCCAAGGAATACACATCTGTTGCTGGCTTTTTTCTCCCTGTTTCCCATGGTCAGTAAATTTCCTTTTCAAGTATCCAAGCCTAGGAACACTTCACAAGTCTGCCCGTGCTCCCCAGGGCCTTTGATTTCCTGAGTCCTACAGTCATTAGTAGCACAATAGCCACCACTTGTTACTGGGAAGCTTAAAGTTTTGTGAAGATGCCCTCAGGGACTCAGGGATCACAATGGATCTGAAAAGAAGCCCCGCCCCTCATCCTGACAAAGGAGCATCTGTTGAAGGCCTTTTGCCTGAAGTGGTTCTTTTCAGGCCTAGGCCAATAGCCTAGCCCTTTACATTGCCAGTCCCATTGTTGAAGGTATTTCCTGAAAGGGGGAATATGTCTGTCCTTTAACTGTCCTTCTTTAGTTAATGCTGAAAACATCTTGAGTGGGGTATGTCACCACCAGACTGGTCACAATGACAACAGTAACCCCCCATCACCAACTTATATTGGTATAGTTCCTCCTGGCTTTCCCAGTACTTGGCAGAGCAGTATTTCTTTCAATTATCCTGTGGACACAGAGGAAACGGCTATGATTATACTCATTTTACAAATGATAAAACACGCTTGCCTCTTCAAGCCCAGTGAACTGGGTTTTGATAAAAAGTAGTTCAGTGCTGGTTGATAAATTGCATTACCAGAGATGATTGAATTTTCTTTTCTTAGTATTTGATTCAGGTAGATTCATAGGTAAACTCAATAAAAACAGCTTTCAAGAAGCTAGAGGCACAGCTGGCTCCAAGTTGTCTCTTAGCTCCAAACCTTTGATAAAGCCACACTGCTTTATAACCCTACACCCAAGCCTGGTTCCATGCTCTTGAATTAGATCTATGCAGTGGGGTACTAAGAAGACATTGGATAATACACCCATGGGTTTCCTAACAACCCCATTATTTTCATGTTAGATCAGTCATGGACATGATATGAAAATTCACATAGCTTGGTAAACTTCAGAGAACACTTAGCCTTACAGGGCCCTCTCCTACCCATTTCACCTGAGTTGTTTGGGGGAGTAGACTATTTCAGAGGATATTTGTTCAGGAGATGCTTCACAGAAACAATTTAGGAATGACTGGTTCGAATTCATGTCTGCCTCTTGCACATAGATGCCATATTCTATACCTCTCAAAAGATTTTTTGACCTTGAGATTCCAGTATTTGTCTGTAAAGCAATATTAGCTTTATAGAATTCAGTGATGACATTTCTTCTCTATAACTTAGGCTGAAGTGAGACTACATTTAGTCTTTGCAGGTTTCAAATTAGAACACACTATACAGTGAGCCTTTTGAGTTTCCACAATAAAAAGAAAATGTGTCTGATATTTACTGAACGCTTACTCTATGCCAAACACTCAACTAAGCACTTTACATACATTTGTTAAAACTGCTGTAAGTTGCCTTTATTATTGTCCTCGTTCTGAAGGTAAGAAAACAGAGGCTTGGAAACCTCAATTAACTTGCCGAAGATTATTTAGGAAGTAAAGGATGGAGCTGGAATTTCAAACCTGGATAGCCTGAGCTTGAGCCCATGCTCTAAATTACTTTCTGTGCTTCTTCTTGCTGTTGGGAGTATTTTAAGAATGGTTCCTGTAGAGCAATTTCTGAATGATGAGCTATATTGTTTTGTAATTTTATATGCATGGGTATTAATCACAAATCAGTAAAGAAACATGGTTATGCCCATATATTCAGCAAGGATTTTGTTGTTGTTGTTGTTCAACAAAGATTTTTGAGCCCCAACCCTATGCCAGGCTCTGTTGATGCGTCTGAGTAAGGCAAGATCGCATCCTTGGAGTAGCTCACAGTCTAGTGGAGGAGACAGACATGCAAATAAACTGTGAAACAATCAACTCTTGACAAGGAGAAACCACGTGTGCTGCAAAAGAAGTACACAGAGAATACAGCCTATGAGTTCTTGACCACATAGACTTAGAATTTATATGGGAAATTGGGATGATGTAGTGACCGTAAAAATTGTTCCTCAAAAAGTGCTGATCATAGTGAAGGATGAGGGCAGAAACAGAGATGAAGGTGGAATAAATCTCAAGTGAGTCTTTCAGACACACTGGATAATTTTGCTGGTCTCTTGGAAACATTTAATTGCTAATTCTTATTAGTTTCTGAAATCAGTTTCATTGGCCAACCTCATCCCATGCCTTCAAGCAAAACTTCAAGTTAATGGTAGCATTTGTTTCTCATTAATTTCTTTGTTTTTCTTAATGGCCAATTTGCAGTCTTATTAATAGTTAATATGTTTAGCAATGTAAACATTTGCATTAATACAACAGATGCAAAATTACCATCCCAACCAATCATCACCATGGTAAGGAGTCAAGAGACTTAAACAGAAGTAGAGTTGGATTGAGTTAGTCCTCAGAGGACCAATAATGCCCTTCCAATTGTCTTATTTTCCCATGATTGCAGTCTACACATCTATTTCAAAACTCATAGATGTTGCTACATTAAATTTTTGTTAGTTTTTTTTAAAGATGTGATTTTAAAAGTAAAGTGTTTGCTTGTTTAACTGCTGCTTTCCTTATTTCAGGGCTATACATAAAACCAGTACAAGTAGTTTATGATTTTCTTATACTTAATTTTTGACACCCTCCATTTTTGTAAACTGACAACAGTAATACCTAGTATGGGCTGACATTAGACTTTTGTTCATCATTGGAAAATATTTTTGAGTCCTCTCCTAATGATGCTGCTATTTGCCAAGTTTAGGCAACATGACCACCTTTGCATACAGAGAAATATTTATCCAATTATTTGAATATTCAGATATACTCATACTTTATTTTTTTAAGTTTTTTTTTTAATATTCATTTTTTTGAGGAGGGAGAGAGAGAGAATGAGAACATGAGCGGGGGAGGGGCAGAGAGAGAGAGAGAGAGAGATACAGAACTCCAAGCAGTCTCCAGACTCCGCGCTGTCAGCAGAAACACAGAGTCTGACATTGGGCTGGAACCCACGAGCCACGAGATTAGATGCTTAGCCAACTGAGCCACTCCAATGCCCCGTTTTATACTTTCTTTAAATTATTATTATTTTTTGTTTGTGTTTTTATTCATTTTTGAGAGACAGAGACAGAGTACTGGGGGGGGGGGGCAGGGGGCAGAGAGAGAGGGAAACACAGAATCCGAAGCAGGCTCTGGGCTCTGAGCTGTCAGCACAGAGCCAGCCGCTGGGCTTAAACTCACAACCATGAGATCATGACCTGAGCCAATATCAGATGCTTAACTGACTGAGCCCCTATACTAATTTAAAAGAATGAGTGGAAAATGGGAGGCTGGTACACTTGAGGTAAGAAGTACAAGTCTCATAAATTTTGATAATTATGGGAAAACTTAAGTTTGATGAAAACGGAACGTTTACCTTTAAGTGGATGCTCGTCTGACTTATGTTGTTTTGTTAACCAGGGTGTGATAACTGCTGTAACAGGCAAAATCTCCATTCTTGAATTAATGCAGTAAAAGATTTTAATCCCTTATGTTATAGTCAGATATGAGGCAGTGGGTGTCTCTTAACGTTCCAGGGCATTTTCCAATGGCCCTGCATAACTGGAACCTCATAGCCCTCCATCCGGTCCCTGGCCTCCAGCTGGCACATGAGGAGTGAAGGAACTGGTAGAAATCACAAAGGGAATTTTTGGGGAAAAGGCCTGGAAGTGGCACATAGCACTTTTACTGACACTCTTTGGATAGGCTTCAGTCAGATGGCCCCGGGGGTCCCTGGTCAGGTGCTCAATAGGGAAAGGAAAAGGGATTCAATAATTACATGGCACTATCTCTGTCACAGCTAGTCAAGTGTGTGTGCAAAATTAGAAAAAGATTGAGGGACATGTATAAAATGCTGGAAATACTGCCAAAATTGTTTAAAGAGGTAGAATATAATCAGGGGTCTTTGGCACTTTTGGAACAGACCTGATTTTCCTACCACTGCTCCTTGGCTCTGCTGCAGGTAAGTCTATTATAGACTTCTACAAATATGTACAAAAGTAGATTTCCAGTAGGATTACAGATAGCCCCCCTTCTGTAAGAATTGGGTTCTGGAGAATTTAAAGAAGAGGTTATAAATTGTGAACGTTTTTCCTATAATACTTACAGTGTACCTGACAGCACTCAATTTTCTTTTCAGTATTCTATATTTTTTAATCTTATTTTCAAATCTCTAGTAACATCAAAGAAGAAAATCTAAATTTTTTAAATTAGTCAATATGCCTGGGATCGATCAGGGCAGTCACGATGGAGTAATGCCTACAGAAAGGCAGGACTAAAATTATAAAATTACAGGATAGAAAGTATTTCATTTGAGGCGTTTCCAAGGATTCAGCAAATGGGAAGCTTCCAAATACTTAAGTCAGGAACCACAGTGATTTCCCCTGTCCCTTTGTGTCTGCCACATCTCGGCATACAACACAAACATTCCCCAATGGAAAACAAAATATCATACTCCCTGACAGCTTTAAAACAATATAAAGCTATGAATCATCTGTTGATCCTTTTATCACACTTATTGTCTCTAGAATTAGATGCTGATCTCCTGGAGGGCAGGGGCTGTAACCTTCAAATCTGATTTTGTGTCACAAACACAGTAAAAGTTAAAGAACTGTCTACTTACAGTAACAAATAGGCAGAATCTGCCCTAAGACACTTAAAAAGAGGAATCTACCTAACGCTGACCTCCAAGTGCTCAGGTAATCCTCTGCCTTCTTCTGGAGCAACAAGTTACATGGGTTTTACTCTAGTAACCACTCACATGCTGAAAATAGAATGCAACTTCCTCCCCTGCCTGAATTCTCCTTTCGTATATAAATGAGAACACACATAGGCCTTCCTTATCAGTATGTGTCATTATAGAGGTTGTCATTTATGCTTTAGCAATGTGATTAGACTGAACAAATCATCTGTGAAGGATTGCCTGCTATAGACTTAGGTAAATCTAAACAAACAACAACAACAACAAAAATAGAATTTTTTCTTCTGAAGAAATTCACTTCAGCAGCACCTAGTTCTGGCTTATGGCAAGAACTTGAAATATATTTCTAAGCCCCAAGTCACGCAAGAGGGAGAAGAAATTAGATGGAGCTAAATGGAAGTGAACCTGAGGTAAATATATATCAGGATAATGACCAAGAATACATGGTGTCTCACAGGTACTTCTAAGCCCTGCAATCAGATGAGCCCTACAGAGCCTTTTTTTAATCATGGAAAGGACTAATGAAAAATAGGCTTTCTCAAAGGTTTTGGAATACGTTGTATGACCTTGCTGAACCTTGAATTTTCATTATTGTTTCTCTCATATGGAAATGTTTGCAATTCTGTCTTACATGAAGGGCAGAGAACTGAAAAGAAGTCTGCAATAATGAAGTCAGTTTTCACTGCAGAAGAATGACCTCATTGCTTCCTGAGGCAGCAGTGAGGAAGGGCAGGGTCTTCTCCAGGCCCTTTGGAGGCTTTCCTGCCAGACCAGAGCTATGAGACCAGAGTATCCCAAAGTCTTTATTAACTAGATTGTCACCCACACAATTTCCTGAAGTCATACTGTGCTGTGTGGAAGAAATTTTGTAAGAGATTTTTCAGCAAGGGATGAGAGTCTTTTTCAGGAGATCTTTCTAAGGGAGGCTTTTAAAAAAATTTAATTTTTTAATTATTTATTTTAAATTACTTTTTAAAAATGTTTTTTGCACACACACATGAATGGGGGAGGGGCAGAGAGAGAGGGAGACACAGAATCTGAAGCGGGCTCCAAGCCCCTCCTGGATGTGGGGCTCAAACTTGTGAACCACGAGATCATGGCCTGAGCTGAAGTCAGATGCTCAACCAACTGAGCCACCCAGGCGCCCCTGTTTATTTACTTTTAAATGTTTCTTTATTTATTTTGAGAGAGTGAGCACTAGCAGGAGATGGGCAGAGAGAGAGGAAGAGAATCTCAGCGCAAAGCCTGACACGGGGCTCGATCCCACAAACTGCAAGATCATGACCTGAGTCAGGTGCTTAATCAACTGAGCCACCCAGGTGCCCCAAAGGGAGGCTTGTCTTTAAGTTTTTATGTAAATTCCAGTTAGTAACATACAGTGCAATGTCAGTTTCAGGTGTAGAGTATTGTGACACAATATGTCCATACATCACCTGGTGCTCATTACAAATGCACTCCTTAATCCTAAAAGGAGTCTTTTACAGTTGGGTAAAATAAATCAGAGGTACCATGGAATACTTGTACCCCCATGGACAAACTCCCTGCTGTCCTTTTCCCTTATCTCTACTGTCCCTAGTCTTGGGACTTCATGTCTACGTGCTATCCGTGCTGCATTGTCTGCACTCACATGACTTCTCCTTTGGGGAGCCCAATTCCACCACTCTTCAATCCCTTCAGAAATGATTTCTCTTTGCACCTTTACTTTCAATGATCTGCTTGGCTGACCAAAGTGAATTTGATGAACAAATATGCAGTATTATTGCCAGAGTAGACCTATCCCTTCCATTTATTTCACTAAAACTGATTGCACACCTACTCTGTGCTAGTTTCTATGGGATATCAAGATGAATAAGGTACAGTTTGCTTTCAGAATTCAAGAACCATCTGAAACTTTAATCTGTGGTATTTCTCTGTTAACATACTTGTTTTTTTAAGGACCGTGTGGGGGCCTTAAGCCAAAGAAACAGACAGTATTTATAATTTTAGGCAGAACTAATAGAGTAATTCTTTTGTTTGGGGTCTAGGTGAACAGAAGTGGTTGGGAGCTCTTAGATCTAAAAATAGAGGTAGTATGACTATTTATGTGATAGCTTACAGCCCAGACTGTATGGCTTTTCATTTATAGCATTGCTTAGTGACAGTAGGGAACACTTGGTAAAATAATATTTTTCCCCACACTTACCTGCAGAAGACGTTACTATGTAACGTGTTAGAGGGTCTCCTGGGATGTCCCAAACTGCCAGAGCCACTCTCATACACGATATCTCCAGATATTTGTGAAATTCAATTTCAGTATTGCTGCTTCAATGGACTGGATTTGGTGGATGAATTTAAACATTTAATTTGGGAAATTAGAAGCCCAAAAGTGAATTCTACCCTTGGCTTTGGATCCTGTTGACCTGATGCCAAATGAATTTGTCATTTGCATGAACCACTGTTTTTAAGAGACAGGAAGATTCTCTGGGTAACTTGATTAACAGTTATGTGAATAGTCTCAATTTTGGGGAGAGTCAGGTTCAGGTTAAATCCCGTCATCACAGATTACTATAAAGCTGTGATTAAAAGATAGTATTTGACAAACCACAGACGGGTATAGGAAGGATGTGATCACAGATGTGGAGGCTCCTGTGCTAGAAACTTACAAGAGAAGGAAACAAAAGAACCCTCTTGATTGGATGAATTATTTACCTGAACCCCAGGCCCTATCTTCCAAACTAAAAGGATGCCAGCCATTCCTGCCCACATTAGAAAGTCTTACAAATCAAAACTAAAATCTGTATTTTTGAAAGTTTTCTTTTGGAAAACCCACTACTGATGAGCAAACAATGTTATGAAGTACTTGAGTTGTTTTCAAAGTCACCTGCTATTTGCAAATCCAGTCCACTGGATGGTTCAGTTCTTTTTAGAAGATGATTTCTGCTTTGAGGTTAGGGGCTCAAGGTTTAGTGGAAAGGAACATCTGGACTGTCAACATGTGCACTCTGCTTTCAGGGATGTGGTTGTCTAAAGTCTCTAGCCATTCATTCATGGTTCTCAGGCAGCTCACCATTTAGAGGAAGAGCAGGGAGAAGTGGCCTTTGATGCTGCTTCTTTAGTTAAAACTCTAGGATTCTAAACATTTGGCTGATGGCACTGGTCTCTGAAGTTCATCTCAGATGATGGATTTAACAAATACATTGGCATCTCCCATAATATATCACCTCTCTCCATGTTTAACTCAAGGTCACCTGTCTTCCTCCAGGGCTTTTATTTTAGTCCTCAGCAGAGTCATTCTGACCATAGACTCAATGCTTCCAACCAATTACTCTTGAAATGGGGAGTGTGCAGGGTCTAACAAAGCTCCTTCCACCTTCTTCTGATGTACTTTTCAGGTTCAGCAATGACCTGAACTCAACTTATTATTATTTTTTTTAAATAAATCAGTTGATATAATGCTGCTAAAAACTTTGCCTGTGTCTCTAAAGGTCTTTTAGGATTAATCATCTTGAGCCTTCAGCTGACAGCTGCAGCCCAGCCTTAAGCCACAGGAACAACTTAAGCAGGAGAAATCACTTCAACTTTCCATCCTTAAATTCTAATAGGCTTATGAGGTTGTGGAGGGGAGGGGGCGAGTCATGCGACATTACCATACTTGTTTAAAAAGATGGAGTAGTGGAAAGAGAAGGAGGCTGTCCTTGGTGATGGGGAGGGTAGGAGACTTGTGGGATTCATTAACAGAGGCATAAAAGGAAAAAGTACAGGAATCCAAATTAACCAACTTTCCACGTTTCCTCTTTGCCTGCTCATTTGCTGATTTCAAGCCTGTCAAGTTTAAGGCTTCAGGTTTGAGAGAGTAATCGATTTCAACATCAGGCCACATAGTTCCTAGACCTGGACTTCACTCCTTCGGCTGTGCAAGTAGAAGCTTCTATCACCCCTTGAACTCACAGAAGCTGACCCCACCTCTCCCTGCAAATACAGGGGGTCATGGCCTCCATTCTGAATAGTCATTTACATAGAGACACAGAATTTCCTGGGTAAGAAACAGAAACCTATAGAGAAAAGAAGTGAATTCTCCAAGGTGACACAGCTGGATGGTGACAGACCAGGAAGATGATTCAGATCTCTCCCCTTTCATCTGGTTCTTCCCTTCACATCACAATACTTTCCTGTGTCAGAGAGCCAAGGAGATGACTTTCTGCCTATTTTATGGACAACAATGAAATGGTGATCCCCAAACTGGTTATCTTTATTTTGTTGCTTAATGGGCTTCACTCTGTGGTCTTCAAAATTCTTTTCATTCCCTGAATCAAAATCTGTCTAAAATTGAGGGAAGTAAGTCATGCCTCTGAGAAAGTTAGGCTTTCTTTGATTTCAGTAAGAAAATATGGGCAAGTCCGAGGGAACTGATCATGGTTTCAGTCATCCTGGTGCCAAATTCCCATCTCCACATTGATGAGAGGCTCATGTCTAATTCTGGGTAGAAACCCAGGAAATACTTCACCCATCTGCATTTTACTTTCTTCATCTCCAGAGATAGATAATACTTGAACAACTTTATGGGGATCTTTCAAGGTCTTCTTTCTACTGGCATCCAGATGGAAGATAGAATGTGTTCTAAAAACATTCAAATTCAGTAGGCACCATCAGGGTAAAGCTAATATGAAAATAGCTGCTTGCAAGAAAATGAACACAAAGCTCCAATAGTGGCAGAAAATAATGTGTACAAGGTGGATAATAAATAATACTGTTAAACCCCTGTATCATTCCTGCTTTCTGTCAAGGTAAAAAATGTGATATTTATTGCTGGGCTCGTAATTACTTTTATGCTTGAAACAGGAAAAAAAAATGGGTTGATGATACAGGAAGGTGTGAGCCAAGTGTTTTTGTCTGTGGGGGTGGGCGCAGAGGTGGGGCAAGGTTTGATTTTCTGAAAGGAGAACGGAGTTCTTATCAGCATCTCTTCTCTACCAACCACCCAAGAAACAGTTTTGCTATTTCTGCCATCAAGAGAGATTATTTGGCCTTTGTGAGCTTTGTGGTTGTGGGGATTGTAGAAGAGGGAAGAGGGGGAAAAACAGGGGTGATCAGGATTAAGGAAAAGTTTGCAAAGCAAAAGATAAATATTAACTTAAGGTAATAACTTTGAATTTCCAAAAACAACGTATTTTTGTCTAGCCTGATAGATGATTTGGAACTATTACAACAACTTGGATCTTGATATCAGGGTTTCTATCCCCATCTTCTCCATTTCCACCCTACTTTGTCTTCTATTGCCTTCCATACCTTACAAAAATAATTTGGATCGGTTTCACCAAGAAGATTAGTTCTTTCCAGATAACAACTGCTTGTGCTATTTGGGAAAGGACTTTGATACCATTTTGAAGCGCTTAAATCCTAAGACAACTGAAGCAAAGCTCTAGAGGTAGATACAAGCCAGC
Organism: Panthera uncia; assembly: GCF_023721935.1. Lineage (NCBI taxonomy): Eukaryota > Metazoa > Chordata > Mammalia > Carnivora > Felidae > Panthera > Panthera uncia. The sequence goes on along the minus strand of NW_026057586.1, from coordinate 22,382,814 downwards.
AATCTCATTAAAGTCAGCTTCCTTACCTATTGCATGAGCTCAATGAAAATCACAATCTCTCCTCCATGAGTTTCAAGGCTAAAAATAAGGTAGTTGTAGCTTCAGCACCTAAGGGCTTAAATCGTATTTTATATTCCATAGATGTAGCCACATTGTCTCTTTTCCCATTGTTCTTTTTCATTTCTGACAGAATCCATTTGAAGTTTTATTTCAAATCATCTGGCTTGTTGGCATAATGAACCTCAGATTTAGATTTGTGATTGTTTAGGGATGTGTATGTGTTTGTATGTTCGTGTGAGTGTTTAATTAAACTGATGTGAAATGCTGTCTGAGCCGAAGGCAATGGTTTTTCCTTTACTCATTTAATGTTATGGCGAGTTTTTCATTTGTATAATTTGTCATGTAATACCACTGCCTTTTAAGCACACTGGCTTAGTCAAAAGCATTCATTTAGAAGGGAATAAAAGCCTAATTACTCCCTTTCACCTTTACACGGTTGTTACAAATTATGTAGTGTCTTGAGGAGACTGCATTGAATGAGCAAGATTTCCATCCCAGTCCCGGGTCTGCTTCTAATTAACTGTGTGACTTTGGATAAGTCACCTCCTGTAATAGTCAGTATAGGCTAACTCGTATGAAGAGGAGTAAAAAAAAATCTCACAATAGAATTTTATTTTTCACTGAAGTAAAAGGATTCGGGTGGTAAGATGGGCCACAAGGTACTTACAGTATAAACATGAGAATCATGTTAAGTGTCACCTATGAGTGCCTTGGGAAAAACAATAGGGAATAAGGTAGAAGTGTGCTGTTGTGAAGATTTGCTTCTCTTTTTTAGTTGTATGTGATGGAAACCCAGTCTTAACTAGTGTAAGAAAAATGGTAGACTTATGAGCCATCAATATCCCAGGCAGTCTGAGCAACATGAAGTCATGCAAAGAGTCGGCAACACCTTGGCCTCAGGAACTAGGAGTAGGCATTTGTGTGACTGTAGGATTTTCATTCTCTGGCTCTCTCAGCAGGTTAAATTTATCTTCTCTCTGTATAGAGATATGGTGGCTGAACCCTCCTGTTATGTTATCTTAAATTTTCATCTTCTGGAAAGGAAGGGACTTGATTGTGGGGCGGGAGGGGCGGGGGGTCTCCATTTCCAGAATCATGAGAGGGTTGGATTGTGATATGACTGGGTGTGGTGCACCAAAACCATCATTTGTAGTCAGGGAGCAGTCACCCTGCAGGAATATGAAGAATGGGTAGAGGGTTAGCATCTTTTATCCCATCTAAATTACTGTCTTCCAGACTAGATGTCAAAGGGTAGCTGGTATCCCATAATTGTGTCCCACAATTATGAACATTATGTTTCTTCCTCTCTTATATCAGACTTGCCTTTTCATTTATCCTAGATTCTCAGATCCATGTTTTCTGCTAGGTTAATCTGATAAATGAATCCCTGCTGAAGGGTTTATGACTAATCATGATTTAAAGAGGTAATCCTCTCATGCATGCCTTTTCACAGAAATAGCCAATGTTTTTAACTGTAAGAGAAATATTCAGCATTCACTGGACACTTTTTATGTGCAGGAAAGTCATTGTGCTAGAAAATGTAGGTTATACAACGTCAGTTGAGATATGGCCCAGCTGGTGTGGGAGTGAAGCTTGTTGGCTCTGGTGTCAGATTATTAAAAAGTTCAAGCTTTGCCATCTGCCAGGCATGATCTGTGGGCAAGTTACTTGACTTTTGTTCCTCATTTTCCCCCTTTTAAAATGGTAGGAATAATAGTAACTACCTGATAGACTTGTTTGTGAGATTTAAATGATACATACCAACTATCCTATGATCCAGCGATTGCACTATTAGGTATTTACTCAAAGGATACAAAAATACAGATTTTCAGGGATACATGCCCCCAGTGTTTACAGCAGCATTATCAATAATAGCCAAATATGGAGAGAGCCCAAATGTCCATCGACTGATGAATGGATAAAGGAGATTTGGTATGTGTATATATACATATAATGGAATAGTACACACAATGGAATATTACTCAGCCATCAAAAAGAATGAAATCTTGACATTTGCAATGATGTGGATGGAGCTAAAATGTATTACGCTAAGTGAAATAAGTCAATCAGAGAAAGACAAATACCATATGATTTCACTCATATGTGGAATTTAAGAAACAAAACAGATGAACATATGAGAAGGGTGTGGAAAAAAAAAGAAGAGAGGGAAACAAATCACAGGACACTGTTAACAATAGAATACAAACCGAGGGTTGATGGAGGGAGGTGGTTGGGAGATGGGTTACATGGGTGATGGACATTAAGGAGGGTGCTTATTGTGATGAGCTCTGAGTGTTATATGGAAGTGATGAATCACTGAATTTGACTCCTGAAATCAATATTGCACTGTATGTTAAGTAACTAAAGTTTAAATTAAAAAAATAATAGATTTAGGTTTATCAAGGTGTAACTTACATGCAATAAAACTCACCAGTTCAAAGTTTCTTAAATAAATAAATAAACATACCAATATGTACAGTGCTTAGCACAGCAACTGGCTCATTGTCAAGGTCCAATAATCCATAGCTTTTAAATGCTAGCACATATATAGAATGTCTTAAGAGTATGGATTTAGTCTTTCAAGTTGTGTTTCTAGGGTAAAATTTTCTGTAAACTTGATTGTATTAGAAAAATCACTTACTGCCAAAACACATTTCATCATCTTGGATAATCTAAGCACTATGGAATTGTTTTATTCTTAGTCCCTTGGTCTTAACTTGAAATGCTCATCTGTAGCCTATAGTTTATTTAGGCATAGTTCTGGTGATGTCTCTGGGCAATGAAAGCTACTAGGATATCTGTAAAATCATTCCTGTGCACCAGTCCCCCTGTCTCCTCCCTGCTCCTCCTCTTTCTCATTCTGAGTGAGTTTTATTTCAAGTGGCCTCTCTTCTTCACACTGTAATTCCAAAATTATGGTTGTTAGCTAATCCATTCAAGTGTAATTTGAGGACAAACGCAGACAACATTTCCTGTTAAATTTGATCTTTTCTGCATCAACATGGCTAGAATACAAAGAAAATCAATGAATAAAATGAGGACCTCCCATGCTAAAATAAATCTCTGAAGATCTTTCTCTCTCTCTCTCTCTCTCTCTCTCTCTCTCTCTCTCTCTCTCTCTCATTCTGAGCTCTACTTGAACCACCCTAATGGAAATTATTTTGAAGAGTATTTTTGTTCTCAGATCTGTCCTATTTCTTATTTTTTCTTTCTTCCAAGATTTTATTTAAATTCAAGTTATTTGGGGCACCTGGGTGGCTTGGTCAATTGAGCATCTGATTCTTCATTTGGGCTCAGGTCATGATCTCATGGTTTGTGGGAACAAGACCTGCATCACCGCTCTGCCTTGGCAGGGCGGAGCCTGGTTAGGATTCTCTTTTTCCCTCTCTCCACCCACCCCCCACCACCAAATAAATAAACTTTTAAAAATAAGTAAATAAATTCAAGTTAGTTGACATATAGTGTAGTATTGGTTTCAGGAGTAGAATTTAGTGGTTCCAATTTATTGATTGGTAGCAAACTATATACTTATCATAGACCCTGCCAGTCATAAAACATGCTCATATAAATGGAGGATGAACTCTCTGCTAATTATTCTATATAGTTGTCTTCACAGTACATTCAAATTTATTATTAACCCTGAAACTTAGCAGTCACAAAATTTGCTCCGAGTCACATAGTGGACCCAAGTTAGCCTAAATCTAAAAGACTTGTTCTTTCTGTTCTATTATCTTCATATGTAACACTACATCAGCCTAACATTCTAGAACAAACAAAAAGCCAAAAACTCTGTTCTCTTATCTTCATATGTAACACTACATCAACCTAATATTCTAGAATAAACAAACCAAAAGCCAAAACCAACCACTAATTTATTGCATAGAAATAAACATGTGGAGGGGTGCCTGGGTGGCTCAGTCAGTTGAGCGCCTGACTTCGGCTAAGGTCATGATCTCATGGTTTGTGAGTTTGAGCCCTGCTTCAGGCTCTGTGCTGACAGCTCAGAGCCTGGAGCCTGCTTTGGATTCTGTGTCTCCTCCTCTGTCTGCCCTCCCGTACTCATGCTCTGTTTCTCTCTGTCTCTCAATAATAAATAACAATTAAAAAAAAAAAAAAAGAAAGAAAGAAAATAGCATGTGGATACTTAAATTATTGATCTATTATAATAATTCATTTTAGCTTAAAATGAGAATTCTTCTCATGTTTCTTGAAGTTATCTAAGTGAGACAAGGGATACGGCCGTGAATTGACCAGCATGTGTCCCTTGGTCATGCATTTCCTTTGATGAACATCTTATGAGGTCCTACAACTTATAATAACTAGCAAACATGATCCTCAAGAATGCAGTGTTGCAGATCCTGGATTTTGGAGCTATCAACTCAAGTTGATAGTCCCAGTTGACCTCTCCGTGCCACTTTCTACAAAATAATGATGATATTAAAAGTAGTAATGCCATAAGCTTGTTGTGCAAGGTGAATGAGTCAGCATATTTTTAGAACAGTTAGATTGTGCTAAAGTCTAAAATTTAGAGCCTTGTTTTGGTAAATATTCATGAAGTATAGCTCTTCCAGTTATTAGAAATATAAGAAATGTCTCTATGATTGGAGTGTCTTTCCTGAATTTACCCTTTGGCAGTCAGAAATCTAAAACGTCCATAGTTTTTGAAGCTGCAATAATTTAATTTTATTTAGATTTCTGCATTGTCAACCATATTAACCAATTCATTATAGTATTCAGGATTTGGATATACCCTCCCCCACACTGCCCCCAAAACATACATACATATATATATATATATATATATATATATATATATATATATATAATTTAAATTTTAATTTAAATGTATATATTTAATTTACATATTTAGATCCTGAACTTCCTTTTCATTTACCTATTTTGAGTAGATTAAGTAGGAAAATCTTGTTAAAATTACTAAGAGAGCAATTTTCAAAAGTTTCTATCATAATATATCATCTTAGATGTAAAATTAAAAATCTATTACCTTTAATGAGGATGTCTTTGAATACTTCACTTACTCATCTCATATAGAATGGAGATAATTTTCTTAAGTAAACTCAGGCACAACTAAAGAAAGCAAACAAATATTTTGCTTCATTTTCATGCAAATAAATTTCTTTAAATTCTTCAATTTTCTTAGGATTAAACAGGTGGTGGTTCAATCCATGGGAATCAAGTGTTGACCCAAGAATGTAAATGTTGTAGGGATGTGTGCCAGTCTGGTGCATGTGGCTGCAAGGCTGTCTTCCCAAGGACTTCCCAAGTTCCCCCTTCCTTGGGGGTCCACACCTTTATCCACCTTCCTGCCTATCACAGGCAGTCCTGGAGGTGGTACTTTCCAATTACACCATTTGATACCTGGAACAACCAAGAGCAGTCAGAGTTTTTATCTGATAGAGGGGAATGTTCATCCCCTCTATCACAGCCCATTCCCACCCCCAGATTACTTTGATTCTTAGGCAGAGTCAGCATCAAAGAAAATGGCAGAGCAGTAGCGTTTATCTTCTGATCAAGTATTTCCACAGGTTATTTTTTAAACCAAAACTTTATGTTTACATAACTTTGAGAGTATACCAGTTCTACAAGATTTATTAAACAGTATTCCTAGATCCCCTCTAATATCTTCTTTTGTAAGAAATGGTGAGGTAATGTAGGAATCCTGAAAGTGCCTCTTTAGTTTCCAAATCTGGCTCTGACACTATTACGTGACCATGTATCCCAAGGGTCCTTATCATTAAAATGAGTACCTTCCCCACAAGAATGTGCTGAAGAATACATGAGTAGAGTACCGAAAATATTATGAGCAATACTAATGGTTAAGTAAAATTAAATTACTGTAAAATAACATGAGTAATGTCAAAATTATTTAATTTTAGTTTTATTAAATATTAAATATTTTGTTTAATCATTACAAAATGTATTGCTGTCCCCTGGAATTAACTGTTTTCAATTATTTAGATAATCCTTCTGATATTTACTACCGTATCATTATTTATTCGTTTTTCAGTTTGAGGGATTCATTTTTGTGGAATGAAAATGCCTGACTTCTTGTTCATTCTCCACTATTACTCCACCATACTCACCCATCCACCTGCATGCACATACAACCTTATGCACTTGCTTCTATCCTTCACCCTTCTAATACAGCTTTATCATACTGTTGATCAGATCAGTATTTATTCTTTACCCTCTTATGACCTTTGGTAAATCGTATTTCCTTTTCCATTCTAAAATGTCATTTGCTGAATTGTCTATGTACTTGTCACTAACCCAACCCAAACTATCTGCCAATTATCTAAATCTCCTTTTTTTTTTTTAATGTTTATTTATTTTTGAGAGAGAGAGAGAGAGAGTGCAAGTCAGGAGGGGCAGAGAGAGAGGGAGACACAAAATCTAAAGCAAGCTCCAGGCCATGAGCCAACAGCACAGAGCCCGATGTGAGGCTCAAACTCACAAACTGTGAGATCATGACCTGAGCCGAAGTTGGATGCTTAACCAACTGAGCCATCCAGGCGCCCCTAACTAAATCTCCTTTTAAAAATTTATCGACACCAGGAAGTCACTAATTAATGTCATCTTTTTGAAGAAGATTCTTCCAGAGCCATTTTGGACTGATTCCACAGTTGTCATCCTGAGATCTCCCTTCACTGCCATCTAATGATCCTCTAATGCCACTAATGATCCTCAATTCCTCTTCCTGTGTTTGAGCTACCATTTCCTGTATCCCTTTGTTTTTGTTTCCTGGGGCTGCTATAACAAATTACCACAAACTTGATGACTTAAAACAACAGATATTCGTTCTCTTACAGTTCTGGAGGCAAGAAGTCCCAAATCAAGGCATTGGTATGGTCACACTCCCCTGGAATCTCTGAGAATAATGTACCCTTGCTTCTTCCAGTTTTTAGTGGCTCCAGGCATGCTTTGCCTTTGGTATTATATAATTCCCATCTACCTCGTCCTTCACATGTCCTTCTCTCCTGTGTCTTACCAAATCTATCACTCTCTGCCTGTTTCTTATGGTGATTCATGTCACTGGATTTAGGGATCACCCCAAATACAGGATGACCGCATCTCAAGATCCTTAACTTAATTAATTGTTAATTATATTTGCAAAGACCTTTTTTCCAAGTAAGGCCACACGTTCAGGGTTTGGGTAGACATATTTTGGAAGGAGGCCACACCATTCAACTCACCACATTTTTGTCTTCCTTTCTCATGTTAGTGCTTCAGTTTTGTACAATCCTTTCTCCAACAATAGCTTTTGAGAAAAAGTGTATGGAGGTAAGTTTTGTGAAACTTTGCATGTTTGAAATATCGTTATTTTACATATAAATATTGTTAACAAATTATCTAGGAATAGATATGTGGGTGGATATCAACACCTTGAAAACATTACATTCTTTTTTTTTTTTAGGTTTTGTTTTTTGTTTTTGTTTTTTTTTAGTTTTTTTAAATTTATTTTTGAGAGTGAGAGAGAGCATGAGCAGGGGAGGGGCGGATAGAGAGAGAATCCCAAGCAGGCTCCACACTGTCAGCACAGAGACTGATGCAGGGCTCAAACTCATGAACCATGAGATCACAACTTGAGCAGAAATCAAGAGTTCAATGCTTAAGTGACTGAGCCACCCAGGTGCCTCAACATTACATTCTTATGTAGCTTCAAGTAGTCCAAAGCCATTTTAATGTCATATAATTTTTATGTGATTATTTTTTTCACTAGAAGCATATAGATTCTTTTTAGTCTTTATAACGTATCGGTGTTTTTCTTCTATTCCACTAGCCATGTGGTGGGTCTTTTAATCTCAAAAATTAGGTCCTCTCAGTTCTGTGAGATTTTTTTTTTTTTTTTTAATTATTTTGTTGATAATTTCTTCTCTTGCTCCGGATGCTTAACTTCCAGTATTGTTGTTCCAGGTTTTGTCTTTTTTTTTTTGTTTTTTTGTTTTTTGTTTTTGTTTTTTTTTTTACTTTCACCTATTATCTATCCTTTGATCTTTGTGGATTACTTTTCAGGAAATCTGTTTATCCCAGCTGTTGCTTCTATTTTATATTTTCCATATTCAAGAACTCTTTGAATTGTTCTCTGAATTTTCCCTTTTTACAGCTTTATGTTCTTGTTCAGTGGAGACAATTCCGTCTCTTAGCTCTCTGAGAATATTGACAATTTGTTTTACTTTGTTGTTATTTTCCAGAATATTTCTCCCTGAATCAGATCTCTTTCCTCCAAGTTCTTTTACTTTGTTTTTATATTTCATGCTAACAACTTTCCTTAAATAGGGATCAAAAGAAGAGAAAGTAACCAAACTTACAGCCAGGTGCCTTCTTACAATGTGATTTCCCCTGCTTTTTCTGTTTAAAACTGCATTCTCTTCCCTCCACTTTAAAGGTAATGATTATCAAGGCCCTCTTGCCTAGTCTGTTTATTCTTGGTGTTTTGTGTGGATCTTTGTGCCAGTCTCATTTATGTTCAGAGCAGGGAGGCATCTCTGGTTGGTCATACCTACTCCTGACATTATTTTAGATTTTATTATGACCTGTTTTGCCTCAGGAGTGAGATGGAACCTGTAATGAACACCACCCCTACTCCAAGAACAGCCTCTACTATTCTTATTTTCCCATTCAGGATTCCTTGGTCAGCTTCTGCTTTTATACAATTTAGTGGAAAAATCAGTGGACTAAGAGTCAGGATACATATAAATTGGCCAAATTCTGTTATCAATAATCTTTGAAGTTGGGGAGCAAGTGATTTAGATCCTCTCGTCTCAGTTTTCTCATCTGTAAGATATAAGGAGTTGCACTAAGCCAGAAGTTTCTGAGCTTGGCTAGGTACTAGTGATTCTGAGATGCCTAAGCAGATCTCTGCAAGAGCAGAGAGAAATAGGGTGACTCTTTACCCTTTCATCCTTCAGCCAGAGCAGGCCACTTTGGTCTGTTTTCCACCTAAGGTTCTAAGATTTTGTTGTTTGATTGCTTTTTGGGAGATTAGGTTTTCCAGCACCCCTGGTCCCCTGCTTCCTTCCAAATGTTTTTTTTTTAAGTAACTGGCTTTGGTGATGTCAGAGGTTCTTTTTGTCCCTGCAATTCTGTGTTTTGATGGGATACTCCTATTATTCTGACCTTTGAGATTTGTAATTTGAAGGTTCCACATGGTGACTACTGATATGTTGCATTTATGCCACACAGTAACATTCTCCTTCATAACATGACATGTGGTTTCTTCTGTGGTTCTGGAGCTAGACTGTAGGTGCTAAGAAGTCTTGGCAATCGGCTTAAATTAATACAGAAATATGGTAAGAGACAGGAGGTCCTACACTGAAGGCTTCAAAAAGATTATAATAGCTCCAGCAGTGTAGAAATGGTTCTTAACTTTTTTAAAACCATAGAATATCTCAGCAGGCGAATGCTTATGGGTTAATAATCACTTTACAGCACTGCTGGAAATCAGTTATCCATCATCGCAATATGGACTATGTTGCCAGAGAAAATTTGAGGAGGTTTGAATGCAGAATGTACCAAGAATGCAGCACTAAAAGAGTTATTTCTTCCATCCCATGAAATGTATTTTGGTCTAGCAGATAAATTGCATCATTAGACATTTTTATGCACTGTCTGGCTGTGTACTGGCACTGATAGCTTTTACCCACCCCCAAACCCCATTACAAAGTACTGTAAAACAAACAGCGACTCTTTGAGTATCAGAAGACTTGGGGGGATAGTAAATAAATGGGCAGGATCACTTCGTACTAAAATATTTTTAGCCAAATAGAGAAAAGGATGTTTTAGTAGACCTTACTAGTGAAGAAGAAGTAGATAATGATAGAGAAATTATGAGAAGAATTGTACAAGTATTATGAGTGTTTTATTTGGTATATTTTATTCTATTTCAATGAAAATTGCAGAATAAATTAAGGTATAACAAATAATTGGAACTGAAAGGGCAAAAAAAGAATCACTTAAATGTCATAAAGAGAAAGTAGTTAAACATGAAAAGCATTATTTTTCTAAACCAAAAAGGATAATTCAACAATGAATATGATCTATGAAATTAATCGAAAATAGGAGGGATAATTTTTATTTGGAAGCATATTTTGTATTACAAAGTAATATAATTTTATGATATATAATCACACAAAAAAGAAGTGTAAGAATATTAGTACTACTTTTCCATCTTTTCTCAGATGGCAATTATTTTCCAAGGTCATGGATAATAGTATATAGATTAGTGGTTCCTCAACTGCAGTGAGCATCAGAATCATCTGGAGGGCTTGTTAACACACTAATAGGAGATAGCTCAGCATTTCTGACTTAGTAGACCTGTGTGGGGCCCTGTTCTCAACAAGTTCCCATAGATGCCAGTACAACTAGGCTACTGATAAGACATCTGAGTAACAAGGATAGAGTTCAAGGTTACATATTCCTCAAGATATTCATATGGACCTCATGTCCTCATTATATCCTCCTGGTGATTTTGGAAAATATAAAGCGGTTGATTTATACCAACTAATCAAATAAACTCCTATTACTTGCCATAACAGATATGTGATAGCAATGAAACAAACAAATATTGAAGCTATTTGTTTCCTTCTTAATCACCAAAGGTGGAAAATCTAGTTATGTGGCTACAACAAACAGGAGAAAGACTGTCAGGCCAAGGATATTTCTCCCTAGCTCGTTTTCTTTCACCACCATGTTTTACTCATCAGAAAGATAGAGTATGCACCACAAATCTGTGAGTCTTATATCTGTTAATTATTGACTAGAGGAGAGCTTTATGGAAAATGGTGGGTTTCAGCTTTAATAAATAATGGGGTTGATTCTGCCCAATGACAGATGTGTGTAATTCTCATTAAAGTCAGTGGCAGTTACACAAGAGCATCAAAGCAAAAACAGTGTCTTTTACAGAATGTTCTGATTTGGTAAATTATTCACTATCTCTTAAACAGTAGAGACATATGCTATTGTTCTCTGTGGGGAACAGGAAAACCTCTTTTAGGCAGGATGTAGTTTCAGATTTTAGACTTGGAATGTACAACTAAGAAAAGGCATAAAATGTATTCACTCGGAAACCTTTAGATAGGAATTAATAACTGTATTGAAAATGCTCCCAGATATTATGCTGTGGACTGGAAGGCTTAGTGGGTATCTGGATGGGTTGGATATGTGTTTATCTGTCGATTTTCCAATTATGAAGTGAGCCTAGTAGTCTTTGCCAAACTGTGGCAATAATCAGTAGCATCACAACCAGTGACTAAGATATCTAAAGGGAACCCCATCACTGTAAAATGTAGATGCAGTTGGGAAGGTGAGTGGTGTTAAATATTAAGCAGCAAGTTAGGAGACTTTTTAACTAACTCTGGTACTTATTTTTTTTTTTTTCATCAAAGTACCCTGTATCCAGAAATGCTTCAGTTAACACATCTATAAAATGGAGAAAATATTGTCTGCCCATTGGGTCTCCTTGGGATGCTGTGATTAACAATAATGAAAAACATGTTGAAATAATTTTTAAAAAGGACTAAATTATTTAGAAGAATAAACCTTAAAGGAAGCATTGAAATGCCTTCTGTAGCAGCCCTTAGACAACTGAAAAAACTATTACTCTGATTACAAGGCTAGTCACAATATGAGTCGTCTTTAAGATACTCAGTATTTTAGGAGCGTGAGAAATTCTTTTCTTATGCCACTTAATCACTAAACAGGTTGAGATGATACTAACAAAAGATATGAGATACCAAATGCTGGAGGGGATGTGGAAAAAGAGAACCCTTGTGCACTGTTTGTAGAATTGTAAACTTGTGCAGCCATCATGGAAAACAGTATAGAGGATCCTCAAAAAATTAAAAATAGAATTACCATATGATCCAGAAATCCCACTTCTGGGACTATGTCCAAAGGGAATGAAAACATTATTTCACAAAGATATTTGCCCCCTCCCATGTCCATAGCATTATTTACAGTAGCCAAAATATGGAAGCAACCTAAGTGTCCATCGCCAAATGAATGGGGAAAGTACACACTCACACACACACACATCCATACGGTGGAATATCATTTGGACATGAAGATGAGGAAATCCTGCCATTAGTGACAACATGGATGGATCTGATGGGCATTTTGCTAAGTGAAATAAATGAGAAGAAGACAAATACTTTATGATCTCACTTATATTGGAATTTAAACACACAAACAAAAAAGAGATCAGATTTGTTGGTACCAGAGGTAGGGGCCTGGGGAAGGGGAAATTGGATGAAGGTGGTCAAGGAGTACAAACTTCCAGTTACAAAATAAGCAAGTACTAGGGATGTGAATGTACAGCATGATGACTATACTCAACACTGCCGTATGATATATATGAAAGTTGTTAAGAGTGTAAATCCTAAAAGTTGTCATCACATGGAAAAAAATCTTTTTTTCTTTCTCTTTTTATTGTATCTGTATGAAGTAATTGACGCTAACTAAACTTGCAGTAATTGTTTTGCAAAATATGTAAATCAAACCATCATCCTGTACACCTTAACCTTCTACAAGGATGTATGTCAGTTACATCTCAATAAAACTAGGGGGAAAAAAGAGATGCTGACAAAGATTTGGTTGCACAGGATTATGTCTTCATAATTGTCTTCATCCCAACTGGACATTTCTTTAATTTTTGATCAGAAATGTTTCTTGATAGGATTGAGGACAAACAGAAAAACTTGAAAAAGAAAGAAGAGGCTGTTTTGTGCTTATTCCCTATTTGTCTACCACCATCCTCACTTTCCCTAGAATTATTCCTCATTTTTGAGTATCTTCTTTGGTTAACTGTATTTCCTCAGGTTCTCCAAGACTCTACAATCATCTGGAATTCACAATAGAAATTTTAACCAGAAATTGTCAGTTAAATGTAATTTAATTAAAAAGATTTAAACCTCAAACTTTCATGAAGCAGCAGTACTTGAAAAGAAAGTGGAAACGAAATCGATGTGGGTTGTTTTCATTCCTCTAGTATTAATGTGCTTTTGTAAACCATGGGAATATTATCTGGTATGGGAGTACACACTGGGGAAGTAGGCAGGAGAATATTCAGTGTGTCCAGCACCAGCTCTGGTGTTGAACAACCTCTAGTAGAAAAGAGAGAGGAAAATACGTAAATGAAACAAGATTTGACCCCTGCACCACGATTTCTCTAGAAATGTTCATGTGAAATGGCCTCGAACCGACACTGATTACTGCTTAATCTGTGGGACCCTCCAAACTCATTCTGAAATGCTGTATAAGTCTCACCCTGTAGACATTGAGACTTGGTTATTTAAATGCAAAGTTTCAAGTTATGGTTAAGCCACCTGCCACAAATTGCTCTTTCTAGGCAGGAGGCATCTATAAGCTGCTTTATTAAAACAGGAATCTTGAGGTCAAAGAAGTTCCTTCTGCTCTCTGCATGCCCTAAATGTGGAAAGGATAACCATGTAAATTTTGTATTAAAGATTTGGTTCATTTGGTGACAGATTTAGGAAAGAGGACTTTTGGGACATAATTTGAAAAAGCCATTGCCTCCTCTTTCCTCCTCTTCCTCCTCCTCCTCTTCCTCCTCTTCCTCCTCTTCCTCCTCTCCCTCTTCCTCCTCTCCCTTCCCCCCACTGTGCTTGCTTCTTTTCCTTCTTTCTTCTTCCACTTCCTCCCCCTCACCTACCCCCCTCTTCCTCTTCTTCATCTTCGTCTTCACCATTTTTTTTTAGAGCTATGGACCTTGTAATATCAGATATCATGATTAAATTTCCTGATAGACACACTGACTTCCCATTCTCTGCCAACCTTCTATTACAGGGTTTCTCAAACACTAATGTCCCCTTGAATCCTCTGGTTAAAATGCCACCTCTGATTCAGTAAGTCTGGGATAGGGAGAGACTCAGCATTCACACAAGCTGTGGATGATGCTGGCCCTGCTGCTCAGACGGTAGGCTCTGCGACTTAAGGAAAAGTACGGAGTTTAGGTTCTTACCAGCTTTTGGTTAAATATGGGTAACTCAAAAAGATTTAAATTAAAAAATTTATATTCTAATCAATATAATTTTCCTACAATTATTCTAGTGTACAATGTAGCCTTTTTCTGCACAGTAAGGTTTTGATAGTAAATATAGAGACACTGCAGAAAGCACCATAAAACTAAACACATAAAGACTGAAAGAAAGAAGTCTTATTGGTGAGGCCTCAAAAATGTAAGAAGTAAATCTTTCTGTTGAATTAGAAGGATTGATTTCCAATAGTCTATGTCTTGAAGAAGAGAAGCAGTAATTCCTGGCCTTCATTCTACTCATGGCTTGCAGAAGAACTTGCCATTTTAGCTATTTTATTCACCATGGATCTTTTTTATTAATAGATCTCCATGCTACTCTAAATGTAAAGGGATACTGTTCCCCACAATCCCCTCTCCAAGTTGAAATCAATCCCACTTGTCACCCCCCTAGACAGAAGATAGAAGTTTCACCCCCCAGTGAAATCCCTTCCATCTGAATTTCCTGGGTAGACAAGTCTAAGACCCAACACTGATCACCACCTGATGTAACCTTGTCTAAGCCCATTCTCTGTGACATTATATGCTACTTCTACAGGCAATGTGAAGCATCTGCATGAATGCTTCTCTTTTTACAAGCATTTATTGTCAGCACCATAAACATTTGGACACAATATTCTTCCTTTATAAGTTTTCTGTAAATACAATTAGAATAGATATAAATCAAAATGATGGCAGTCCTTCTACGGTTTTTTGAAGTTCCCAGGAGTGCTGTTGGGCTCTTTAATTGCTTACTAATGTAAAAATATCATTGTTAGTAAAGCATAAATCATGGCAATTTTGCCCCACTAGAGGCTAAAAGCAGCACAAGAAGTGGTAATTAAGATTTACTAATAGATCTGGCAATTTCTGTAATAGAGGCTTTTAACAAGGTAGGGAAAAATGGCATGTCTCATGCTACAGTGAAGCAACAAAGAAAATATGAGGTTTTCTTCATGCAAAAGAGATCACCTGTTTGGAGCACCTGGGTGGCTCAGTAGGTTAAAGGTCCAACTCCTGATTTTGGCTCAGGTCATGAGCTCATGGTTTGTGAGTTTGAGCCCCACATTGGGCTCAGTACTGGGTGCAGAGTCTACTTGAGATTCTCTCTCCATACCCCTCCCCCTGCCTCTCCCCTGCTCTTTCTCTCTCTCTCTCTTTCTCTCTCTCTCTCAATAAATAAACATTATTAAAAAAATAAGAGAGAGAAGAAAGAGAGAGCCCTGTTCAAAAAACAGTGACCAGACAGCAGTAACAGTGTTTATTTTTTTTTTCTGGTTCTCTTTTTGTTTTCTTACTCACATGACAACTTATGAATACAACTTGAGGTGGGGAATAGCTTTGTACATTGTATGAACTGGAAGGCTTTTTTCCTTTTCTTTAACAACCAGAAAACTGAAGCCAAGGTAAAATAGCTGGTCTTCACTAGCAGGGAGCAGAGCCTGGACTGGAAACCAGGCACCTGCTTGTCAGTGAAAAGACTCCATACAGTTGCCTTGTTGTTCATCAGAGATTCTCAAAAGTTTTCAAACCATGAATGTTCTTCTGTTTTATTCACCCCCGCTCTTTTCCTGTGATGTCTACCATATCTATTTTAAGATATATTGGAGTTGGGCATCATTTATGATATTTGGTTTATATAGTAGGAAACTATTTGAATTTGGATGCTAGGGATGGGAGGGCACCACACCCCCTTCTGAAAGACAGGGAAAAGATTACATCCCTGGACCAGTGCTGATGGCTTCTAAAATAAAAAGAGGGTTCTGTGTTGAGTGAGGAGTTGTGTCTTTCAGATCTGATGTTCAGGAGCTGTAAGCAACAACAAAAAATTTCCTCCTTGATGCAGTTTTAAATCCAATTAGTATTAATTAGAATTATATATACCCACAGGAGGGGAGCCATACTGCAGAGGCCAGCAACTATGGATCTACTTAATACCTCTCCAGCCTTACATGGGGCCTTTCATCAAAGGCTCTCAGAATGTCTTCAAACTATGAATTTTATTTTATTATTTTACTAATTTCTTTTCTTTATCCCACCTTACTTATTCATTTATTCATTAGGTGGAGCACCCGCTACATTTCGTATATCAATGCTCTATGCTAGGAAATAGGGATAGAAGATTATGACCTACATTTTATCTTCCCAGTGGAATTTATATAGTGGAGGAACAATACAGATGCCAGATATATAAACAATTCCATATATAATTGCAAGTTGTGGTCTGATTCATGAACAGAAACCCAGGTGCTGAGAGAGAACAGGTTTAGATATTTGACAAGGGTGATCTGTTGCGGTACATGAGCTAGGGAAAGAGTGCTTCAGATAAAGAGACACACATGTACAACGGGGATAAGTTGAGGGCAAAGTCATCCTATTTGGGGAATTGAAGGAAACTATTCAGTGATGTTGGAACACAGAAAGTGAGAGACACAAGCATTAAGGTGGAAGAGTGGGCAGGGAGCAGATCATGTAGAACAGAGTAAAGAGTTTGAATTTTTGTTTATCTAAAATGAAAAATTGTTAAAGGACTTTAAGCAGAGGAAATGGAGTGATCATTTTAACTTCAATAGATTTCTCCCCTGCAGTAATGGTTATGGGACTCTACGTATGTGGCCAAAGGGCATAGCATAGTATACAATCATTGTGTCCTTGTTAGTTTCCTGGTTTTGATAATTGCTGTAGTTGTGCAAGATGTAACCATTGGGGGGAATTGAATGAAGGGTGCACACACCACTACTTCTGTGTACTATTTTTGCAGCTTCCTGTACATTTGCAATTATTTCAGCATAAAAAGTTAAAGGAATATTTCTTCAGATGCTTGCAGAGAATGGTTTCTAGTGGCATAGGCTCAAGCAGAGACGGTTGAGAAGGCTGTTTCAATAATGTTGGTAAGAGAGGTGGCCAGGACTGTAGCGGTGGCAATAGAGACAGAGAAATGAATGGGCAGGAGATATATAGCCATAGATATAATATTAATTTATTAATAATTATTATTGATATTAATAACGAATGATATTAATGTAAATATTTGTGTATATTTAGGTAGACTGGACAGAACTTACTGGAACATTACATGTGGGGAGTAGAAGAAAGGGAAACCTGAGAATACATGGGATTTTTACTTGAGCAGCTGTCTGGGTTTAAATTGTTGATGTGTCTTAATTTGGGCATGGCCTGGACAGAATTAATGGAGGCTGGGATCTTTAGGGTTTCTCTGAGACAGATGACCATATATATCAGAGGAGCTCAGAGGACTAGTCTGAGGGTGATGTAAATTTGACAGTAGACAGGTATGTCAGGAGAGAATAGAAGTATCCTAAAACAATGCCCTGGGGGAAATGAAGTAATTAGAAGTCCAAATAAGAAGGAATAGTCAGTGACATAGGATGAAAAGCAGGAGAGAATAGTGGTATTTAAATCAAAGGAAGAAATTATTTCACAAATGAAGAAGTGCTGAAATGTAAGGATATTTCTGAAAGTTTGAGTAGGAAATTAATGTTTGTTAGATCTGGCAATACAGTATGTTGATTCTCTTAATCAGAAGAACTTGGAGTAGTAGAACCGGTGAACATTTGGGAGAAGATATGAAGCAGACGCCACTTGAGAGGGGAGCAGAAAAATGTAACCACAGCTATAGGGGTCACTGTAGAAACAAAATACTTGTTTTAAGAAAGAGCATTTTTAAATGTTGATAGAAATGGTTAATGGGATGCCTGGGTGGTTCAGTGGGTCAAGTGTCCAACTCCAGTTCAGGTCATGATCTCGCGGTCCGTGAGTGCAAGCCCTGCATTGGGCTCTAGGGTGACAGTTCAGAGTTTGGAGACTGCTTTGGATTCTGTGTCTCCTTCTGTCTCTGCCCCTCCCCCATTTGTGTTCTCTCTCTCTCTCTCTCTCTCTCTCTCAACCTCTCTCTCTCTCAAAAATAAATAGACATTAAAAAAAATTAAAAAAAAAATAAATGGTTAATGAGCGAGTGGGAGCCTGATGATGCAGAAGAGAGGAAGAAAATCACTCTGGGTCCTTGAGGAGAAAAGATGGATCCAGACTGTGTAGAGAGAGCAGTGTTAGAAGCAGGGATAGTTTTCTCCACTGAAGCAGGAGGAGGGAAGAAAGATGTCTTTGCAGGTGGATTTGAATTTTGTTTTTAAGAAGATGGAGAAATTCACAGTGCATGATTTCTTTTTTCTCACTGAAGTGTGAGAGAGCTAAGAGAGAAGGCAGATATAGGGAAAGTTTAATGGGGAGAGAAGGACGGGACATAATACTTTCTCATGATGACTGAAAAACTGAGGCTGCCACAGTAGAGTAGTGTTGCCAGTGTGTGTGATTTTCTCCAGAAATATTTATAAAGCCACTGAAGTGAGATTGACAGAAGGTACACAGTAGAGTACATACACCCTGGATTTGGCTCTCGCCAGACCCGTGCTTCTGCAAAAGAAGAGGGCAGCAAGGCAGTGGTGCCATTTGCAGAGTCATCATTATGAAACAGTCACCACCATGACCATAAACATCCAGGGTTCAGTTAAGGCCACGAAGTGGAGGGCATGTTGAGAAAGAGGTTGAGGAGATAGATTAATTTGCTGATCACAGAGGAAGGATTTGAAAGGGAGAGAAAGAAGGGAGAAGTAGATAAATGTCTTAGATTAAATGATAAACCAAGCCATAGGGGATGACTCAGGATGTATGGTTTCCGGAAATGAAGTTTATAAAAAAAAGTGCTACAGATTTTTTAGACTATGGTTATATTTGGTGGTTCCAATTCTCTGATTTTCCTCTGAGTTTATGTAAATGTAGGGTGCTAGCCCTACACCCCGGGGAGCAACAGCTACTCTGGAATTGTTATCACACCTTGGAAACCTCACCCATTTTCCCCCAAGGAAACATCAGGATCTTTGTTTATCTCACTTTTTGTTTTTCAATACAGAGCGCTAATTGCACAAAACATAAAAATAATTTAAACCCTCAAGAAGATAGGAAGTTGCATTTTCTTTTCTAGAATGGGTTTATATTCCTAGAATATCTTCAAAAAGAAATCTGAAAGTGCTGTTACAGTCATACCAGCTTATTTTGGTGATATTTGCATGGTACATCTTTTTTCATCCTTAAAATTTCCAGCTTTCTGTGTCCCAAATGTTTAACCAGACTGGTAGTGTTAACCTTTTAATTGGAATATTTCATCCATTGGAACTTGATTATTGACATCCTTGGCTTTATATTTATCATTTTTTTCCCTTGATCTCAGTGATTTCAATATTCCCTTTTCTCTCCTTTTGTGCCTTTGTAAAATTAATCATTTTATAACTATTCCATTTTTTTTACTCTATTAACTTGTTAGTTACACATTTATTTACTATTTTGTTAGTGGATACCCTAGACACAACATGTGCTTTGACTTATAATCAATTGTTGTGTTTTGATTTTTTTTTTTTACAATTTGATTTTAAAATCAAACTATTACTGTGAATAATGGTAACATCTTGGAATTCTCTAACTGTACATATCCCTTCCTGTCCTCTGATTTTTATTATGAGTTTTAATTTTAAATATGTTTTAAAGCCCATAAGGCATTAATTGCCATTGAAATACAGTTACCCACATATTTACCCTTTTTGTTTCCATCTGGCATTGCCTTGTTTCCTTCCGCTTAAAGAACTCCCTTTAGAAGTTTCTTTGATGTAGGTTTGCTAGTGATAAACTCTCTTAGTTTCTCTCTCTCTCTCTCTCTCTCTCTCTCTCTCTCTCTCTCTTTGGACTGAGACAATTTATTAACCCAGCATTTGTCCCAGTGCTTCTTATTGGCAGCTGGCACCTGTCTGGCGATTCGGTCCAGATCTCTCTGTCCCCGAGGGGTCAGTTTACAGCCCCCATCTTTGTGCTTTTCAACCATTTTCGGCCGCTCCAGGGCTGCAGCCCCTGTCTTGGAGGCATGACCTTGTTTCCCTAGAACTTGTTTCCCTAGATCTTCCCTATGTCATCCCCCGTAGATCTTGGTCATGGAGCTCACCCCAGAGCACCCTGTAGGTATAGGCACTGTGCTATGGAAGCAGCTTGTGTGTAGAAAGAGCTCTCATCAGGGAGCAAGCTTTTTATGCTTGACCAGCTTGACAGTGTCCACCCATACAGGGACTTTCAACTTCCCAGACTTTTTGAGGAAGACTGCCAGAGCTCTGAAGAATTCCTGCTGGTTCACATCCTTTACAGTAACTCCAGGCGTCCTGCGGCCTCCAGGCTGCCAGCTGGGGAAAGGGCTCTCAGTTTTTGTTTTTCTGAAGATGTGTTTATTTCGTCTTTACTTTGGAAGGATATTTTTGTGGGGTGTAGAATTCTAGGTTACCAGTCATTTTCTTTGACTTTGATCGTTTCTGTTGAGAAGTCAATTATAAGTTATTGAGAAAAAAAATCTGTTTTCTGTTTTTAATGTTTTTCTTGGTTTTGGCTTTCAGCAATTTGACTATGATACAGCTCATTTTGTGTGTGTGTGTGTGTGTGTGTTGGTGTGTGTGTTGGTGTGTGTGTTGGTGTGTGTGTTGGTGTTATCTTGCTCAAAGTTCAATGAGATTTTTCATCTGAGAGTTGATGTCCTTAATCATTTTGGAAAACCTTTAGTCATTATGCCTTCAATACTACTTTTGCCTCATTTTTTCTCTCAATAGTTCCCCGTCTACTTGCAGGTTACAACATTTATACTGTATTCCACCATCTCTTACTCATTTTTCCTGAATTTTTTGTTTAAAAAAATGCTGAGCTTTTCTGTTGACTTTCTCCATTCTCTTAACCCTGTTTTATGCAGTATCTAATTGGCTGATAAACCCATCCATTAGGCTCTTAATATTACTTCTTATGTTTTATAGTTCCAACATTTTCATTGGATTCTTTTGATGAATGCTGGTCCTCTGGTGAAATTAGCCATTCTTTGCATCTGTTTTCTCCAGCTTGTTCTATATTTTCTTGAACTTCTAATTAAAATGTCTGCTCAGTGTGGGTCTATTTCTTTTTAATATTATATTGTCCTGTATCTTGCCTTGTTTAGTCATTCTTGATTGAATGCTAAATACCATATATACCTATCCATATGTGTATGTGTGTATGTGTGTGTATGTATATACATGTGTGTAAGCTATACACACATGTACGTATAATTAGTTTACTCAGCTTCTATTAGCTTAACCCAGTAGGGGACTGAGTTGAGTCAGGCGGGTTACAGTTTCTCTCATTCATTCTGTTCCTAGGATATAGTCCTCCAAGGCTTTCAACAAAGAGCCTAGTGTGACCACTTGGGCTCCTCCTTTAATGGGTTTTACCCTAATTTATCCTAATCCTCATCTCCTCAGTAGCCAGGGACTGTCAGGCAACTCCATTCTTCCCATAGTGGCTTTGTAAATTACTTGTTCATCCTCCCATATAGCCTCAGTTGTGTGTCCTGGGGAGAATCCGACATTGTTTCCGTTTTCTTTTCCTCTTTTCAGAAACATCCTGACTGTTCACATCCCCATTTGTGTTTCTGCAAGACCACAAAAACCTACCAGTTTCTCTATTCCTGCCTGTAGGCTTGTGCCCAGGCAACTTGCATTCTTAGGTTCTTTCTCTGCCCTGAGAATTGGCAAATGTCCCCAAGGAAAAAAGTTTCCATAGGCTAACAGCTCACTTTTATTGAAGTGTTCCTGTCTCTGAAATCTTGACCCCTTTAGTTCTCATTGTTCTCATTGCTTTAGCAAAAATCTGATACCTTTACACAGATTGATGGATTGATTTTTTTTTTTTTTTTTTTTTTTTTTTTACTTTTTCCAGCTTTTCTAGGTTGTCTTGGCAGGAGTTATGCTTTGCCACAAGCTACTCCATCTTAGCTCAACAAGCAGATTCCCAAAACAATGCCATTTTACAAAACAAATCATCCCCAAGGGGTTTTACCCTTCAATTGAGTGGCGCTGGGAAGTTTTAAAGGCTTTGAATGCTATTTCTTAGTAATCTGGAGTTTTGTGATGCGTTGTCCTGGAACAACATTGCTAGCAGCTGGGAACAGTGGTTCTGGCATTGGGGACCGCCGGCCTTTGCTGAGCAGCTTACTGTCTGTGCAACCTTGGCTGAAATACTGTGTCTCTACACTTCACTTTCACCATCTGTGAAATGGGGAGAGAGAAACCTCCCTATGTTTGTAAGGGTGGTTAAGGGGGAATATGTTTATTGATGGCTTCCTTTTGTTACATAAATGCCTTATGTATGTTATCCCACTTTTTTAAGTTATATTTTTATTTTTTTAATGTTTATTTATTTATTTATTTATTTATTTATTTTTTTTGAGAGAAAGGGAGACAGAGCACAAGCAGGGGAGGGGCAGAGAGAGAGAGAGATGAGAGAGAGAATCCCAAACAAGCTCTGCCCTGCCAGCACAGAGCCCCACGTGGGGCTTGATCCCATGAACCATGAGATCATGATCTGAGGCAAAATCAAGAGTCACATGCTCAACCAAGCGAGTCACCTAGGTGCCCCAATGTTATCCCACTTGAATATAGTATGTACCGTAGTACATATTAAGTATTCAATAATGGGTAGCAATATTATCACTTATCTTGGTTACAGCCCAGCCTCTATTTTAACTTAAAGTGAAATAATTCATCACCTCCTAGTCGTCTTCTTTATGCCTTACCCTTTTGACTACAGGATACGGATAATGTAAATACAGGCCACAGATAATTGTTTAACTTATGACGTTCATATAGTTTGTGCTGCACTTAGCAATCAAAAGTATGCAAATCGGGGGTGCCTGGTTAAGCGTCCGACTCTTGGTTTCAGCTCAGGTCATGATCTCATGGTTCGTGGGTTCAAGCCCCGCATCGGACTCTGTGCTGCCTGTACAGAGCCTGCTTGGGATTCTCTCTCTCCCTCAAAATAAATAAACTTAAAAAAAAAGCATATAAGTCAACAAAAAAAACACAATAAATAAAGCTTAATTGTTCATAATTTTGATACTTAGGACAGTGTAAATATGCAGGGTATTTGTCCAGATATTTTCCAAAATCACATAGCTTGTTTTGTATGGGGCCCGAATAGGCACTATATCACCAAAACATCAGAAAGTTGTTAGAGCTAAATCCCTAAAATGCCAGATTTTTCTTTTGATTCAAATGACATGTTGGGCTTCTGCCTGATGAATTTACACCCATGCACTTGCGCATGTGTGGCTCACAGGTTGGGATGCCCACAGCTTGGGTCTCGGTGGCTCCTGGGGTGGTATTTGCACTTCATTTCTCTGGCCCTGTGTGTCTGATTCCATGACATCTGTTAAGGAGACAGTGGCGGGAAGACATGCATATGAAATCTCAGTGAATATAGGCTGCATTTTAATGAGCTGAGGCTGCTGTTACCTTATCATTTATTTTGTGGCCTTTGGGGAGTTGACAGGCAACACCCAATCTGTTTCTCATCAGTTCAAATCTCAATATTTACTTTTAGATGTTTTGCTCTAAAAGCTTAAAAAGAGAGAGAGAGAATTGTCCTTTTTTACATCTTCAAAAAAGAGATTTGGGTGTTAACGTAGGAAGGAAACAAGAGCCATTTTACATATAATGAAAAAAATATATCAAGAAGAAAAACATAAAAAAATGAAAAACATCATTACATTAACATAAGCTGGAAATGATCAGTTTTGACATACTTTCTTTGTTACAGTGGCTTTCTTTTTTTTTAATGTTTTATTTTATTTTTTTTGAGAGAGAGAGAGCATGAGCAGCGGAAGGGCAGAGAGAGATGGGGGCAGAGGATCCAAAACATGATTTGCACTGACAGGCTGACAGCGGTGAGCCCAATGCAGGACTCAGAACTGTGAGATCATGGCCTGAGCCAAAGTCAGATACTCAACTAACTGAGCCACCCAGGTGGCCCCTACAGTGGCTTTCCATTAGCAAATGTGTAAACCAGAGATTACCTTTCTGCTTTAGTCCTACCCATCCCTGTTAAGAACTGATTTTCAAAGTCTCAGGTGAATCCCAAGATAATTCTGTTAGTACTGAGCGCTGATTACCCAATCAACCAGATCACTAAAGAAGATGTTCCTCTAAATGAAGGTCAGGATTTTAGATAAAGTGGATTTTGAATCTCCCTAATCAAGTTGTCCACATGCAGTAGCAGTAACATCACCTGGAGTTCGTAGGACTGTGCACACTCAAGCTCCACTGAGTCAGAATCTGCATTTTAATAAGACCTCCAGGTGATACCTATATACAATAAGGTTTAAGAACCTTATTGGAGAACCAGTGGAGACCAAACGTTGACAAATTTTTCCTGTAAAGAGCCAGATCGTGAATATTTTAGGTTATTCACGCCATACAGTCTGTCACCACAACTCAGCTCTCTTGTAATAGTGTTAAAGAAGCCATAACACATAAAGGCATGTGGTTGTGTTCCAATAAAACTTTATTCATGGGCATTGAAATGTGAATTCCATATAATTTTTACATGTCATAAAATTTTTTGTGTGTTTTCTGAACCACTTATGAATGTAAAAATTATTCTGCGTTCACAGGCCATAAAGAGGAGGTGGCAGGCTGGATCTAGTTTGCCGACTCTTGACATGGTATCATTTATTTTACCTGTCTGGGCATGCTAGTTGCCCTCTGGACCTGTCTTAGTTTGGT
Source organism: Panthera uncia (assembly GCF_023721935.1). Classification (NCBI taxonomy): domain Eukaryota; kingdom Metazoa; phylum Chordata; class Mammalia; order Carnivora; family Felidae; genus Panthera; species Panthera uncia. The sequence continues at coordinate 22,358,070 of NW_026057586.1, read as the reverse complement.
TGGATTGCCGTAGCAAAATACCATGGGCCGTGAGGCTTACACAACAGAAATTTATTTTTCACAGTTCTGGAGTCTGGAAGTGTCAGATCAAGGTTTGTAAGGATTGGTTTCTGGTGAGAGCGCTCTTCCTGGCTTGCAGACAGCTGCCTTCTCACTGGGACCTCACAGAGTGGGAGAGAGAGCCAGCGTTCCAGTGTATCTCTTTATAAGAACATTAATCCCATTTTTTTTTAAGTTTATTTATTTATCTTGAGAGAGAGAAAGTGGGGAGGGACAGAAAGAGAGGAAGAGAGAGAATCCCAAGCAGCCTCTGCACTGTCAGTACAGAGCCTGGTGCAGGGCTAGAACTCACAAACCGTGAGATCATGACCTGAGCTAAAAGCAAGAATTGAATGCTTACCCGACTGAACCACCCAGGTGCCCCAAGAACATTAATCCTATTCAGTTAAGGGCTCTACCCTGATGACTTCATTTAGCCTTTGTTACCTCTGTGAAGGTCCTGTGTCCAATTAACAGTCACACTGAGGCACTATGCTTCAACATACGAATTTGGGGGGACACACTATTCAGTCCATGGTGGTGGCTGATGTAGTTTTTCTCTCTCTAACATCTTCCCTCATGACACCACCCACAGTCGTCCCCACCATCTGTGAAGTCCCTTGGTCTTTGTTAACTGTGTCTCTTTGGTGTTTAAACAAGGCCTTAAAAATTTATGATAGCATAATCCTGTTCCTTCAACTAAGTTACAAGGTCCTCTAGTGCAGATGGTGCTGATTGAGGATCCAGGAATTCAAACAAATTTAAATTACTGGGTTGAGCTTAGTAGTTCTTGATTGCCAACTACAGTGACAGCCTGATCTTTCCTGCTCTTGAGTCTCCCAGTTTGCTAAATGATTTCAGGTTTCCCAAACATCCTTTTGGTCTATTTCCTCATCACTACTGTCGGTGAAGAGGTGTGGAAATACATCTATCTTCTCTGTGGAGGCATTACCAGCTAATCATTAGAGGTTTGTTTTGAAGAGCCAGTGCTCGTACTATCAGGCACACAGAAGAGACTTAGGCTCCAGGGAAGGCCCAAACTATATAACCCTTACTATTTCATCTACTTTTCCAATGCCATAAGAAGACCACCTATGCCACTTCCTGTCTTGGGGGTCTTCCCTTCCCCACCCCTCTACTCATCAGATACCTATTTGGCAACCATTGTTAACACAAAGTCTTTGCTTAACAAAGACCTTTCAGTGCATTTTATCTACTATTAATGTTTCAACATTGTCAGCTATCAGTCTTCAATATTAGGTCAAAGTGAGTTGATTCCCTACGGAGCCATTCTGTATTGTTCTCGGTTGTATATTTTCTAATGTTTTGCCCAGTCCCTTTTTAATGACTCCCAAGACAGCTTCTCTCGTTTGCTTTGGGAAATGTTTGCATTAGAGGCTCATGGTGCAAACAGATGGGAACTTGGGTAAGGTCCCTGCAATTCATTCTCAAGGGTTATCTATGTCCCAATCACAATTTAAAGCCTGAGGGAAGAGTATATGACTTAGGGTTAAACCCTATATATTATCTCACTGCTTTGCTGGCTTTGGGCTGAAATTGGCATGAATGAATGAATGCCTTTCCCTGCCTCTACCCTTTTACTCCCTTGTATTCTCAGTTGGGGCTAGGGTGCCTGATTCCATATGACTTTAGGCATGCAGCACTGTTCTCGAAACATAATTGTTACTCGATTTTCTGTGCACGCCAAGGAGAAATTCAGGTGACAGGGCACAGGTGTTCTTGACATTTTGCAAACATTCACCACAAAGCTGTTGCACTGGGCATTTCCTGCTTGAGCTGAGTTCTTGGTAAGATGCCTGCAAACAATGCATCATCAAGCTAGGGGTGCAAGGACGCATGTAAAGGATTCATGAATGGCAAATGAAGACGCTGAACAGAACCACTTTGAGCAGAAGCCATGTATTAGCATCCAGAAGGACTGATATTTTAGGAGGAATTCACCTCTTGCTGTTTCATTCACTTGAATTTATCATGTGAGGAATAGGATTGAGTTTGGAATAAAAAAACAAACAAACAAAAAACCCAGACAATTAGAGGCAACACAATACTTGTTGCGAGCTTGTGGCACACAAGCTTCCTTTGTTGTGAGGTTATTCTGGTGCTAATAACTATGCCTTTTTATCCCCCATTTGGTTTTATTAATATTTTCTCCCTACCTTGTCTTTCCATGCAAAAACTTCCAATGAATACAAGTTTCCATCAAAAAGTAACTGGTGTCATTTAAAATTATCATACGTTAACTTGAATAGCATTACTTTAATACCACAGCTCTCGTAAGATGATTGCAAAATTATTTTTGTTTAATCCAGCTGTGGTGAGAGGATAAGAACCCTTCTGAGTTGGGAGATCTGAGTGACTTAGACTTTTTGATCCTCAATTTCCTCAGCAGAAAAATGGGGGTAAAATATTTATTTCTCAATGGGATTGAAAACATTGAGCAATGTGTACAAAACATTTAAAGTAATTGACACATGCATATATTGATCAATAACAAGATGGTTATTCATTATTTGAATATTCAAAGCAGAAACATTAAAAATATGTTAATGTCCACTGGTTCTAATATGACAGAGATTCTACCAAATAGCTGTGTCACATTGAGAGGAGGCAAAACAGTCATCTCTTAGAGCATCTTTATTGGAAATCTTTGCACGTTGGTAATTTTGGATTAGAGATTTTGTTCATCAGTTCCTGTTCAGCCAAGTGCATGGGCTTACACATTATTGCTGAAATGATGAGCAGCATTTCTTTTATTCTTTGAGACTCTCAGCACACTTTTATTACAGATGGAGCAGGTATCTGGCAAAGAATTGGAGTATAGTAAATTGTGGAACAAATGGTATGCCAGAATCAATTTACTGCAGTCCCCCAAATACAATCACTTTCTCTTTACCAGCTTCAAGAATGAACCTCTAAGCACAGCTTATATGCATGTATCACACATAACTGAATGCCTTTGTGTTGTCTCTTTTCAGTGGAAGTTTATGCCACAAAAGGTAACGTAAAAAAAGAGAACAGCTATCAAGTCAAATTTCAGTCCTCTGAACTGTTATTTGGGCAAGGGAGAACAGATGGAATCATCAAGTGTCAGTGTTAACGATTCTTGGTGATTGCATCTGGCTCTTAACCAATAAGAAACTGTTGCAGCAAGCCAAAGTAGCATGCCCAAGAATGCCACTTGAGAATGGAGGAGCCAGAACTTAGGGGCACCTAGGTGGCTCATTCGGTTACACATCTGACTTCGGCTCAGGTCATGATCTCGTGGTCTGTGGGTTCCAGCCCCACGTTGGGCTCTGCAGACAGCTCAGAGCCTGGAGCTGCTTCGGATTCTGTGTTTCCTTCTCTCTCTGTCCCTCCCCTGCTCACACTCTGTCCCTCCCTCTCAAAAATAAATAAACATTAAAAAAAAATTTTTTAAAGAAAGAAAATTAAAAAAAGAAAAAGAAAAAGAATGGTGGAGCCAGAATTTAAACCCATGTCTATCATCTCTTAGGCTCCCTTTTCTTGTCTCTATAAGTAACTATCAAAATTTCTGGGTGGATATTTCTCCTTGTTAGTTGTTGCTTAAGGCAATGTTATAAATAGTTTCTTCTAGAGCGTATGATAGAAAACAAGATTTATCTGTGTTCATCCACTCTGGGGCAGCTGCTTTATAGACAGTGCCTCATTGTCTTGGGGCAATCCATGTTATCTTGATTATGTGGATGGAGCAGTTTCAATTAGAGAAGTGAGTATTATCTTCCCAAGACCCATGGTTGTTGAATAGGAAGGAGCATTAAAAGTTGCCTGAACATCTACAAATTCTTGGAGTAAAAGTGAATGACGAAACAGAAGTTTTAAATATGAGGAACTGACTCACAGCTCTGCTTTTTCATGTATGTTTAGAAGACATAGCACTTCAGGAACTTGGTTTTAATACTAGCTATTATGTAAAAGGTTGTTTTACAGTCATTCCAATGGATAACTTGGTTCTAAGACTTTTTTTTTTGACAAGTTAGAACTAAGAAGTTGTAATCTAGAAGAGGAATATCAGAGTAAATAAAGAAGAAATGTTCAATTCACCTTTGTAGGAACAAGAATATCAAATATACCTCAAAGACTTTGAGTTATAAATACGAACATCTTAACTATTTCTATTTCCTTGGTGTGGGTGTTCATTACTACTATCCTTTCTCTTGGAGCTATGCATCCTAAAATTTCATTGATTATAAACACAATTTTATAAATATGTAATTTTCCAAGTCTGTAGTCTTCAAGGAGTAGGGGTGGGGGATATCCTGGCCTGTTAGAAAGGTTTCTATTTTAGATTTTCTTATTGTTATAAGATTATATAATGATAAAATATACTGGGCCACTGCACATCTAGAATTGATCCTTCCATCCATTATACAGGAGTAAAGGATGCTTACATCATGCCTGTAGAAATAGCAGTGTTGCAAATAGCCAATTCATTGTTGGTTCCAATTTGGAAGCTGACAAATACTTGCTTTATTGCCCTGCCACATGTGAAGTCTATCTTTCTGCCTACACAGCACAAGTCAGTAACCTACATAATTCTTCTGGGATATTCTAAAAGCCCTGAGGCTGGAGTTCATACCGTATATATTTGGCATTTAGAATCAGATGTGGAAGTGAATTCAGTGACATCTTGGGAGAATTTCCAAATATTCCCAAACAATTTTTTGTGCGGTTTCTCTTATTTGCTTTCTTTAGTCTGTGCTGTCCTGCTAATGTTTGCTTTTGTCATACATTTGGCATACATTTGCCATTTGGACTATTTTTCAAAGTTTATTTCAGTGTAGACGATACACTTCATTAGATTAGTTTCAGGTGTACAACATAGTGATCCAGCTTCTCTGTAGGATATGCTATGCTCACCACAAGTATAGCTACCATCTGTCACCATCCAGTGCTATTACAATATCATTGACTGTATTTAGAATTTTGATTTGGAAAAACAAATCACCATATTTGGCTGCTTTACTTCTAAGATGAGCCTATTTTACCTAAAGAGCCAAATCAAAATAGGGAGGAATTTATTTTATTCTCTTATATATTTTACCTTAAAAAAAAAAACATAAACATAGCAACATCAGTGAAGTCCTTTTTGGGGCGCCTGGGTGGCTCAGTCGGTTGAGCATCTAACTCTTGGTTTCAGATCAAGTCATGATCTCACATTTCATGTGTTTGAGACCCATGTCAGGCTTTGTGCTGATGGTTGTGGAGCCTGCCTGGGATTTTCCGTCTCCTTCTCTCTCTGCCCCTTCCCCACTATCTCTCTCTCTCTCTCTCTCTCAAAAGTAAATAAATTAAAAAAAAAAGTCATATTTGTCTGATACCAAAGTAGAAGCAAGACCAAAAAAAAAAAAAAAAAAAAGAAGGAATTTAAGGTTGGATGACTATATCATTTATTGTCTAAAGTGGGACACTTGAGAGTGGAAACCCTGCACATGTTCTAGGCAAATTCAGACTCAGGGTTATCCTTCTGATAGGTATGGTATGTTGCTGACCTCAAAATGTATGCACAAGCTCTAAAAAAGAAGACTAAGAAAATTGGTGCCTTTGTTTTAAATCTAAATCATCTGGGGACTCACATGTCCCTGAGAGCAGAATGTGATTGTCCTTCAAGTCCGTGGGCCTGAGTTTGGGCTACTTTACATCCTTGAGCAGCTTTGCAGAGAGAAATCTCTTCATGTTTCCATCAACTGAGATACCCATTTGTCTGTTTGCTCTTAGCTTTTGGAGCTCCTCCATGCTAACATCTGAGGTCACTGTGTGTGTGCCTCTGAACCTCAGCCACCCCATCCATGCCTCTTTTCATTGCAGGGTTTCCTATTTTAATCAAAAGGACCCCTCTTGGCACCTATGTTTGTGATCTCATTTACACCACTCACAGTCACCTGAGGGAAATATTTAGCTATATATTGAGCCTTGTTTGGGGATTTAGGTTACTCGGGGAAGCTGTTTAGACACGTCTGCCTGGACGTTTTATACAGGTGAGTCTGCTGTGCCCTTCTATAACCAGGAGTAAATGGGCAGCTCTTCAGAGCTGGAGAAATGGGCAGCTCATGTGTGTACTATGGATGCTTCTGGTGGGAAGCATAATAAAACACATCTACTCTCACATTTTTAAATGTAAATTGAGGGTCTCTGTCACTATGATCCTGCCATCTCCTTCAGTCTTAGAGATGTAATTGTCTTTAAGAGATTTTCATTTTTCCTCTCTTGACTCTGCTCTCTTTTGTACCGTTCCCCACCTTTGCCCACCATATGCAGGGGGAGATTGGAGGGTGGTTGCTGGGTAGCGTGGATCATTTATTCTTCTAATACTCTGCCCTAAATCTGGACTAAGCTCTTCCCCACCACCAATAAAAGCCAAGAATTTTACAACTTTGTTCTTTGGTTCTACTTTTAGCATAATGGAGCCTTGAAGCTAGCATTCTAAATGGAAGATGGTCAGAGCAAAGTAAGTGGGTAGGGATGGCTGAGATGGCTCTGAACCACTGGATTGAGATACACACTGAACCAGTAACTGGATTGTATTTCATTATAGTGCCCCTGATCTGAATTCCTAGGGAGGCGTGAATTCCCTCTAAACTCTCCAGGGGGAACTCACCTTTTATTACTCCTCCTAACCCCAACACATGAACTGTGCAGTTCACAAATGAGTGAAACCAGAAGTAAAACGCAAAGCCTTTGGGGTCTTTGCTTAGAGACATGCTTGTTTTCTTGGGATCCCTGGTTCTTGCCAGCCCCTTGCTTGGGCTGACTCAATTTTAGGAGTTCAAAGTCTACTGAGACATGTGGAGTAAAGCAAACTAAGCCATAGCCAGGTGTGGGATATCTCAAAACCATAAAGAGTTTATATGTAGAGGGTGTTACCCTCCTGCCTTCCTGTTTTGCCCCTCACCTCTTCCCCCATTTTCCTACCTTCTCCCAGCCCAGCCTCAGTGCTTGCCTTAGGAAAATGGTAGTCTGCTTCTCCAGGTCTCTGCCTAACTCCCACTCACTCTCTGTAGCAGTTTGACAACTGCAGTTCTGAAAAAACAAACAAAACCCAGCACCATTTATCCTGACATACACTGGGTACCTTATAAATATCTAACAAACATTCACTTAATTATTATTTTTTTTTGTATATTTCTGTAAAATTTGAAATGGTCCCAGAAGTACTCAGATTAAAGCACTCCTAAATTATTTTGAAGACACAACTAAAAAACCTCAGGAGTTTTAGCAGAGTATCTGTTTATGTGTAGAGGAAAGAGAAGGGAGAGAAAAAGTTGAATGTATCAACTTTCCATAGAGGCAAACTTGAGCAAATTAAGTCTCTTGAAATTGTCTGCAAATAGCTTGTTTCTGTATGTCTGTTTTCAAGTGTTCTATTCAATCTTCCTCTTAAAATACCTTCATTTCATGTTCTCTATTTTTCAAATAATATTCATACTTGATTTTATTTTTAGAAAACCTAATGAATTAAGGAAGGTAATTTATCTCCACAATTTATCTCTTATTTTACGAATAGGTAAGCTGAATCAGAGAGAAGGGAAAGGATTGGCCCATTTCATGTGAACTACAAAATAGACTAGAGAGGATTTCAACATAGATCTTCTTTCATAGGCTTTCATTCTTCTCCAGTACATTTATGTTTTTGGGAGAAAGTGTACTCTTTCCCAAAGGGCATGGCAGAAGTTTTATATATAGAATATCAATAAAAATTTAGATTACTTAATCATTTCCTAATTACTGGAAGGATCAAAGAAAATAGCTGGTATTATGATTAAAGAAAGCTGGTAGAGTTTGCCCTTTGCTCTATTCTAATCCATCATAGAATTGAGTACAAGCTGAAAGATGAAGGACGTACAAGACTTCGTTTCTGTCTATCTTGTAGACACTTTATTTGTCGTGAGAGGGATTTACTTCTGGTAATTAAAATCATAAAACTAATGAAATGGAAATGGGAAGGATGACCACCCCTCTTGGGTACATCCAATCCTGCCAACATGTCATCATTTTTTTTCTTTTTTTAAAGAAATTCTGGAACAGCTGTGGTATTTTTGAGATACTTGTTACACATTTCAGTTATGCTAAAAAGGTCATTTATAAAATCTGAAAATTTCATTGAAATACTTCTTTTGGTAGTGAGGAAACACATTTACACATGGTACCATGTTAACAGAGCCCCCCCTGCCAGGGTTAAGAAAAGTGTGAATTTATTAATGTGATCAGAGTTTCATCATTTTTTATTTCCCATGCAGTATTAAATTCCCATAGGAAGATCATTAGGGTAATATTTTATTTCCCCCTTTGTTTTACAGCTAGATATCTGATTCTCAGTAATTATAATTTTGATAGATGAAATATTTTGCATAATTCTTGGCACACAAAACATTTTCAGGACTAATTTAAAAAGCTAAAATTTGAAAATATTCTGCTGTAATAACAGAATGTCATTTTAAGGCCCATGATTTAGTTTAAAAGTCTTCATTTGATGTGCCTGGGTGGCTCAGTCAATTAAACGTCCAACTCTTGATTTTGGCTCAGGTCATGATCTCATGGGTTCTTGAGTTTGAGCCCCATGTGGGGCTCTGTGCTGACAGTGCAGAGCCTGGTTGGGATTCTCTGTCTCTCTCTCTCTCTCTCTCTCTCTCTCTCTCTCTCTCTGCCCCTCCCCAACTCTCTTGTATGCACTTGGGCACTCTCTCAAAAATAAATAAATAAACATGTAAATAAAAAATAAAAGCCTTCATATAATGCTTAGGACTTAGAATTTATTAAAGTCTTTTTAAAAAATTTTTTAATGTTTTTATTTATTTTTGAGACAGAGAGAGAGAGAGAGAGAGAGACAGAGAATGAGCAGGGGAGGGGCAGAGAGAGAGGGAGACACAGAATCCGAAGCAGGCTCCAGGCTCTGAGCTGTCAGCACAGAGCCTGACGTGGAGCTCGAACTCACGGACTGTGAGATCATGACCTGAGCTGAAGTCAGACGCTTAACCAACTGAGCCACCCAGACGCCCCTATTAAAATATTTTTAACAGTTTGAGGTTGACCTGTGTAAAATACAAACCCATGTAAACATGTTTCATGTTATAATAGGGTTTAACTGTGCAAAATATAGTAATAGATAAAAGGTACATAATACTTAAAATGCATGCCCATATAAATGGTTAATTTGCATTATGATCTCTTTAGTAGATTCTGGCAGTGTGTTCTTAGGATGACTAAAGCAATATCTGTTGTCTAATATTAAAAAATCATTAGGCCAAATGTTTGTCTATAATACTTCTGTATTAGTCACTGTGATTAATGGTATATGATTTTTTTTCTTTAAAATTTGCATTTAGGTCTATAAATCCTCGATTTCCCTCTTTCCCTCCCACCTTCCTTCACTTTCTCCCTGCTCCCCACCCCCTCCCACATGCAATCTTTCTTTGGAAGTAGACAGTATCTTTCTTACTAAGACATAAGATATTCAGTATTGCTATTAATGAAACCATAATTACTGGATATTGCCATTTTATATCTCTACTGTCACTTCTGGTTGTAGATATTATTTCCCTATTTCAGGAAATTTTTTGAAGAATGATTATTAGTAATAAAAGTATATAGAGAATTTAAGTGACAGCTGTTATAGGTGTATCTTTGATATTTTAGATAATTGCTTTTTTTTTTTTTAATTTTTTTTCAACGTTTTAGTTTATTTTTGGGACAGAGAGAGACAGAGCATGAACGGGGGAGGGGCAGAGAGAGAGGGAGACACAGAATCGGAAGCAGGCTCCAGGCTCCGAGCCATCAGCCCAGAGCCTGACGCGGGGCTCGAACTCACGGACCGCGAGATCGTGACCTGGCTGAAGTCGGACGCTTAACCGACTGCGCCACCCAGGCGCCCCTAGATAATTGCTTTTAAGTTCAAATTGATGATGGATTACATTGATTAAAGAGAAGTAGGTAGACATAAAAGAGAAATTTGGAATCAATCCAAAGATGATATATTGCAAGACGCAAAATGGACAGTGAATAGTTAAAAGACTAATACCAAAGCTGTTTGTTAACTGGAGATAAGATGCTAATCCTGTACAGCCTAATAGAAATCACATATCCTTTGCTAGGAGTTTTAATCTCTGTTAGGCTTTATTTGTCTTCCTCTTATTATTATTAAAGTGAGCCAATCAGGTTAAATTAATTAATTTCTGTCAAATGAATCAAAGTTTGGTTTGTTATTTTCCTAATCATTTCAAGTTTTTCAAAGTCAAATATATTAACATAGTGCTTGTAAATATATTGGTATAAGAGTGATTGCCCTGAAGGTTGGTTTTAGAAGCTTCTGACCATGAACATATTAAGCATTTACATTCTTAATGTGTAAATTGTAGATAAGAGATTGAGTAGTGTAATTGCTGAAGCTGAATCAGACATAGTTAGTCCTGTAAAAGAAAATAACAACAAAATTTCCAATAAGACAGTGGTTTCTCTTGCTGAATTCAGTGTTTAACCTATCAGTTACCATACTGTAAATTTAGCTAGTGGCAATAAAAAGTAAAGTATTATATCTCCTGTGTTCCTAGCAAAGGGTACAAAAGTGAAACCAGCCTAAGAAGTATGTCTTTTGTCCATCAGAGCGTCCCCAAACAGACCTTTACTCTCTCATACAGTACTGTTTCTAGAGGTGATGGAATCCTCAGAGCATCTTTTGGTATCAAATATATATATGTTTTGGTCTGCCTTTAGGAAAAAAAAATTATTAGGAAAATTTATTAGGAAAAAAATATATTATTTTACCCTAACCCATGAGGGCCAGTATTTTGTTTTAATTGGCCTTCTTACGTTAGAGAAGGAGGACATCTGATTTTTTGTTTTGTTTCATTCTTCTTAGGATAATGTTTCACCTACTAGCAGTTTGTGCTAAGTTTTAAGTTTTCTTGTTTTATTGTAGTTGCAAAGGTAGTGGGTGGAATAGGGAATCACCTTTATACACGTTATCATTAATACCAATATATATATACACCTACTTCCCCTCTAATCTTACTGCTCTCTGAAAAGATTCAGAATGCCTGTCTATTGGAAGGAAAAAAAAAATCTTTCTTTAAATATCTAATTTATAGTTTTAGATTTCAGAGTATACCTTATTATTAAAGAACTGTTGGGCTATACTTACAATATTATTTTCAGATTTGATCACTGAAATAAATAAAAGAGAGGGAAAAAGGAGAAAGAAGAATCTGGAACAAGGTCCAGAGAGCAGTAACTCAATTAATCAGGGATGTAAGGTGATTTCATAAGCAAATTGACTTTAAAAGATTGGGGCTTTATATTCAGGAAATGTTAAGACTTAGAGGTGATATAATCAAAACTTTGAAAGCATTTATAAAGAAGGAAAAAAATACATAATTATAGAATATTAAGACACAAAATTTCTTCAACTTTAAAACAAGGAAAAATTTGAACAAATGAGATGCTACTCTAGACCGTGAGCCATGAAACACTTAAACATGTTACTTAAGCAGAGATAGAGTTTAGATTTTCACTGCCTAGTAAATGGCCACTGCCATATGTGGCTCATGAGCCCTTGAAAAATGACTAGTGACTGACTGAGAAGCTAATCTTTAATTTTATTTAATTATAATTAATAGTAATTTAAAAGCTAATAGTTCAGTCATTGAAAAACTTTGAAGTATTATTTGGAAGTACTTGAGTAAGTGAATCTACTTTTTCACCTGTGCATTTTGTAAAATCTAAATAGAGATCAAGTATTTCTAATGAAAATTTAGCATCCAGATGGAGATGTGCTATAAAGTATACTTTGGTATGAAAAAAATCTCATTAGTAACAAGATATTAGTAAAATGGCTCAGTAATATTTTTTTTAATATTGACACATGTTGAACTCGTAATGTTTTAGATATATTAAGTTAAATAAAATAGATAATTAAAAATAATTTAACTTGTTTCTTCTTGCTTTTTTGATGTAGTGACTCAAAATTTAAAATTACATCTGTGGCTTATATTTTATATTCCTGTTGGGTAGTAATGGCCTGACTATGACTTAAGTAATTAGATATTAACGTGTTTAGATAAGTCTATATTAGGTTTATTCACAAAAAAATAGGGCTGCTTGGGGGAGATCTAAGTTTTTAGATTAATGTTGGCCCACAGCCCATGACCCTTATTTCTTCCATCTCTTCTAGAACCTCATGTCTACGTAAACAAATGTCCTTTTTGCTCCTGTCCTCACTGAAAGTCACTAGCCTGAGTCTGTCCATCTGAAGGGACTTTCTCTGACTTAGGATTTTGCACGTGTATGTTTTTCTAAGTGCCTTGAAAGCAGCAAGACTTTAGACCTTATACCATCAGGGAGAACCCAAGTTTCTCTCCTCTTGGGTAGGTCCAATCTGTGACTGGCCTTCTGAATTCTTTTGCCTTAATCTGTCTTCTAACTCAAACCTCTTCTACAACAGAAGCCCTTCTCCAGATGTGATGGACTATCTAGAGTATAGGTACCCCTGTTAAGTAGCTTGCATCTTTCCCAGTGGCTGGAACTTATCTCAATTCCCATGTTCCAGCCTTTATAAATGTCAATGCCTGTATGATAAGTGACAACCTTCCTATCTCCTCTGTAGAATAGAGACCTTTACTTACCACAGCTCTGCTTTCACCAGACCTAGCTGATGCTGATGACATTGAAGCTTAGCCAACACTAGTCTCCCCCATAGACCTTGCTACTTCAGTGCTGACGATTTGGAGAATGCTTTTTCGGCCTATCACCCTGGTCATGGTGGTTTCCTTATTCCCTACCTGATACTAACCCTGACTCCATCTCCTTCTTGATCTGTATAGAGCAGACTGAGGAAACCTCTTATTAGAACAGTTAATGCCATGGAGTGCAATTACAGTAACTTTTTTAGGAAACATCCTTTTGTGACTTTATCATAGGGAATACACTCTACTAGAAATACCATCAGTCTACCCAGCATACTATTTCTTTTTTTTTTTTTTTAACGTTTATTTATTTTTGAGACAGAGAGAGACAGAGCATGAACGGGGGAGGGTCAGAGAGAGAGGGAGACACAGAATCGGAAACAGGCTTCAGGCTCTGAGCGGTCAGCACAGAGCCTGACGCGGGGTTCGAACTCACGGACCGCGAGATCATGACCTGAGCTGAAGTCGGACGCTTAACCAACTAAGCCACCCAGGCGCCCCTTTTTATTGTTTTGTTTTGATTTTTTTTTTATTTTTAACCCAGCATACTATTTCTGAGCAGAAGAGGATCTTCCCAGGGCCTCCGAAGTTGCCTCATAGAGATAATCACCTATTGTATCTCTCTGTGTGCTTAATTCCATTCTAATCTCAAATGATCTCTAAACGATTATCAACAACGCAGTGTGCCTGTTTATCAAATTTACAAATGACAAATGAGGCTAGAAGAGGAAAGAAGGTTTCCATTTGGTTTAGGTGGCAATATTAGGTGCAAAAATGGCAGAATTCACTTCCCTTACCCAGATGAAGTATAAAATGTCATAAGCAACCAGTTTGTCTCCAACTTGCCTGAGATGAATGCGGCAAACCAGGTCTTTAACAAAGAAGTCTAGAAAAGACCTTACAGCTTGCTTTTATAGAGGGCAAGAAAATGTAGATGGTAGCTCTGTAAAACAGTTTGAAAGAAGAGAAGAAAATAGTTTTCTGATTTGGTGCATGCATCTCTAGGAAAGGAAAATATATCAAAAGTATAAATGGTGGTCTTCAAGGGGTGATTTTACTCCCCAAGGAATGCCAATATCTACAGAGATTTTGGGGTCAGCAAGATGCTGCTGACAACGAATACTTAGAGGCAAGAGTTACTGCCAGATCTCCTACAAGTGCACACCAAAAGTCCTATAGAGAGGAATTGTCAGGCCCCAAATGACAGTAGTACTGAGGTTGGGAATCTCTGCTTCAGAGTTTACCTAGGCCACCATTTTTACCTCACATATGAATAAACTGGGGCTCACAGATATTAAATAACTTATTTAAAGTATTAGAACTAATCAGAATTGTGATTGGGCCAGAACACAAAGCTTCTGTCTTTCAGGGCTGGCTTTTCCACACTGACGTATTCTCTTTCCTAATGTTCATAGGTTATTCTGAATTTCTTTTAAAAAGCTTGATGAAGCCATGGAAAAGAGGGCAGTGTGTTTTCTTTACATTTTTCTATGTGTTTATATGATGTGTAAAACTTCTTCTTTTCATGAATTTAAACACTGTAAAGAAAGCTTCTGTTTGACCATGCCAGCCATGTAGGATGCTACAGGAAGTCTAAGTTATTAGTCTTTACCTTGCCCTAAAGAAGCTGATGGCCTCCCTGGGGAGAACATGGCCAGCATTATGAGAATGCATGTAATAGGTTCAGGGCTTAAGCCTCACTATCCCAGTTATAAAAGTGCTGTACTATTTCATTATTTGGGTTACTTAATCTTAGCCTTGTGTGGTTGCAGCTGACATTCTTGAGATCCGGTCCTCTACTGGACTTCCTCATTAACTGTCAGTTTTACTGAGGAAAGTATCTTAATGTCACTAACAAATTTGTCCATTATTTCCTGCCTGCCTTCCTCCTCTATGTAATCACATAATTATATGTTAACAGGACTATTTAGAAACCTAGACATAAACTTTTAAGTTCTCATTTACTGATGTTCTTTCTTCACTCACTTAAAATTGGATATGTATATTTTTCTATTTTTATTTATTTTTATTTATTTTAAAAATTTTTTTTAATGTTTATTTTTGAGAGAGTGAGAGAATGAGAGAGAGAGAAAGAGAGAGAGAGAGAGAGAGACAGTGCAAGCTGGGGAGGGGCAGAGAGAGAGGTTGACACAGAATCCGAAGCAGGCTCCAGGCTCTGAGCTGTCAGCACAGAGCCCGAGACAGGGCTCAAACTCAGCAATGGCAAGATCATGACCTGAGCTGAAGTCAGATACTCAACTGACTGAGCTGCCCAGGGGCCCCTTTATTTTTTCACAGTACATGCTTTCAGAGTTTTACTGTTGTATTTATTGAGCACATACTATGTGACAGATGAAATTGTAAGTACCAGGGATTTAGCAGTGAATCCTACAGACAGAAGCCCTGTCATTACAGAGTTTCCATTCTAGTGAAGGATATAGATCATAAAAAATTAAGTGTATAGTAGAGCATCAAGAAATGACAGATGCTATGAAAGAGAAAAACACTGGAAAGGAATAAAGATTGGCAGAACTTACTGCTTTAAATGAGGTGGTTGGTAAGGACCCTATTAGGTAGGGTCTCTGGAAAAAAAAGAATACTTCTGATAGGGCATAAAGAACCTACAATAGGAGTATTTTTGGTTTGTTCAGGAAATAGCTGGAAGTCCTTTGTGGCCAACATGGAGTGAAGACATGAAGATGGTAGATAGGAATGGAGAGGGAGCCAAGGGTAGGAAACGTTGACCCTGTAGGCTCTTAAGAATGTTCTTTGATTTTCTAAAGATAATGAGAAGTTTTTGCTGGGTTTGGGCAGAGGAGTACCCTTCTCTGACTTACATTTTAAAGGAACCACTTTTGCTACTCTGCGTTGAAACACTACGTGTGGAACAAGATGGAAGCAGAAAAGTCAGTTGAGAAGCTATTATACTTATGCAAGGAATAAATAATAGTAGCTTGGAGAAAAGGGATATATTAATGGATGGTGTGATTGTTTTGTTTTATTTTCCTAAGAAAGCTCATTATAATAATATCTTACATTAGCTTTTGTGTTTGGCAATGCAGTTTCCTACACTCTGGACTACAACTTCCTGGTTTTCCATCCTGGATTCATCACTTACTAACAGTGCAGTCTTAGACCTATAAGTTAAACTATGACTCAGTTTCTTCCTCTCTTAAATGAGGTAAATACTGGTATCCACCACAAAGGACTGTGAAGTTGATACCTCTGTAGAGTTCTTTGAATTGTTCCTGGCATATGTTAATTACCATGCTATTATATTAATATTATTATCATTATTATTATTATTAATCATTCTTCAAACAAACCAGTAATATAAATCTTCTTTATCCCACTAGTGGATGGGTTGGATTTAAAATTCAGTTTTTGAATAAATAATTTTGTTTTATAGATGAAGAACATGATCAACAACTAATAGTTGAGAGTGTCAGAGCCCAAACCAAGGACTTCTGGCTCTAAAACTAGAACTTCTTCCTCCATACTACATGGTGTTCAGGTTGTCAGATCTACCTACGATCATTGATGAACCCTGTGGTCCTTGGTTCCCTGGTAGCATCTTAGTCAGATTCTATAAATGTCCAGCAAAAATCGCTTGGAAAGACCGGGAGAAATTCAGACCAATATCTCTCGTGAACATACCTTCAGAAATACTCAGATAAAACAGTGTAATATTGGAAGAAGGATAGACCTATAAGACAGTGCAATAGAACAGAGGACCCAGAACTGTACTCAATGAATCTTTGAATCTTTTAAAAACTTGCAAAACCAATTCAATGGAGGAAAGATTTCTCTTGTAACAAGTGCTGGTGTGCACTCATAGGGCAAAATTGTATTCAAAGGGCAAAATATAAGAACCTCTATTTAAATTTTACATGTTATAAAATGATAAACTCCAGTAGACCATACATGTACATGTAACATGTAAAACAAAAAAAAATGTTTTAAAAAACACAGTATCTCTGAGATCTAGAAATGGGCAGAATTCTTACATACCAAAAGAATAATTCACAAAGGGAGAAATTGATAAATTGGACATCATCAAAATTAAAAACTTGGTCTGTGAAATACCCTGTGAAGAGTTTGAAACAACAAGCTAAAGAATGGGGGGGAAATATTTTCAAATAACATCTCTGAGAAAGGACCTCGAATATATAAGGAACTCTTACTATTAGCAATAATAAAATCAATAATCAGGAAATGGTCAAAAGACGTGAACAGAATATGAACAGATCTTTCACTGAAGACAATATACATGTGGCAAATCAGCACATGAAAAGATGTTCAACATCATATGGTGGTTTTGCTTCTTCTCAAAGTGTTACCCCAATAAATTCTTGACTTTTCAAGTTGGGAAAAGAAAAAGTAATGTGCTTATATATAGCAAGCTTTGTATACAAAAATACAAATAATTATTGATCATCTACACCCTGAGTCCACCGGCTAGGAGTGGAGGAGTCTGAGAGAGTATGAGATATAGTATATACCCTCTGCGTCTGTGATTTCACAGATCAAAACATTGCCATGAGTTGGGGGTGGTCGGGGCAGGCTTCCCAGGTGAGTGGTGGAACCCGGAGTGTGGACCTCCCAGGTTGAAATATATCTTATAAGGAAGGTTAGTACTTTTTATGGCAGGGGAATGTGAAAAAGCATGGAACTGAAATATCAGTTGGGTAAGCAGATTTGTGGGAGAGCAACTGTCTATTACTCCATGTGTAGTCTGCTCTTAGATTCTTCAACTGAGGGGTAGATGACATAAGAATAAAACTGAAATCCTTCTACCTTGGTCTATTTTAAAAACAAAAAAATCAGGGGAACCTGGGTGGCTCAGTCAGTTGAGCATCTGACATCAGCTCAGGTCATGATCTCATGGTTCATGTGTTGGAGCCCCGCGGCAGGCTCTGGTGCTGACAGCTCAGAGCCTGGAGCCTGCTTTGGATTCTGTGTCTCCCTCTCTCTCTGCCTCTCCCACACTCACACTCTGTCTCTCTCTCTCTCTCTCTCTCTCTCTCCCTTTCTCGGAAAATAAATAAACATTACGCAAAATCTAAAACAAACAAAAACAAAGAACAAAAACAAAATATTCTCGTTTTGGACAAAGTTCAAGGAAGGAATTATATCTGAACAGAAGTGAACAGAGCCCCGCATGATATACATATATCTTTAGTTTTCACTCTCTTTTCTCCTGCTCTTGTGTGTCTGTGCGTGCCTGCAATGTATACAGTGCAGACAATTATTAAAACCATTCTTTACTCATGAGCTGAGGATGTTTGTCGGAGCCCAGGGTGAGAAGAAACGACTGGACCCCTATAGCACATTTTCGTTCTACCTGCGTTTAAGACGATATCTATTGCCCCTGCCCCACTAGCTTAGTTTGTTTTTGCCTTACCTTTCTTTCAGGCAGATTAATCACCTATGTCAGCATTTGAGGTACTGATTAATTTGCGACCCTGAATGAAGGCCAGGGAATTCTAACCATGCCCCCGAGTTGAAACAGTTCAGTAGCTGGATGCAGACACAGCTCGCTAATTATATTTTTTTGGTAACCGATGAAAATATGTGGAAAGGTTTCCTCCTCGGATGATTGGATTTTTCTGGATGACAACTATTCCTATTTATTAGCTTCACATGTCTTTGAAAAATGCACTTGTGTGGGAGAGCTCAAGAATGTATTTGCCAGATTGGGAGCCGACCTTGGATTAACGAGTGACTTTCGGAAACAAATTTGCAGCTCTCTCGGGTTTGTTTCCTGTGCCTGGACTTTGCTCATCAAGTAGGGTCTTGCCTGCTGCAGGGAACAGCCTTCTTTGTTAAATGTGAACTGCAGAGCAGTGAGGATCTTTTTTACTTATATTAATTATTTAAAAGAAGCTGATGGGAGGAGTAAAGCCTCCAGGGATGGGCTGCTTCTGTGCAGATTTTTGCTGACCATGGAGAATAAAAGATACTGTATTTTAAAAGACATGCAGTAGCTTAATCATTTCCATGAACTTTACTACTTAGGATATCTGAGTAAGTTACCGTGAGATTTGGGGCACGTGATGGGGAAGGGGCAAGTAAGAGAGGAACAGATAAAGCAAAGGTCTAAGAAAAGGCTAGAAAGAGAAGATTTGGTTTTGTGTGCCTGTTTGTAGTGAATCGTTTGGCTCTGCTTTCAGGTTCGCTGCAGGTTTATAAAGTGGAGCCTTGGTGGGTTGGTTTCACCTCCGCAGCGATCATGCCGTGACTAAATAATGTAGAACTGAAGATGGAGATAATAGGAGGCTGACATCTGGCTAATTGCCATTCCAATTGGGGGTTGCCTGACAGTTGAGTGGAAATTGCTAGGAGATGAAGAACTTTCAATGAACCGTGATGGGCAGAAGTGTCTGAGTGAAAAAAATAGAGGAGAGCCTGGCAGGACAGGGAGGGAAATCCCTGCCCTCTCCTCCCTCTTGTTTTCTCCTCCTGTTGTATCTCAGTAGAAAAGGTTGCCATTTGATGTCAAGTGGTTTGCAAAAAAAACCCCAAAAAACAAAAACAATAAACAACACACACACACACACACACACACACACACACACACACCCCTCAGAATAATCTTAGAGGCAGAGGAGAGTTTGCGAAACATGGAGCTGCATTAATTTTGTCTTAACTTTGATGGCACCCGAGACCTACCTAGGCACCAGTCACCCAAAAGTCCCTTCCAGAGCCAGTGCCTGCAAGCTGGACTGGACCCAGGCCCTCCAGAGCATAACTCCCCAGCGCTGCCCTATGCAGATAGGGCTCTCTGATCCGTCTACAAGCTCCGAGGCTGAACGGTGACTTCTGAATCATGAAATTTTTCTATGGCTGGTTATTTCTGGGACAGGCTTACTGAGCCTTGTAGCATGTGTAGTTGCTACTATAGTCAATAAATCTATGTTAATTTACTTAAGAATATTTCCTCCCTTACCCATCCTCCTAGCAGAAGCTTCTCAGGTAATAGGTATGCACGTACACATTTTAGCCGTGTGATGTGGGATCAAACTAAGATGACTCAGTGGAGTGATACTGATGGTAGAGTTTTTTGGAGATTTCTGAGTTGGTGGATGATGTCCTTAGAGGGATAATATATAGACAGGCCATGCTGTATGAAACCCCTCCCCTCTCCCCTGATTTGGGGAGGTAGTCTACTTACTGATTCATTTCTTTTTGTGTGATCTTTTGCTCCTGCAATAATTGTGGTTTTACAGGTTGGATTTAAAGTACCTTTTGTGCTATGGCTATGCATTTTTTTAAATACAGATGATGATTCCTCTCATCTAGAATTTCTTAGTAATTTTTAGGACCAGGGGATCAAACTTTTCTTTCCATTTTGTAACAGTCTGGTTAAAAGTGCCTTACAATAATAGTTTGTGTTTTATTGCTTTAGTCAGTATCATTTTCATGCATAAGCATTGCACTGCTGTGGTTGAAGTCTGTGAACAAACCATTTGGCCTTACATGCAGTTTTTAAAATTGCTGTATGATTTTCTAACAAGTGAATTTCAGGTTCTACTGACGGATGCAAACTGAAAAGAACTGTTTAACAAAGATAATGTATTCTGCTAGTATATTTCAAACCAAAATCTCTTTTAAAAATGTTAATGTTTACTTATTTTTGAGAGAGAGGGACAGGGCACAAGCAGGGGAGGGGCAGAGAAAGGGAGGCACAGAATCCAAAGCAGGCTCCAGGTTCCAGGCTCTGCAGTATCCGCACAGAGCCTGACATGGGGCTCAAACTCACGAGCCATGAGATCATGACCTGAGCTGAGGTCAGATATTCAATCCATTGGGCCACCCAGGAACCTCTTAAACCAAAATTTCTAGGGAGGGTCATAGTTCCGTCTAGAAGACAGTCTCCTTGTTCTTTTCCTTACTTTGCACGTGGACTTTGTGATAATATGATTTTGAGGAAAAACAAAAAAGCATACTTGTTTTATAAGTATTTTCCTTGAGATTTTAATTACATTAATCTTTCTGGGGGTAATTATAAATTCATAGAATAAATTATTTGTGTTATTTCTAACTGTGTGTGTTAGTTGAGGAAAGGTGTGCAAGATTATAACTGTTTTAAGGAAGTTATCATGACTTTAAAAATATACTGAAAAAGGTAAATGGTTTGCCCCATGAGTTGTTTGTTAATAAACCATTTTTCTCTTCTATGTTGACTAAAGGGGACATAAAACTTTATATTGGTGGCTAACTGTGCTCCAATACCTCATCTTCCTACTGCATCCCCAGGCAAGGTAAATTGCAGAGTTAAGGTGGCGCTCAATAAATATTTGTTGGAGGAATTAATGAATAAATGAATAATTTAGGCACAACATATCTATCAAGCCTTAAAAAAAAATCTTGGACTCAATCTTATTCAATACATGTTCCCTGAAAGCCTGCTCGGTAAAGACCAGTAAAATATTGACGGCTTAGTAGGAAAACTAAGATATTAAGGAAGTGACTAAACAATCATGAGGCAATGTGCAGGATGAAGGCATACTGTTGAGTTACTTAGGAATAATTACATGTCCAGGGATAATTACCTGACCTACATCCATGACAGTGTCAACATTCACACAGTCCTACTGTTTCCATACCATTTGTTTTTTATTTCCACATCCTCCCAGGTATTTTTGTCTAGGTCTAGATGCCATGACAGTGCAGGACATGCTCAACATTAGACAAAACAGCCAAGTTAGATTTCTCCTCTTATGCTTTTTTTTTTTAAAATAAA
Source organism: Panthera uncia (assembly GCF_023721935.1). Taxonomy (NCBI): domain Eukaryota; kingdom Metazoa; phylum Chordata; class Mammalia; order Carnivora; family Felidae; genus Panthera; species Panthera uncia. The sequence continues at coordinate 22,336,572 of NW_026057586.1, read as the reverse complement.
TTTGTTTAATATTTGTTTATTTTTGAGAGAGAGAGAGAGAGAGAGAGAGAGAGAGAGAACATGAGCAGAAGAAGGGGCAGAGAGAGAGAGGGAGACACAGAATCCAAAGCAGGCTCCAGGCTCGAGTTGTCAGCACAGAACCTATATGGGGCTCATACTCACGAACCATGAGATCATGACCTGAGCCGAAGTCGGACACTTAACTGACTGAGCCACCCAGGCGCCCCTTTTATACTCTTTCTTTTTTTTTAATTTAATTTTTTCTAATCAACTTTATTGAAGCATAGTTTACAAATAATAAAATGCATAAATTTTAAGTGTACATTCCAACAAGTTTAGACAAATGTATATACCTGTATAACTACCATCTCAACCGTTATGCAGAATGTCTTTCTCTCCCCAAAGACTTCTTTGTGCCCTATCTTAGTCTTCCTTGTCTTTATTACCCAGAGCCCTCTGGTGCTTGTTAACTTTCCAAGGGCAGTGCCTTTGTGCTGCCCAAGGGTTAGAGCAAATTCCCTAATGAGGCCCCACCCAGATCTGACCAAAACTCCTCTTTTTCTTTCTTCAAGCTAGGGCTGCCAAATAAAATTAGAAGATGCACAGTTAAGTTTATATCTTGGATAAACAATAAATAGCTTTTAGTATAAGAAAATATTTTTTTTAGCTTTTCAATGTTTATTTATTTTTGAGAGACAGAGAGACAGAGCAAGAGTGGGGGAGGGACAGAGAGAGAGGGAGACACAGAATACTAAGCAGGCTTCAGGCTCTGAGCTGTCAGCACAGAGCCTGACACAGTGCTCGAACTTACTGACCATGATATTGTGACCTGAGCCAAAGTTGGATGTTTAACCGATTGAGCCACCAAGGCACCCCCATGTAAGAAAATATTATAATGTTGCAGTATTTGGAACACACTTAGGATAAAAAAAAATTGTGATTCTCTGTAATTTGAATTTAACTGAGTATCTCAAATTTTATTTGCTAAATCTAGAAACCCTACCCCGATTGCCACTTTACCATTGCACGTAATTTCACCCACCCTTCAGAAGACAAGAGTCTGATTGAAAAAAAAAATCACATTCAAGTATAAATACCTGGTAGGTAAATTAATATATGTTCATTAAATTAAATATATCCTTATAGTCAAAAAAGGAATTTGTTTATCCGGAAGATCAGTATTCTAGGGATAAATTTTGATCAAAAATATTTTACAGTGTTCCACCTCAAGTGAACATTAATACCTCTTATTGAATAGCCAAGGGAAATTAGGTATGGTGTTTCTTGTTGATTCCCATCTGTGAAGGTAATTCTACCACACCAAGGGCAAGTTATTTGACCTCTTTGTGCCTTAGTTTTCTTATTTGTAAACAGGAGATTATAATAACACCTACCCCAGAGGTTTGATGGGAAGATTAAGGAAATTAATATATTTCAGTACTGAGTATAGGATCTGGCCCATTGTAAGCATGTGTTAGCCATAGCCACCAATTATTTATTCCAGTAACATTGGTAAAGACTGATATTTGCTCTCATATGCAATCTATTTATCTTTCTTGTTTACTTACTGTTCTCTAAAATGTGGAGAAAGAACACTGGATTAGGAGTAAGGAATAATTCCTTTTAGTCTCAGATCTGCCTCTGATTTTTAGGTGACCCCAGTTTCTCAATCATAGGTTCCACATAATTGGATCTCAGCCTTGCAGTACATAAAATGCATCTGAGGTACTTGGAAGTAAGAGTAGGTTTCTAGGCTTCTCATCAGACATTTTGATTCTGGAAGCCTAGGGATGGGACAGGATGAAGAACATTTTTAATAAGCTCACAAGAGAATCAAATGCAGGTGGCCCATGGACCACACACTGGGAAACATTAGACTAGATGCCCTTTCAATTTTCTCCCATTTAGTAGTTAAATGTAAACAACTGTGATTCAAAGTAATAAGCAAAATTATCTATCTAGAGGTTTAAATATGCCTTATGAATGTTCTACCAAACACTTGAAGGCCAATTTCAAAAGCTGTATCAACTCTACATTGTGAATGCCTGTAGTTACTTGTTTATTGGGCAACTTAATCTAGAAAGGTTCTTTCATGAATTTTCATCAATTTTTTAACAAAGCTCTGTTGCAAATGGTGAATTATGCATTAACATATGTTCATGCTAATTTATACACTGGTGACAGATTTTTGGCATGGGATCAATAATTTACAATTATATTTTTTAAAAGTTTGTTTATTAATAGCATCAAGGAATTTTGATTATCATTTAGATAACAATGCATCATTTGAACCCCACAAAAAAAGAACAGAATTTGCCATTCTCAGAAATCTGCATACTTGTGCAAGAACAACAAATGAATCTGAAACTAACGAGATAAATATCTCCTGCTTTTCTCAATTAACAGTTTTTACAGCCCTATTGGATAAGCCCCGATGTCTTATCATCGGATGGAAGTGCAGGGTTTTATTACACCAACATTTTCTAATATGGAAATAATTATAGGCTAACCTAGTTGAGTCATGAATCAAGACAAAAATTACTTTGACTGTCCTCTTGAAAACTTAATACAATTTGTACTTTCTGCATATTTTTCAAAGTTAAGAAAAAATTCTGATAAAGAAGTAAACATAATCCTGTTAAGGAGCTTCATTAGTATGTTCCTATCTCTCCAATGTGATTCTATTTAAACACACTTTTGAAAGTATACCTTGTTTTGAGAAAGTGAATCTTGATGTAGAAATTCTAATAAAATAAGTAAATTAGAAGTTATTTGTGTAATTGAAAATTTTTCTACTTTAAAGATACTGTAGATCTCTTGAAGAAGCTCCTGCACTATTGTACTTAAATGTGATGTCTCAAATAATTTTATGCTTAGCTTTTTAGAAATATAATTATGCAAGTAGAGGTGCAGCTTTTCTATACACAGTAATCTTTTTATCACTCATTGTTATTCATTTGTGGAGAGATATCAGCTACCAGTTTTATTCCAAATATAGTTGAAGGAAATAAAGTTACTAAGACTTAATCAATTATATGCCACTTTAACCCTCTGGGACAATCAGAGAAACCAGAGAGCTCATAACCTTTTATTATGCGTGCTATACTTCCATATTAACCTCTTTGCCAATATTCTTTGCCTGAGTAGGAAAGGTGGAGGAGAAAAGAGCACCTTCTTAAGTTAGATTTTAATACTCGGTAACCATTCTAGTGGAAGGCTAAGGCAAATTATTCCTGTGATCACAATAGGGTTTTTAAGTATTTTCATTTCTTTAATGTTTTATTTATTTTGAGAGAGTGAGAGAGAGGAGAGAACGAGCAGGGGAAGGGCAGAGAAAGAGGGGGATAGAGAGAGAATCCCAAGCAGGGTCTGTGCTGTCAGCACAGAGCCTGACGTGGGGCTCTATCCCAGGAACTGCGAGATGATGATCCGAGCGGAAATCCAGAGTTGGATGCTTAACCAGCTTAGACATCGAGGTACACCAGTCTTTTCTTTTTTTTTTTTTTTTTTTTTTTTTTTTTTTTTAGTCCTAGGAGGAACATGATTTGGGATAGCAAAGAGAAATGGTTTTAAATCTTGGTTCTCTCAATTGTTAGTTGAGTCAAGTTATATAACTTCTCTGCGGCTTTGCTTTTCATCTTTAAAATACAGATTATAATGCTCGCTTTATTGGGTTGTTATAAGAATAAGGTAAAATTATTTTTACAAGTTCCTGAAACAGTATCTGGAAGTCAATCAATTAGATTGTCAATCAGTCAGAAGTCAATCAATTAGAAGTCAATCAATGAAGATTTAAGTGTGCATTTCCTTCCCCTCTGACATAATGAAGAGGTACCTGCCGTACTGATTGAAGACCAAAGCTTTCTCTCTGTCCCCTTAACCCACTTTGGTGTTTAGTTTGTAAGGTGTCCTTCTTCATCAGTCAGTGGGTTGCTATGCACTAGCATAATGTATATGTCATCTAGAAGATGCTGGTGGAAACTAGTCTCTTCTAAACTCATCTCCTACTTTTTACACAGTCTACTTTCACCTGTCTGTAACAGTCTGTTTCAGGGGTTAGCAAACTTTGGCCTATTGGACAAATCTAGGCACCCACCTGTTTCTGTAAATAAATTTCTACTGAGACACAGATCCAGGCCTATTCATTTAAATAAGTCTATGGCTGTTATTGTTTTTTCAGGTTTAACAACAGACTTGAGTAACTCTGATAGAGACTTTATGCCCACAAAGCCTAAATTATTTTCAGTCTGTCCACTTGCAGAAAAAGCTTGCAGACTGCTGGTTTATTGCCTAATATATGACGACTAGACTTTTAAAATGTAGCTGATCAGAAGTTAAGTACTTGTTGACAAACAGATGTTGAATGAATGGAAAATAGAAAAAAAATTGTCAGTTGCTGTCATAGAGGTTTCTTAACTCTCCTAAGAATGGTGACAATGAGGACAAAGAAATAATATAATTGAGGAGAAATAACAGAGAAAGATGAGAAGCCAAAGGAAAGGAGTTCTGACATTAACCACTCCTGGACCTCACTTGAATTAAATGCTGTTTCTGTGAGCCTCAGTTTTTCTGTCAAGTGAAAATAATTTCTGCTAAAACTAACATCATAAGCTCACATTGCACAAGATTATGATTTCATATTACCTTGTTTGTTTATGTGATAATGATCCTAATTAATACACCTACCTAAAGACAGAGTTCATCATGCATTCATTCTTTTCAAAAATTTCAGGGGAATCGGTGTCCTTGGGGGAGAGGCAGGTATGAGTTAAGCAGAGAGATAGAATTTATCCTTAGAAAGCATTTGAGGATGTAGGAAAACTTATTTGGCATGGGACGGAGTTTCTAGAGGGCCCAGTGGAGGCAGAAGGAAGAATGAAAGAAGAAAAAACAAAGAGCTTGGAGAGAGGGGAAGTAAGAGGGAGAGATAGATGGCCATATTAAGCATGGGGATATTAATATTAAGCATGGTGAATTTAGTGGACAAGCATTTGTAACCGAATTGGTGATAGCAATCCCTGGTACGTGGAGGATAAGAGACAAGTCTTCAGGTACTGCTGGTGGCTGTAGGGTACAAGATGCGATGCTTGGTAAATGACAATTCAGAGCAGTCTGATCTTTTAAGAGTCTCATTATGTCCAGTGAAATGGGCACTTCCCTAGGATGCAGAAGATCTAGATTGGAGGCCAAAGTATTCTGGCCTATGAGCAAGTCTCAATTCATCTGTAGATCTACACTATCTTCCCTGTTTACTTTCCAGGACTATTCAGAGAGTTTCGTGAAATACTGTGTCTCAGTGTGCTTAGAAAATCTCTTCAAATATGTGCAGTTTTATTAACTATAATGTATGAACAACCACAGAAAAGCATGGGCTTTTAGTATATTCTCAGAATTGATGGATTTATGCTTGTGCATGCACAGTTATACATGTGCACACACACACACACACACACACACACACACACACATGCACAAGAATTTTATAGGTCTACCTTTCTGGGAAATACGGAAATAGGGATATAGTAAAATGCCCTCTGTGTGCTGGTCTGATGGGCACTATTTTCCACTCACTACATTCCAAATATCTCCAGAAAACTTCAGAATATATCTTCAGGTGGTGGTTTTTAAATATCCAAAGTCATACATCAGTACCTTTTTACTCATTGAGCAAAAGAAAGCTCTTCCCAAAGTGGAGTTCTTTTTTTTTTTTTTTTTTAATATCATTAGACGTGGATAGGATTCTGATAGGTGCGTGATCTGGGGTTTTTACTGGGTTCCATCTTCCTGTATTAATGAAAAGCTACATTACAAATGCTTCTGCTTTCCCTGTATTGAAGGAAACACTCATGAAAGGTGATATCATATCTTAAGAGTAAAACACTACATTTAGAGCAATTTGTTCTTCCCTTTTTTAAGTCTGCAGTAAATGGTATCCACATACTGTATTCATTCTGCTGGAGGATGTGAAAACAAACATGGTTATTCTTTAAACAAAGGAATTTTATGTACGGATACATAAAATGATGATTCTTGTGTTATATTAAAAGCATATCGGGGCACCTGGGTGGCTCAGTAGGTTAAGCGTCCGACTTCAGCTCAGGTCATGACTCGCGGTTTGTGGGTTCGAGCCCCGCATCAGGCTCTGTGCTCACAGGTCAGAGCCTGGAGCCTGCTTCAGATTCTGTGTCTCCCTCTCTCTCTGCCCTTCCCATGCTCATGCTCATGCTCATGCTCTTTCTCTCTCTCTCTCTCTCTCTCTCTCTCTCTCTCTCAATAATAAATAAACATTTAAAAAAAATTAAAAAGCATAGCTAGGTATTTCCCTGATAAGCAATTGATTGGGATTGCTTTTATTGGTCATGATTTGTGGATGACAAGTTTGAGTAATTATTAAGCTTAATTGCACTTAGATGAGGGATTCTCCCCCCAGTTGTTTATCTTCGGGGCAAAAGTGAAAATAAATGTGTTAGAAAAATGTAGAGTTCAGTGGTTGCTAAATGAGCTTTTTAGTGGTTACATATGTAATGATTTAGACCATTAATATGTACATGCTGGAGAAGCTGACCATCTCATCTCAGGCTGCAGAAAATCCCACACAAACCGCTATTTTGCTTTTGTGTAAACACAGTCATTCAAATTCAATCACAAGTGAAGGTTTTCCTGAGGTTAATTTTGGTCTATCTGGGTGGCTGGTAAAAGTATTTTCAAGAAAATGAAATCATTATATTTATTTGGCATGTAGGAGGGCATCAGGTCAAGAGTATCTAAGGCTCTGCCAGTTCTGGAGAAGGAGGGCAACTAGTCTGATCCCCAAGAGCTTTGCCTTATTTCTATAGAATGATTTTCTAGGCAACCTGTTTTAGCTTTAATGTGAAGGGTCAGCAGAGCAGACTGGCATGCTTTCGTGAGTAAAAAATAAAACCACTGCATTTCTAAGCTCTGAAATCTTGTAGTTGCTCCTTATTACAGCTAAAGATGATGTAGAATCTTGTTACCAACATTACGGTAGGCAGCACAAGTGGGTTAAAATTCTCAGATCGGTATGCCAGTATAATAAACTGATTGTGGGTCAGGCTGTCCTCTTGTGTAGGCAAACATTTCTCTCATTTTTCCTTTATCTCATTAGTTCTTTAATAAATACTGCACAAGCTGTAACATTCTTCTTCAAAACTAAGGCTGGGAGAATTTCTGTAAGATACACATGAAAATAACGAAGTCAGGAGTTTTTACCTTTTATTTGGGTTTAAAAAAAATTTTAGACAATGTCTGCACTGCTAAGTTTCCAAGAAGAGCAAGTACAGCCGTATTGCCAGTTTTTAGTCTGTTCAGCTGATGTAACAAATCACCATGGACTGAGCAGCTCATACAACAGAAGTTTATTTCTCACAGTCCTACAGGCTGGAAGTGTGAGATCAGGGCTCCATCATTGTCCTGTTCTGTTGAAAGCTCTCTTCCGGGTTGCACAGGGCCGACATCTCAGTGTACCCTCCTGTGGTAGAAAGAGGGGAAGGGGCTCTTCTGTTTCTTTTTGTTATAAGAACACTAATCCCATTCCTGAGGGCTCCACACTCATGACCAAATTACCTCCCAAAGGCCCCCCTCTGAATAACCCTTAACAATTGGGGTTTAGGATTTCAATATATGAATTTGGAAGGGCAATACAGACATTCAGTCCTTAAGTACAGCTTCAAAAAACCTGGAGCTTATCAGTTGGTTAAGCTTCTGACTTTGGCTCAGGACACCATCTCACAGCTCATGATTTCGAGCTCCGAAGTGGGCTCTGTGCTGACAGCTGAGAGCCTGGAACCTGCTTCGGATTCTGTGTCTCCCTTTCTCTCTGCCCTTCCTTCCCTCTCCCCCTCCCTCCCTCCCACTCTCTCAAAATAAATAAACATTAAAGAAAAAAATTCAAAGAGACTGGAGCCTGGCTCAGAAACTGGAAATCAGTAACTGGACATAGAACCTTTCAAGTTTCATCAGCCCTAGTGACCTATTCATACTATAGTTAACTTTTATCTCCGGGCTTTCCCACTTGTGGTTTCTGCTTACTCATAGTCTTTAGCACCTAATGGATTCTACTCTAAGCTATATCTGTGTTTCTGCACAAAATTTCTGATAGAAGATATGGTTGGTATAGTTAGCCACTAGTAACAAGTTTAGGCCAAGCTTTTACCAGTTAGGCCCCTGGTCAGCATACAGATTTGTAACACTTGGCTCACAGGCCTAAAATTTACCCATCAGCTGACAGATGAAAAACCATGCACCTACTGCCATTCTGTACACGAAAGGCTGTGGGCATTCCGAGGCCCAGGTTTTCACTGCAGTGGGTTTTCTCTGCTGTTCATGACAATTAGAAGTGAACCAGTATTCCAATACTCATCTTTATGTCTGGTTTTCCAACAGAAGAAAATACAAGTTCTCCTAATTTGTATTATTAAATATTCATAAAAATATTTACTATTCAGGATTGGGACTGGCCCCTTCAGGTAGGATGAAGAGCCGTCACATTCCTATTACTGCTAGGATTTAAAAGAGCTGTCTACAGAGTGCCTGGGTGTCTCAGTCAGTTAAGTGTCCAACTTCAGTTCAGGTCATGATCTCATGGTTTGTGGGTTCGAGCCCTGCACCAGGCTCTGCACTGGCAGTGTGGAGCCTGCTTGGGATTCTCTCTCTCTTCCCCTCCGCCACTTACACATGCATGCACACACACACTCTCTCTCTCTGAAAATAAATAAACTTAAAAATAAATAGAATAGACAGATGTGTTTCCCTACAGCAGAAACACATTGCTGTTTCTTCAAGTCTCTACAGGTTTTGTTAAAAACCATTGGCATCACCTGTTCCTCAGAGTCTCAGACTCTCATCTTGTATAGTCACTCATGCCAATGACTTGCACATATAAGAATTATTCCTTATCATATACATTCTGCCTATAAGAAGAGGCATCTACCTCTAGCTTCCTTCTTATCTACCAAAGTCACCTTGTGGATGCAACAATGATAATATCTGCTCCAGGCAGACTTCTTGTCCTGTGAATCGGAGAAAGGAACACATCTGCCCTTAGCCTATTTGCCTTTCTGGAAAAGTATCATGGTTAATCCTCCTGTCCAATCAAATGGAAAATTTCAACAAATTTCTAAAACAAACAAACAAAAAACTGTAGTAGAAAGCTGTAGTTAAAACTTTGAATGCAACTAAAACCTACTAATATAGTTCAGAGAAATAGGAATATGCTACATACAGTATAGTGTATATTGCATACTGAAAAAAATTAAAAATAATATATTTTAAGGAATTTGCTGTTTACAAATAATTTCATATGATTGCTATGTTTCATTAAGTAGAAAGGTCAAGGATATTATCTGTCTTTGAGGGATGACACGTATTTTACACATACACACTTACACATTTGTGACACCTTTTGGATATGGAGCTGCCCAAGGCTGAGAATAGGTAAGTCCTTTGTCCAAGTTCATCAGCAAGAAAAGCAGGAAGGCGAAGTGAAAGATTCCAAGCATTTGAGAGGATCTGTCACTAGGTTTAAGTTTTAATGGTACCACTTTGTAGTCACGTGACTTTGGGGTAGTTACTAAACATTTCTAAGTAAGCCTCAGTTTTGTCAGTTGCAAAATGGGGATTGTCGCAGAGTTATAAAAACAGAGAGATTATGCATGTAAAACATAATAGATGGCACCCAGGAAGTGTTCAATAGGTGGAACTAGGACTTTGGGCTTTATGTTTAGTGTTCTTCCTACTCCACCATACTTCAAGAATTAAAAATAGCATTTTGCAGAGAAAAGGAATGAAATTACCAAAACCTAGGAAAAACATATGTCTTGACTGTCTTTGTCCCAGAACATTTACTAAGTGTCGGGAAACATTCAGAGATACGCCCTAGTAGGAACTGGAGGAGAACCCCCGAGACAGGCAGAGATCCGCTCCTTTACTTTCCTGGAAGATGTGGAAAGCTGAGGGGAGCACAGACAGGTGCAGCTTCCGGTAACGCCAGTCTAATTTATTTTCATTGGCTTTAGCGACCCTAAAACCGGAAGGCAAAGGCTACAGATAAAAGATCTAGAAAGGTGACGCCGGAAGTGAGAAATGCTGCAATTTCCCAAAGAGAGATTATAAAGAAATAAGGTAAATCGTCCTCTAAATAGCTGCTATTTACTGCACAATTTCCATTAATGTCACTGTCTTTGGGGTGTCCTTCTAGATGTTCAAACATCTACTCCAAAGCTGTCACTGCTTATAAACCACCTCCTGTTCTCTGGGCTATTTTGTGAGGAACCCCTTCTCTCCAGGGCTGCCTTCAAACTGATGAGTCAAGCAGTTAGCTAGTGTTTTATCAGTCCTACAAACTGCTCTGAGATGTGTGTCACATATAAACAATAAAAGATTCCAGGGCTTCTCACTACAAGGATGCCACTTATGCTTGTCTCCAGAAGACACAGAAACTACTAGAAACCTCTGAAAAGCAGTTGAAACATGCTAGTTCTGTTCTACAACATTTGCCCTCCAAAATCATTCAACACTAGCTTTATTTTTTTAAGTTTATTTATTCTGAGAGAGGGGGAGAGAGAGGGAGAGAGAGGGAATCCCAAGCAGGCTCCTCGCTGTGAGCACAAAGCGTGATGTGGAGATAATGCTCATGAACCGTGAGATCATGATCAGAGCCAAAATCAAGAGTTGGACGCTTGTTGGACTGAACCACCCAGGCACCCCTCAACACCAGCTTTAAATATAATACGACAGTCAAAAGATACACCAGTTTGATAAATATTTGAAAGTAAATCCATATATTCATTGCACTATAGTTTGGATATGGCATTTAAAAATATCAAACTTATTTCCTTACAGAAGTGTTTCCTGAAAGTAGACTTGAAATTTGGTTTTTTTTTTTTTCCTCTCTCTCTCTTTATGGCCCTACTAGCTTAATGAGTTTCCTTTTTTTTTTCTTTTCTTTTTTCTTTTTTTTTTTTTTTTTTTGCTTGAACTCTTCTTGGCTTGTGAAAATTACTCAATAATGCTGCTATATTAAAATATTTCATCTACCTCCCTTGACACCCACATTCCTACCTCCCTTTTATAGTTTCTTCTGCTTCATTGTTACCTACTGTCATCACTTTCTCTGAGGTTTAGTGTCTGTACTAATACCTCCTAAGGTTTTCTGGAATAATCCGTCATGATCCATGTTTTATTCTTGATCTTAAAGAAAGAAAGAAAGAAATTAAATCCCCCAAACCAACCCACCATCTTATGCAATTATTACTTTCTGTGAGCCAATCTCATTTCCATAACCACCTCCACTCTTTCACCTTGCGCAGGCAAAAGGTAGAGATTTTGCTGCAGTCTTTCTGACAGTGACGTCGTTACTCATGGCCAGCATCAAGCCTGTGGATAACCTAGTGGTCTTGGTACTTATGCACTATCTGAGGGATTGTGTGCAGAACTTAGTCTAAATTCAAAAGCAAAGCCCATCCTCTGGTTTCTTCTACTCTAGGAGGAAAAGATTTATGCTGACACTTAGGGGAAGAAGGGTCAAAAATTCATACTGGCCAGATGTCTTATGCATGGTGATTAGTAAGAGGATTTCACACAAAAGTTGCATCTGTTAATTCTCTGGAGCATTCCTTAAGGTTTTTGTTTTTCAGAATTGTGGAAGCTGAACAGTTCACAAAGTTTCACCAAGATAGGTTCTAGAACCTGATCCTTTATTGTAAAGTGTTGTGTAGAGTGAGTTCAAAGTGCAAAATAATATTACCATTAATTTGGATTTGAATGTTTCTGCACAAGGCAAATGGCATTTTTTAAAGGCATATTCTGGGAGCTGGATTTCATGTTCAGGTGCTGCTCCATGGGGAGACAACAGCTGAGAACTGTGCATCAACATTGATTGAAGGGTTTGTGTGTGAGAAGCCCTTCTTTCAAATGAGTAATTCAATGAAGGTTAAAGGAGGGAGTTTCTTGCCCAGTGGGTGGTGGCGGAAAGAGGAGAGTTGTCTGTAAATTATTTTCTATCCTTTTACCTTTTCTGAAGGCCACCTTTCCTAACCTAGAGACAAACTGTCAAGGGTGATGAGATGTAATTCACATAACATAAAACATACACTTTAAAAGTGTGAATTTTTAGTATATTCACGAACCTGGGCAACTATCAACAGCTATCTACTTGTGGACCATTTTCATCACCCCAAAGAGAAATGCCATACTTCCTTTCCCACCCTCTCTCCAGTCCCTATTCCACTAATCTACTTTATATTTCTATGGATATACCTTTTCTGGACATTTCATATAAGTAAGATCATATAATATGTGACCTTTAAAATTTTTAATAGGTATTTTTATTGAGATAATTGTGGATTCACATGACATCGTAAATAATAATACACAGAGGTCCTGTGCATTCTTAACGCAATTTCTTCCAATTCTAAAATCCTATGTCAGTGTAGTACAATATCATGACCAGGATACTGATATTGATGCCAGCCACGGATAGTATTCAGATTTACCCAGTTTTACTTAGAATCATTTGTTTGTGTGAGAGCTCATGTCTCTGTATTTCATTCCAAATAGTTTTGTCACACATGAAGGTGTACCAACCACTAAAGTCCAGATGCAGAAAAATTCCATCCCCACAGGAATCCTTGTACTCTCATGTTGAATGCCCCCTCACCATTGTGACCACTAATCTGTTCTCCATTTCTGAAGTTTTGTCATTTCAAAAATGTTATATAAATAGAATCAAACAGTATTTAAGCTTTTGGGATTGAACTTTTTGACTTAGCATGATTCCCTGGAGACCATCCAGGTTGTGGCATATATCCATAGCCCATTCCTTTTTCATTGCTGTGTTATAGTCCATTACATGTTAACCATTTATCTGCTGAAGGACAGCTGAACTGTTTCAAGTTTTTAGCCATTATAAATAAAGCTGCTATGAACATTGCTGTATAGGCTTTTGCTAAATTTTCATTTTTCTGGGATAAATGTATAAGAGTACAGTTTCTGAGTACAATATGGAAATTGCATGTAAGTTTATAAGAAATTGCTAAACTCTTTTCCGCAGTGGCTGTATATCCTGTTACATTCTCATTGGCAATGTATGAGCAGTACAATTTCTCTGCATCCTCACTAGCATTTGGTGCTATCATTATTCTTTTTTTTTTTTTATTTTAGCCACTTTGATAGGTATGTAATGAAGATGTGGCTTCTGTGACTCACTTAATTCACTTAGCACAGTGGTTCATCTGTATTGTAGCATGTATCAGTACTTTATTTTTTTGTATTGCCAAATTAAGTTCTATTGTATGGATATACCACCTTTTGTTTATCAATTCATGACCTAATGGAAGATATTTAACAGGAAGAAAAATTATTTCTTAAAAAAGGTTTCATATTAAAATGCTATTTAAAATATAGCTTCAGTTTTTAAAATCACCAGGCACCTTATTAGATGCTTCCTATGTATTCTCTCACATAACTTTCATAACAACCATATAGTCATTATGGACAAACTGGAAACTCACATATTAAATCAAACTATGGAAAAAGAAAATAAATCTATCAGGAAGACTTATTTGACTTGGCTAAATCAATTTTGAAAACAAAATTTTAATATCTCCCATTAGATTAATTCACACACTTGGCCTACTTGGCCTCATGCGGAATCTGTGTTTGCCAGACCTGACTTACTTTCTAAGTCATCTTACAGATAAAGAGATTAAGGTTCATTCACTCACTGCACAAATATTTGTTGAGAGCCTGACATGCATTGGACTTGTAATAGATGCCGTGATTCAGAAAGGCTAATTAACTTAGAAGAGGTCACAAATTTAGTAAAAGCGATGATTGAGTACTACATTGCATATTGAGAGTAAAATTTCATCTTTAATGCTTATTTTCTCCAAATCCTAATTAAAGCAATCCAGGGAAATGTTTCCAACTTAAGGTACTTCATTTGTGATCTTTAATGTTTCTTACATAAGTGAAGTATTAGTATTATTTTGAAAACATAATTTCTATTCAACTTGTCAAATGCATCATATTATTTTACTTTATTGGCCAAAGAATCCAATAGCCAAGCTCCCTGACATACTGGCTCCCCATTGTAAGTTTTGTCCAGCCTCATTATGGATAGCTGGAATACAGATATTGAGTACAATATATCATTAAGTCTACTAATAAACTTGAGTTGCTCCTTTACTACTTTTCTCCATCCCCCACCGTCAATGAGTAATTTATCTCAAGCAGCAATATGCATAAGTTACCTCTGAAAAGAAGGGACATGCCATTATCAGTCACTGCATGGATGAGTTAGAGCCAGCTCTGTCATGGGAGAGAGCAGATGATTACAATCAATAATCAATCAAAGAACTAGTGACAGTAATTATACATCACCTTCTGTGGAAGCTTCACTTAAAGCTTAATATTGCAAGATCCAATTTCTGGATCTATTAGGTGCTTTGCTGTTATCCTGAACCTGCTCCTGACAGAGCAATCCTGGAATGTAGAACACCTCTACTTGGGCTCTCTCCCTTTGGAGAAGGAAGAAACAGTGGAGCAGAACTGAATGTGTGAGATGAACATAGCAGTTCTAGGCCTTGTCTGATTCCTTATTACTCACCCTATTTTCTGTACAGCTGAGGCCGTATGGGGTGTATCATTGCAATCCAATCTCTTGTTAAGCTGACACATTTGTGAAACTTGGTGGCAGAAATTTTATAACTAGATGTTAAGATCATGTCCATTAAAATAAGTCCAATAAAAAGCACGGTCTCTATAAAACCAGAATTAATTTGAGAAGATTGTCTGGGAGGTTTATTGGGCAGTGAATGCGTTTTAAAAACACTAAAATAATTCTTTAATTGGAAACAATATAAAAAAATGCAAATGCCTTTCTATTTGAAATGAAAGAAATATATTCTGAGGAAATTGGTATGTGCTGATTTTCCAAATTCATTCAACAAACGTTTCCTGAGCCCCCCTCAGGGCTATGTTGCACAAGGACAACATAGATCTGTGTCTTTCAGGACCAAACTATTGGGCATAGGGTGGAAAAGTAGATGTCTGATGATATGGTGCAAAGTGCTGGGGGTTGTAAGAGTTTGTGCAACATGCTTTGGGTCACAGAAGAAGATGTATAAGGTCCTGGGGGAATCTGGACTCCTTAAAGAAAAGGGGCTTTTAAATTGGAAAAGGAAAAAAAAGTGGGGAGATACCATTTCAAACACAAGATCATGCAGGCACTAAGGTAGAACAGGAGAACAAAAGAGCAAGGCCTTTTCAAGCCAGGGTGTAAAGGTCTGTTGTCATACACTCTGGGTCTGGAGTTCTTTCTTGTCCAACAAGAAAGCAGGATGCAGGATTAAAATGCGAGAGATGGCTAATGTCCCGGAGAAGACAAGAGCCCTGAGTAAGGGTCCTTGCTCCATTTTTTATTAGGCTTACAAACCTGGTGGTGGGCATGTACAAAGAGACAATTAAATAATGAACATTAACTCATGGGCATGAGGTAAAGGGGGTTTTGAAGATACGCAGGGTTGGGGGTTTGGGTTAATAAAAACCAAAATCCTGGCAGTAGGAAGGTTGTTTACAGGAGACTTGAAGCACCACCTCAATTTAAACTAGTTTAGGGGACAAGAAAGACAGAGCATGCTACCTCAGGGTCAACAAGGCATCTTTCTTTTGCTAATTAGCTCCACTCTGGGCAACTTTACCCTGCAGCGGTCTATAGCCCTATATACCTATTTACCTAATTTAGTCCTTCCTTCCCGCAAAAGCAGCTTTGTGCTATAGTACTAAGTTGGGGTGTTTCCCTGCCCAGAATACCTAATCTTTTTTGCTTCCTATATCTTTGTACTATACTGGGGACTTTGCCCTGCCTTATCTGTACTTATTTAACTAATCTTGTTTACCCAAACTTGGGTGTGAACATCCTATGGCTAATTCTTTATGCCTTGTTAACCAATTGGTGCAAGCTCAGGGAATTCCTAAGCTTATTCCCCAGTCTGTAAATTTGAGAAATAGAGGAAGGGGCAGGGGATTTTGCTGGGAAGAAGAATGGTACATGGAAATAGGAAATGGAGAAAAGATAGATGCTGTCAACAATAGGGTACAAGAAGCCTATGCTGTTCTAACATACGGTTATTGGATTTGATACGAGTTTGTTGGAACTAGAATGTCAAAGGGGAAGAAAGTAAATGGATCAACATGAATTTCAAGAAACTCTTTCACAGTAAGAATGGAGAAAAGACAGAAATAGGAAGCTGGGGTCAGACGGGCTAAGTAGTAGGCTGTTTCTTCCTTAGGTATTTTACTCAGTGTAACTTTTTAACTTCCTCCAAAAAGGACATCCTAGAGATGTGGGCTTCCCCACAGGGTCCTCTCTTACAGATCTAAGGAGTATTTTTTAAATGGGGAGCAGGACAGTTTTATCAATGTAAGAATTTTTAGTAAGGCTCACATATCAATCATATTAAAAGTTGAATGTTCCTTGGCGACAGGTGGCCTCCATTCCACATCTGGGACAGGGCTCCCAATCTTAAAGATGAGTCAAAAGTGACAGTGTTTGATTTAACCACTTTGTCTAAATGTTACTGAAAAATGAGTTTGGAAATATACCAAATTCCACCTATTCCCCTAGGACACGTCCTATTGTATCAAGTTGGAATGCCTTTTTTCTTTTATAACTGATTTTGCTTCTATTTGAAGGGTTATTTCAACATTTTGTAAAAGAGACTTAATTCCCAAGAAAACTCCTAGACATTTTACAGAGAAGTCTGGAACTTTTAAAACAATCTCTCCTTTAAAGTGCTGCATTGCTGACAATCAGACCCTCTCAGAGAACCAGGTTTGATTATTATTTCTTCATGTAAGGTTTAGCCTCAGTGCAGTGCCTTCCTGATTTTAATCATCCTTAAGGAGATGGATGCTGTCAATACTAGGGTGCAAGAAGCCTATGCTGTTCTAGCATACAGTTATTAGATTTTATTCTTTTTTTTACTGGAGAGTTTAATCAGGAACTCTGATTTTTCTTCATCTGAGTTTCTCCCCAGGTCCTTGTCTTATCATGGGAAAACAACCTCCAGTCTAGAGGACAAACACCACTGGAAACAATAAGTTGCTGTGCCTTTGCTTCAGGGAATATATAAATAAATACAGTAATCAGTAAATAAATAGACAAAGTAATATTTAAAATCTTCCTTATGATATTTTTAGACTTGGGTTGCAAAACATAAACAAGAAACTGTCGGGTAGAATTTTGAAATTATTAGCTTTCATAGGTTCTAAAATTAGGCTGTTATGGGGTGGGTTTTGGAAATTAGCTTTTTCAAAATGATGTTTCCCATTCAGTGTTGGAAAGTAAACACAGCTACTGTTGAGGCTGCTGCCTGGAGGCAAATACATAGTTAGCTGAAATCTTCCAGGATATAAATATCTCCTAGGGTTTCTACTTGGAGACTTAAAATTACAGTCTGAGAAGGCAACTACAGTCTACTGCACATATACATTTTTGGACCCCTTGTAGCCATCTCATATCCCCAAGTATTACATGTCTGGAGAAAAAGAAAGAGAGAGAGAGAGAGAGAGAGAGAGAGAGAGAAAGAAAGAAAGAAAGAAAGAGAAAGAAAGAAAATAACATAAAGAGAAAAAAAATGCATATTATTAGAGAATAACACGTGGCTTTTCACTGTCTGCTAATGTAAAATGTTGATTTTTACCCTTGAGAAACTCTAATTATATCGCATGCTAGCTGTCCAAAACTGGTCAGTGATCTCCCCATGTTTGTGCCTCGCTCTGATCACCTGACAATCTCATTTCATATCTCTGATGAAGTACAATTCTTATCCATGAGCACTAGAATATCCTGACTTTGCCCATCCCTGAGAATTACCCCCCCTTTTTTTACTTTCTAAAAACCCACATCTTGTACTTTTCTTCAGGCTCTTGCTATGGCCACCTGACTGGGCTTATATCCTCGATTCAAACTGTCCATGAATCATTGCCAGTAGGCTCTTCCTAAAACAGAGCTAAACATTTCATTCCAGCATCCAAACAACCATTGGATTTGGCAGTGCTTCCTCCATCCCCAGTGTGTCATCAGACCCCCACAACCATATAGCAACCTATGTGTCAAGTGTACCCTCCTCTCCTGCTCACCTCCACCTGCCATCAAACTACATAGGGCCCGACATGTGGTCACTTTTGAACTTCCTGCTGCCTTTCTGCCTTGTTCACACTGTGGTGTCAACTCAAACTCTCTCTTTTCATTTGTTACACTTTTCAAAGGCTGTCTGTTGTGATATCCTCTTCTCTCCCCTAACACTGCTCTTCTTTACTTTTACTTTTTTGAAGCTTATCACATATTACTTTTGTAATTAAAAAAAATGCACATGCAAATATATACAACTTTACCAACACCTGTCAAATCTTTCCTAATGTTGCCTGTTCAAACTGAATTTCTTCCTTTTCTATTCTGTCTATATTTGTCTCCATTTTTTTAAATTACATAATAACTCCTGCCTTGTATTTTGGTTGGTTTTATCTCCTTCCACCCCTCTATACCTCAGACCAGAAACAGCTTCATGATACTTACTGACTCTTCTCATCTTTGTATTTCTAGTAGCCCTTTCAAAAGGCCAGCTCATGGGCTTTGCTAGACTCATAACTCCCCAGAGAGCTGCTTGCCTTACTGTAGTATCCTATTTGTCTTAATATAATTCCCTCTCTAGTAGTTTCTTGTAAACAGGTCTTTTCTCTTAACCTAGTTTATAAACTCCTTCATAGCAGTGGCTATCTGTTCTTTTTATTTTTCCTCAGATCAGAGTAGGGTTTTAATAAAGTGTGTTAAATGAATGAATGAATAAATGAATGAATGAATGAATGAATGATGTAGGGTGGGTGGCATGGCCTCAGTGCTAAGGTTGGCTGACCTGGGGTTAACAGACATATGTGTAAAAAAAAATAAAATTAGTGTCTTGTTCTTTCCAGCTGGAAAGGAGCCTGATTTTAGCAAGTATATGTTAATCAGCAATTTGGGTTTAGATATTGGAATGTATACTGGTGTTGGGATGTCCTCAACTCTTGTCTCTGATTCAGTATAAGTTTTGAGTTCCTTCTTTAATGAAAGATTTTTTGTGAGGCTTAATGTATACTGTAATCAACTTGGAACCATAGACATTTTAAGATTAATGAATCCCTGGGGAGAGTTCTGAGTTCTTGAATGAAACAGTCTCTGCAAAGGCCTGAGAGAATTGCAAGGTAAACCTATTTAAAAAACTCCAAAAACCTTGATTTCAAAGTTCAGTTATATTTAGGTAAAGGCCAGTGAGAAATCTTGGTAATTCTAGTCTAACTGGAATTCTAGAAGCTGTATTCACTTTTTTTTTGGTTATATGATGTGATGTTCAGTGGAATTATCTTAATGTAAGTGGAATGATTCCTGTGTCACAGTTCTGTTTTGTTTGTTTTTTAAATGTACACATTAGGAAGATACTATCCCTATATTTTAAAGCTATATCATTCCATTTTGCTTAGCATTATTACTTTGCTTTTTTTTTTTTAAATTTTTTTTTTCAACGTTTTTTATTTATTTTTGGGACAGAGAGAGACAGAACATGAACGGGGGAGGGGCAGAGAGAGAGGGAGACACAGAATCGGAAACAGGCTCCAGGCTCCGAGCCATCAGCCCAGAGCCTGACGCGGGGCTCGAACTCACAGACCGCGAGATCGTGACCTGGCTGAAGTCGGACGCCCAACCGACTGCGCCACCCAGGCGTCCCGCATTATTACTTTGCTTTTTAAAGATCCTCCAATTTGAGTGGCAACCAGGAATTTGGTCTTCAGTATGATTTCTGTTCTTTTTCTGAAGAAAGGAGTTACTTACAATTGGGTCTAATTAATTTTGTTCTGTTAGTAAAGGGAAATAGGTAACCTTGGGACCTGAAACATAGAATTACATTGCCGTGAGTTGGTAATGAAAGATTTACAGAATATTGAAAGGAAATCCTTTTTCTGAGGAAGGAAGTTAGGAGTTCATTATTTATGGAAGGGTACCTTCCTTACTGTAACATTACCCTTCTCATGGCAGGGATATTTTCATGTTTAATTGCTGTCTTCTTTCAAGGCCTAGGGTATGGCCTTGTTCAATGGAATTGAATTTATAATGGTAGCAGAATCAATTCTAGAATGTAAAATAACCCACAAAATAAATGTACATAATAAGAATTTGGACATAGGGTAAAGGGAAAGTGAAAACTACAATTCCCTGCTATATTACCAGGGTAAGAAGGTAGATATGTGTTTAGCAATAATGGAACAGTATCAAGCAAAGCACAATTAAATCCTTGGGGGAAACTGTGTACTATTGTGTCATGGAGACCTTTATGGCCGAAGCAGAGCTTGCCTCAAAATGGGAAGGAAGTATAGAATATGAATTAGCAGAGTGGAAGAGGAAAATCATTCCAGAAAGGAGAAAGCTGTAAGTGTAGATACAGGGCTATATGGGACTATTAGAGAGAAGGCCATCTTAACTGGGAATATAGGTTCAGTTCAAGAAGCAGTAAATGGTAAAATTCTCTGGAAACTATATGTACCTATAAGTGGGGAGCTTGAATGCTTATAATGGATAGGCTTGATCTGATATGAGCAATGATTCATCTTTCTAAGCCTCCAGTCTTTAAATGTGTGTGATTAGAGGTGAATTCCTCATTTATGTTATACTTTGGAAGTTAGCTGGGACACAGTAGAGTCATTTTCCTCCATAGACAATATGATAACACTGTGAGAAAGCAGTCAGGATTGAAGTGTGTGTGTGTGTGTGTGTGTGTGTGTGTGTGTACGCATAAGTCAGAGTAGGGGGGTGAGCTGACATTTGACTAGAGAACTAGAAAGCTTATGAATATTCTGGGGGGTGGAGGGAGAGAGTCCTTATCCAAATCCCAGTGATTTTGACTTGGGGACTGAAGTAAACAGAAAGAGAAAAATAAAGACGGGAAAAAGAAGAAAGAATAGTTCTGAAGTTTGGATAACTTTTCAACTACTTGAAGATCGTAGAGATGAGTTTATCTTGTAGAGGGGAGGTTTGACTCTCAGTGTTTTCAAGCACAGACCATGGGGAGCAGAGGCAAGAAGGGGTGGGGGGGACACCACAAGACAAGGTATCAGTACCTTCTCATTGGTATGAATCAGTGCCACACATCCGTCCACTATCAGTTTCCTCATGCATAGAACGAGGCCTTTTGAACTAATCCTCCAAGGACCCTGCCAGCGCTATAAATTCTAAAAACTGAATTGCTTTATTAGATTAAACACGCTGTTCTGATTTCATCCTTTGTTTTAGATGTGTTAGTCTCATTTCCACAATGAAATTATGATGGGATTCAGAAAACTCTGGTTGAACTGAATTGGTTGCTCTGCTAATGTTTCCCATGCTTTTGGTAAGAACACAGTTGTTCAAAAGATGACTGGTGATGGGAAAAGAGGCATCTACTTTCTCACGTGAAAGAATAAGATACAGACAGGCACACTCAAAGTTGAGTTTCAGGGCTTCCAAAAACTGTGGCCACAGTGTTCTTAAAATAGAACTCTAGAGTGATTTGTGGGAGATGGGGAAGTTTGTGTCTTTGTGCTGTTGACTTCAGAGTCCATTTAGGCTTGTTAAACTTCTTTTCCACAATCCTGTATATGTCATCTATCATTTTGCAACAAAACAAAACAAACAAACAAAACAACACCACTGTTTGTTATATTACATTTTTAGCCTATCACCTCTTTCCCCTTTCTCAGAGGTTGAGAGATTGAGAAGGAGAGACTGAAAGAGAGAAAGAGAATACAAGAAATGCTGATGGGTACAAAATGAAGAAAAACATTAGTATAAAAGTTTAAGCAAGAGACAACTTAAACCCTAATCTTGTGTATATCTAAAAATATCATCTGACCATGGTATTTTATTCATTCACATGCAAGCTCTGCTCTGTAATTTATTATTCACCATTTGATTAGCTTCTTATTAAAGTTGCATTATCACTTATAGAAAACTAAACTAGTATCATAATTCTGTTATCAATCAGGGTGTCTCTGTGGAGATTTTAGTCAGATTTTTGTCTTGTTATGAGGGAAATTTTGGTGCTTTAATGTGTGTGTGTGTGTGTGTGTGTGTGTGTGTGTGTGTGTGTTTGCGTGTATGTATACATATTACATTGATTATCTGTCATAAGTTTGGAACCAAGTTTTCATGTTCCCTGAAAAATCTTGCCCTTTCCTTGCTTGTGTTTTGTAAGCTGCTGGCTGTCCTGTCTTATGGCTAAGACCTGCAAAGACAATTCAAGTTTGCTTTCCTAGGAATAAGATGTTTATCAAGAGACAAAGCCAATGGTGAATATATTGAGCAGAGGTCCTTGAGAATCAGCAAAAAATTTAGAGTTAGTGTTTTCTCCTAGAAAGGAACTGGGTAACAGAAGGTTATAAGTATCAATGCACTCTTGAGCCGGTTGTCCCTAACACTGTCCATGTCTTATTGTCCCTAACCCCATTCCAAAGGCTTTGTCTCATTTGGGCCACATAGTCACCCAGTGAGCCAAGTAGAGCAAATGACATCGTCTCTACTTTATGGATGAGAATATGGTGGCTCATTGTCTTTATGAGACTTTCTCAGATAACATGGTGCATAAGGGAGCCAAAGGAGAAACAGATCTTAATATTTCTAGTACAGTGTTCTTCCTGCCACTCTTGCCACCTCACTCATAATTTCTCCTTGTTCAGTAACCATATGGTCTTCTCCTTCTGCTCTATCAGGCAAGAGCAAATGAGCTCAGAACTGTGAAAGCAATTTTAATTATATCTTCTCATTGCCCTTAACACTGTTGATGATTGTCTTTAGTGCCAATAATAACAATAACAACGATCCTTGGTTAAATTAAAATCTTTAACCTCCACTTTCTACAATGGATAGAGATAGCTTTATAATCCTAAGAAGAAAAAAAAAATAGAATTCTACTCTCACACCCTCTGTGTTCTAACTCTGTTACCTTTGGAAAGTCATTTTGATTTTTGAGTGCCTATTTGTAGAACTGGAGAATGATAGGACATGAATAGATGAGCACAAGGATCATTTCTAACCTCAGTATTTAATAAGGTTTGGACCTGAGTTTTGCTATTTTGGGGGCAGCATGGGAGACTTTCTTTGGCCTGAAGCCTTTCTGAGTAGCCAGAACAAGCCCCTTCATCCTTGATATTCTCGGCAAATGCTTTCAGTGGCTCTCATATTCATGTAACCTGGATATTCTCCACTTTTTTTAAATAATCAAAGCTCTGATTATTGAACCCAGATCTTCTGGGAAGCTCTGAATATAGCACCTAGGTGTGAGGAGACTAATTAAACCTTTTGCTTCTAAAAAGAGATATGTATCTTTTATCATTATAGAGCTGCATTTTATAGTATTATATTACCTTACTACTTTAAATAAAGATATACTAGGACCTATATTGTAGTAGTTCCTAAAGTAAAAATGTAATGGGGGCGCCTGGGTGGCTTAGTTGGTTAAGTGTCCTACTTCAGCTCAGGTCATAATCTCGCAGTTTGAGAGTTCAAGCCCCGCATCAGGCTCTGTGCTGACAGCTCAGAGCCTGGAGCCTGCTTCAGATTCTGTGTCTCCCTCTCTCTCTGTTCCTCCCCTGCTCTCACTCTGTCTCTCACTCTCTCAAAAATAAATAAAGATTAAAAAAATTGTTAAGTAAAAATGTAATGAAATGTATAGTTTTTACTATAGAATAATTTAACTCTCATCTTCAGTGCTGCCTCTGAATTTAAAAAAAAAAAAAACCTTTAAAAATGTTTGTTAATAGCATTCACTCAAAAGTATTGAAAGAATAAATAAGTTTAAGTGTTTAACAACATTTAGAATGCATGATAAATGCCTATTTTAAGCTTTGAATACATTTGAAAATTGAATTAAATGCCAGCAGAAAAAAATTTAAATTAAACCACAGAACCAGTCTCTGACCATAAATATGGAGAATCAAGTGTGCTTTGATGCCACTGATATTGCAGGATTTCTGTTTAAAAAATACTACTGGATGTTCTAATGGATTGAGGGGGCAAGAGGTTACATCTTGGAACCCTAATCTAAAAGAGCAAAGAAAATGAAGAGCATCCTGGAAGAGGATTTATGATAGAATAGGAGGATGAGTTGAAGGTGTTGTGAATGTTTATCCTAGAGAAGTAATGGGGAGACATGATAAATACCACTGAATGTTTGTAGTTGGGCCAGAGAGTATTGGCCTCAACTTGTCCTGTAGCTCCGTGAATGTCAACCTAGGGTTTAAGAAATTGAAAAGGGACAGATTTCACCTTAACATAAGAAGTAATAGTTTACTGATCAGGTCAGAAGCGTGGCTCCCTGGGGAAGCTGAGTTACTGACTGTCTTCCTGGCAGTGGGGCACCTGTTTCCTATCTGGGAGCCAGTTTATGCAATGACTGCAAAGTTCAGTCTTCAGCAGTGAGTTTAAAACTGTTATGGTCATGTGTCCCTCTCAAAATTAGATGGACACCAGGAACCTTTTATCAAGGAAAAATCGTCAAAGATTCGGAGGGCGGCAACAGTCCATGACTACTCTTCAAGACATAAACATCCGTGGACCTGTGATTGACAAACCTGACCACAGTTATAGTTTCCCATATTTTTTTAGGAAGACCCTCCTGCTTCAGGGGGCTGGGAAGACAGGGAAGTAGGAGATGGACAGACATGCTTGTATCTTTCCTTCCTAAAGGAGGCCTCCTGGATGTGAACTGAAAGTTACCTGTTTCCCTTGTTTATTTTGCCAAGTCATTATTTTTCTCTCTCAACTGTTTGAGGATTCTCTTGCTGTCACTGGCTCTCCCTGAAGTTCTCACCTTGTCGTGCTGGGAGAAGAGCACCTGGTGATAACTAAATTGAAGCACTGAATGTTTTGACACCAGCGAAGGAACAAGCAGGTCATTTGGTCTATTTTTAATGTCTCCATTGGCATTTCCTTCCAGCTTTTTCTTGTGGCACCTCAAGACGCTCTTCCCTTGCTGCCTGCTCCCTGTTGTGATAAATACTCATGATCACACAGGTCACATCTTGTATCAAGAACAATTGACTCAGCATGCTGGGTCTTTGGTTCACTCCCCAGGTCTTGCTCACCTCTGCTCTTCTATGCACATCAAGGTTTCAGAAACAGTCAACAGAAAGAAAACTTGCGGGGGTTTAGTCCCCTTTGCAATAAGTTTATGGTGTACCTGGCATATACATAGGTATATTTTCACTCTTTTAAAAAAGAACCTCTTCTCATGGATTGAGTGAACATTTTCTGGAAAACTTAAGATCTTGGCAACAGGTAACAGGTTTCTTTTTCTCCTGAGTTATAACCATTATAATCACCCATTAAACCTAATGAAGGTTAGGTTATGGAGAATGATACTATGCTCTATTATACCTCTTCAATTGCCACTTCAGCTCAGGTTTGAGACAGAACAATTAAGAACTGTTTTAAGAACGCTTAGCAGTTCAGAGGTGTGTGATAAGTGAAGAAGAAACGGGAAAAAAAAACATTCTAAGAAACCGACAGCACATCCAATCTACAGGGAAGATAAGAGGCTCAATTAGATTGTGGAAGCAAGGGCCTCTTTCATTCAGTCATTTTTTCTGCTTGTGGAGAAGTAACTTTTTGGGATTTAGCTTATCAGAGTCTGTGAGAAATCGAGTCAGAGTTGGAAGCTGCTCCCTCGGGATTGCAGGCAATCAGAGACCTGAAGGGCAATTCCTGAAATTGCCCTTGAAAGATTCGGGATGCCTTCTAGAGTCGGTAGCACTTAAGCAGAGGTACTGAAGGGAACAGGGGCCGGGGCTTTGTACTGCCCTGCTATTACCCTAGTGGGTAGTGGTTACCCAGAGGCTGGCAAATAGGTGCATTTGCTTTGTCACTTTCACATGTATGAGGCGATAATAGTGTGACTTTTCTGTTGAGATACTGTTGACATAACATATTAGTTTCAGGTGTACAACTTAATGATTTGTTGTGAAATGGTCACTGCAATAAGACTTGAACTGACATCTATCACCAATTCATAGTTACAGAACTTTTAAAACCTACTCTTAGCAGCTTTCAAATATACAATATAGTATTATCAACTACAGTCACCATGCTGTGCATTATGTCCCTATAGCTCACTTATTTTATAACTGGAAGTTTGTACCTTTTGACCACATCACTCTTTTGGCCCCAACCTACCCCTTGCCTCTGGCAACCATCAGTCTATTCTCTCTACCTATGGGCTCATTTTGTCTGTTTGTTTCACACTCCATGTATATGTGAGATCATGTGGTATTTGTCTTTCTCTACATCGCTTATTTCACTTAGTATAACCTCAAGGTCTATCCATGTTGTTTCAGACAGCAGGACTTCCTTCTTTTTTTGGCTGAATAACATTCCCTCTCTCCTCTCTCTCCTTCCCTTCTTCTCTCTCTCCCTCCTTCCCTTAATCCCTCCTTCCCTTAATCCCTCCTTCTCTCTTTGCCTTTCCCCCCCTCCCCCTTTCCTCCCCGCTCCTCACATTTCTTTATTCATCCATGGACACTTAAGTTCTTTTCATGTCTTGGCTATTGTAAACACTGTTGCAATGGATGTGGGAGTGCAGATATCTTTTCAGGTTAGTGTTTTCATTTCCTTTGAATCAATGCATTGAAGTGGAAATGTGGGAATATGTGCCAGTCTGTTATAGTGTGGCTTTTCAAAATGGTAGAACCTCAAGCCACTTCAGTTTCTTCATAGGTGATCTCCTAGTACTTTTGTTATGGGATAAACCAGGTTAAAGGCTCATTATCATCATTAGAAGATTGGTCCATTGGAAAATGTTTAGTGACTATTGAAGAAAATAGTTCCCTGATACCTGCATAATGGTACCAAATTACATATACAAAGGGTTTAGGAGATTACCACAAGTTATTACAATAAGGATAATATTTGGAGAAGGGGATTTTTCTACATAGTTCCATAAGAAGATTATTAACGTCTTGGAACTATGGGTCAGTGGGCAGTGAACTGCCATGTGTTCTCTACAAATGAGTGTTGAATTCAGGAACAGAATATAGTAACAGTTTGTTTTCCTTAAACTTCTTTACTCATTTGCATAGCTTCTGATTTCAGTGGCCACCTATAACAAAACTTTTCCAATTTTTTATTATGTTAGATGCCATCAGGAATAAAGAAATTAAATAGGGGCTCCTGGGTGGCTCAGCTGGTTAGTGTTTGACTTTGGCTCAGGTCATGATTTCACAGTCTGTGGGTTAGAGCCCCACGTCTGGCGCTATGCTTACAGCTCAGAGTCTGGAGCCTGGTAAGGATTCTGTGTCTCCCTCTTTCTCTGCCCCTCCCATGCTTGCACTTTGTCTCTGTCTCTCAGTAATGGATAAACATTAAAAAAAAATTTAAAAAAAAAGAAAGTAAATACATTCACCTCATGACTGTCACTTAAGTGACTTCTTTAGAATGTCTGTATGTAAAATCCTATATTAGGTCCTATGAAGGGTTACTAAGAAAGCAAAACTGATTCCCACTTTCACAGGCTTGCATTGGAGTTGCAGTAGGGGTGGGGTCTTCCTGAATGCATACACAGGAAATGCCATTAGGAATCTACAACACTCTAAATGAATACAAATAAGATCATGTCAAAAGGGATATAGCAGATCCATAGTTAAAGCAGAAGATGGGAAGGGAGTTAGTCAGCATCTGTGGGGTTTTCTAGATCTGGAATTTATAGATGAAAACTCTATAGATTGGCAGAGAAGAGACATCCAAGTTATGATAGTATAAAGAAGCACAGATAAATGCTGTATTTATGGGGAGCAGCAAATACTGGGTTGGCCACAGCCAGTGAAGTAGACATTCCTGTTGTTCTTAGACAATACCTGCATTCCTGTGATAGCCCTTGGTTGTGGCAAGCTATCAGATCAGAATGGTGCCCACTACTCCATGTTGGGAACAGGATGGTAAAATGTTGGCACTAGACAGAGTGTAGAAGTCATCTGGGCCTTGTCTCTCACTTTGCAAATAGAGAAATTGAGTCCCAGAGAAGATAAGTGACTTATTCTTGTTAATGAACACCAACAACAAACAAACAAGAAATCTTGTAAGTTGTAAAGCTGAGATCAGGACCCAAGTATCTTGAGACTTTATGTGGAGCTCTTTCTACATTGTTATTATTCTATTTTTCAACTGAGATTTGAGCTGTTGGTTGGCCAATTCTTATGTTCTGTGAACCTATAAAGCAGATGGAAACTGCATGCAGCTTAGGGAAAGAAAGCCAAAGAAAAATTGCTTCTACCAAATTGCTCGCAACGGATCCAATTTAGAAGTTTGCCAGAATATGGGCAGGTAATAGAGATACGCTCCTAGCTCAGTTGGACCTTCCAGGTCAGTGAAGTGAAAAGAGCACTGTGTGTGGGGTCAGATGATTTGGTTTGAGATACTAACTAGGTTGCCTTGTGTGAGCTATTTGGTTACTCTAAAGTTTCTTATCAATAAAATAATTAGATAAACATAGAATCCCTGTGAAATAATAATTATAAAACACCATTTATTTATGCAGAAGTGGTTATTATTTTGAGTTCTTAACATCTAACTGCTGTCACATACCGGCTTTTTGGGTTTTTTTTTTTTTTTTTTCAGTCCTTTCTTGGCCAGATCAGTGAGCTGCCTTAGCACTGGCACTGGTGCTTAACCATGTAGCAATATATTTTATTGAGGCCTTTTTATTCTTGATTTTGTAAGTGAAGATGTTACTGCCCTGCCTTGTCTACAGAATTATTGCAAATTGGGAAGAGCAGAAAAAGAAGATGTTCAGAGATTGCTGCTAGACACATAATAATTTTTAGCCACATTACTACATTCCCTTATTTGTGCGTACCTGCATTCAACAACTATTTAGTGAGTGTATGTGTATGTATGTGTATATATACTCATACACTCATACACACATACACTCATACGTATATATGTACATACACACATATATACATATATTAGGCACTTTGGGAGATACAAATAAAAGGTAAATTCTGCCCTCAATGTATTTATAGTCAAAGTGAACAAATCTAGTTTTATAAATAATTGTATATGCCATAAGATAACTCGTTTAGTCTTTTGGAAGACCAATGAAGGAATTCTTATTCCTGGTTTGAAGCTTCAGAATGCTTCATAGGGAAAATGGATATTTACAAGCTCCACTGAACTTGTGGGTATAGACTTGTGGGGAAAAAAAGCAGGGCATTTTAAGGTGAAGGAACAGCATGAGCAAAGACGTGAAGTCAGAAATGTTGAAAAGCTTGTGGGGAACCATGGATTAGTTCTCCCAAGACAATAGTTTGCAAAAAACTTTTGGAAAAGGTCCAGAGACTAAATATTATAGTCTGGGTTATACCATCTCTGACACAACTGCCCAACTCTGCCATATAGTACAAAAGCAGTAATAGACTGTCTATAAATGAATACGTGTGGCTATGTTCTGATGATAAGACTTTATTTACAGAAACGAGCAGTAGACTGGTTTTGGCCCTCAGACTGCAGTTTGCTTATCCCTGGACTCAGATATGGAGAAAGGGAACAGAAAGAGTAGGCTGGAAAGGAACTGGGTCAGAATATCTAAAGCATTCTACTACCTACCCTAATTTCAACATCCTATTGTTAACATTGTTGTTTCTTTCCTTTGTAGAGTGTTTTACTCAAAATTTTAACTTGTTGCCCCTTTTAAACATAAGAATTGCTGTTCCCAAGATTATACGGGCAATACTTTTTAACCCATCCTTAATATAGGACATTATGCTAGGTAACATTTGAGAGGTAACTTGACCCAGGGGCTTTAATGTAAATAATTAGTATGTGCTTCCTCCAAATATATTAAAGTTAGGGTAACTAACTGCCCTGGTTTGCCAAAAAATGAGGCGTTTGCTGGGACACAGGGCTTTCAGTGCTAGAACCAGGGCACTGCTGGGCAAACCAGGGGGGCTTGGTTGGTCATCCTAATTAGGAAACCTTAGCATCTCAAGTGGGAAGCAAGTGCCCACATCAGTTCTAGACTGGTTATATGTCCTTTGAGAGGGGGAGAATTGCTAATTTGGCAATTGTTTCACAGAAGTAACTTCTGCAAAGAAAGAGCAGGTGTGCTATATAAAGCAGCCTTGGGTTCCAAAAGAGTGGGATGCAATGCATCTTTTAGAATCCCCAGCCTGGTCCTGCAAGCCTTGGAAGATACTGAGGTATAGCCTTGTGTAGCATTTCAGCTAAGAATTGTACATTTCAGCAAAGAAAATATGGGCATTTAAATTATGTAGAAATTTCACATTTATTGATATGACATAAATAATTTGATCAACATGTATCCAAGAAGTCTCTTGTTCTATATGATTACTTATATCTATGGGATGATGCAAAAATTACATGTTTAATATTCAGCTTCCAGAAAATTTTAGGAAACATTTCTCATTGATTTAAGTTTATTTAGATCTAGAAATCTTTATATTGAATTCTTACTAGTCATATTTCCTTTTTCTTTAGAGGAAATCCTTGTCGCGGTACTAAAACATGTGATTAGGGGAAGATATTAACCATAATACAGTCTTAAGTGATGGAAACTGACCTAGTATTTGATGCTCCCAATTGGATTTTGGAGAGCATATGGGTGTGTGCGTGCATGTGTGTGCGCGTGCGTGTGTGTGCACACGTACTTATACATGAATTCAAGCCATGTTATATACCATAAACTCCAGCACTTCGTGTCTCATCCCTGATATGACAAATGGAGTCACGCTTGTGCACACTGGAGATAGAAGAAATTCTAGCTTTGATGTGTTTTATTTGAATAATCTTTTCTCCCCATTTTCAGCCAGCTTCTTCTGTCAAGAGCAGAAGTTTCTATCTTGTACACTACCTTTTGGCCCCCTGTCTGGGTACTTATCTCTTAAGCACAGTACAGTGTTGCTGATGGTAACTATTCCTCCTGCATCCTTGTACTTGAACCGCTTGTCGAAGGATCTGGTGAAAGATGTTCTTCTAACTAGTTCTTTACCCAGGGAACCGCTGTATTTTTCTGCTTATCCCCATTGCCTCATTCCTTCTATTCCTACTAAGATGAGTAATAGAAAAAGGAGAGTAGTAAGGTAAATGACAGTGGTCTGGGACACTCATTTTAATGCTAATTTCACCTTTGTGTAGTAGTGTCTTCTGTTTTATCAAACATATGGTTAACTAAGAGTTGCATCTCTTACCATGCATAGGATTACCTGATACATTAAATATATATTGTGGCCTTCATGGCTGACAATTAATTTATACTTTTGTCTGTTCCAGGCACTACATTCATCTCTTTACATAGATTATCTCATGTAGTCTTTTTTTTTCTTTCTCATGTAGTCTTCATAACAACCCCACATATTATGTGAGTTCCCATAGATGAAAAACTGAGATACAGGAAGCTTAAATAACCTATCAAGGTCATTTACCATGAAAAGTCAGAGCCAGAACTTTAAGTCAGGCAAGTTATTCCATGCTTCTAACTCTCTATACTGTATGGTCTCCCATTTTAATTAATTAATGTATTTATTTATTTATTTTATGTTTGTTTATTTTTGAGAGAGAAACAGAGCATGAACAGGGAAGGGGCAGAGAGAGAGAGGGAGACACGGAATCAGAAGCAGGCTCCAGGATCCCAGCTGTCAGCCTCACTGACCAGGAGATCACGACCTGAGCTGAAGTCAGATGCTTAACTGACTGAGCCACCAGGCACACCCCTATTTTAATTTTATAAAAGTTTACATATTTAATTTGAGAGAGAGAGTGCACTTGCAACGCAAGCAGGGGAGGGGCAGAGACAGATGGAGAAAGAGACAGAGAGACAGAGAGACAGAGAGACAGAGAGGGAGAGAGAGAGAGAGAGAGAGAGAGAGAATATCCCAAGGAGGCTTCTTGCTGTCAACACAGAGCCCCACTCAGGGCTGGATCTCACACCCATGAGATCATGACCAGAGCCGAAATCAAGAGTCAGACACTTAACTGACTGAGTTACCCAGGGACCCCTGTAGGCTCCCATTTTATGTATGTATGTATGTATTTATGTTTATTTATTTATTTTTGAGAGAGAGAGAGAGAGACAGAGCATGAGCAGGGAAGGGGCAGAGAGAGAGGGAGACACAGAATCCGAAGCAGGCTCCAGGCTCTGAGCTGTCAGCACAGAGCTTGATGCGGGGCTCAAACCCACAAACCATGAGATCATAACCTGAATTGAAGTCGGATGCTTAATCGACAGAGCCATCCAAGTACTCTGTAGTCTCCCTTTTAAATGAAATTACTCAGATATTTGATCATTCAGATTCCTCAGAGCCCTAGAGTCATTGTCATGACCATCAGTTCTCACCATTCCATCTGCAGAAGAGATTAAAATATGAGTACTGAATAAATAAATAAATGTATCATCCTGAGCTTACTACAAGGGAAAGAGTTGCCTCAGCAACCCTAATGTGAGTTTTTAAAAGTGAATGGTAATCCACGAGTCCATACTGATATAAGTTATGACTAAATAAGTAAGTGGAGGAAAAGTTACAAATATCCTTTTCTGAAGAATTGTAAATAGTATACATAAAATACTGCACTGTCTCAGTGAGATAGAATATAATTCTTTACTCCTTAACTGAGGGCCACACATAGTAGCTTACTTCTAGAGAGTAAAGTAGGAAAGAGGAGGGAAAGAGAATTTTACAGTAGAGAGGAGTGACTCAGCCAAGTGATCAAGGTGATAAAAGTGATAAGTTATGTTAACAGTGTATACCCTTCATGTGATATGATGAGAATGACACTTTATGTAAGTAGCTTCCTCCCCCAAACCCATAACCCCAGTCTAATTGTGAGAAAAATATCAGACAAACCCCAGTTAAGGAGTATTCTACAAAATGCCTGACCAGTTCTCCTCAAAACTGTCAAGGTCATAAAAAAAGAAAAGGAAAATCTGAGAAACCTCTCATAGACGCAAGGAGCCTAAAAAGATATGATGATCAAATATAATGTGGTATCCTGGATGGATCCTGAAACAGAAGATGGATATTAAATAAAAACTAAGGAAATCTGAATCAAGTATGGACTTTATTTAGTAATAATATTTCAATATTGGCCCCTCACTTGTGACCAATGTCCCATACTAATACAAGATGTTAATAGTGGGGAGACTAGTTGTGGAATATATGAGGAAAACTCCATACTTACCTGACCAAATTTTTTTATAAATCTGAAAAAATTCTAAAATTAAAAAAAAATGTTTACTTTTTAAAGAAATGAGTTGATAAGGATAACATAGGATGGGCAGTGTATAGGTAGAAGGTAGGAGCAAATACTTATGTTTCTGTGAATAAAATTTTCCTGCTTTGAGAAATCAGAAACAATCCTGCTGTGTACAGCATAAAGCAAGGTCAAAGAAAAGAATGTTATGAAATTATCCAACAAGGAGAGAATGTGGTCAGTGGCAAAAGTATAGAACTGCGTGCCAATGATGGAGGTCATGACAGAGCAGGCATTACGGGGACTTGGCAGGTGTGTTCTCTTAATTGAAATGTCAGCTCTGTTGGGTACAATCTATGTAGGAGAGCTCAGAACAGAAAAAAAGGTGGCAAGGTGGCATCATACTTCTGAAATATTAATAGTGGCAATGAACTTCAACTTGTCAATGATATGGATAGTAATACATTTAGGAGAAGATATAGAAAGTGCAGAAGAAAGAAAATCTCAGTGAAGCTCTATCATACATTGTAATATCGATGTGGTTATCTTTGAGGAATACTTAAACTTTAGCTCATAAAA
Source organism: Panthera uncia (assembly GCF_023721935.1). NCBI lineage: Eukaryota > Metazoa > Chordata > Mammalia > Carnivora > Felidae > Panthera > Panthera uncia. Next base: position 22,302,707 of record NW_026057586.1, on the reverse strand, counting down.
TTGTGCTACCAAAAACGTAAGATTTAACAGATCAAAAATTCATCCTTTGATAAGACAATGATCCAGTTCAAGAAGGGGAAAGATGTTCAAACTAAATTTTTAGTAATAAAGCTACTAATTTTTACAGGCAGTCTTTGAATAATGAATGAGCTACTCATATTCATAAAGTGCTAAATTAGATTAATTCCTGAAAGGTCATACAGTTTTCCTTCACATCACCAATACTCACTGCTTTCCCACCCCCACCATACACTTTGCAGCATGAATTAATATTCCTAATAGAAGAGCTATTGAAAGAGGTATAACAGCCTGTTTTGGTGACCTATCCATTATCCCAGTGGATGGCATATTCTATTCCAAATGCTTAGACTGCTGATAAAATTAATATCATCCTCTTACTGTACTAGGATATGTATCTTCGAGTTTTGGGAACTTTGGTTTTGGTATGAGAAATACTGGTATATGTCAGAGAAACAATATGGAAAAAAAACAATTCCTGGGCTTTTAGATATCAAATCCTAGAGGCTTAGAAAAACAAATCATTGAAACAAAGAAGACCAAGTAAGAAACCAGCTCATCCAGTACTAGGGCACATATAGATGTAGAGGTTGTAAAAGAATTGTGGATTGATAGCTAGGTGAATGAAAATAGGTAGGTATATGTACTGAAGGCCAAGCATAAATGGACTCTACCTTCAACATTAGGAGACTGGAAACCCACAGGAATTAGGAGGGCAAAGCAAAATGGCCAAAGAATCATTCAAAGTCACTCAAAGGGTCTGGGTCTAAGAAAAGGACTAAATATAACCTGACATTTCTTATGTGATTCTTGCTACTATTTAAAATCACTCTTGAGATATAGTTATCCTGGGGCCTGAGGTGAGGATAGAAGGTTGGGTAGATGGGAAACAATACAGACTGATTTTAATATGAGAAAAATGTGGTAATAAAAGCAAAGATTTTTTAAAAAATCATAGTTAAGCTGCTTATAAGGAAATAATGGAGAAGTGTCTGCTTATCAAATCACAAGTCACTGTTCATTTTTTTTTTTATTTCTCAGAAAGGAAAAACATTTAGCAAACTATATAGGTGTCTATCCCATTGCCTGCAGTTTTCTAAATATTACTTATACAAGGAGTAATCAAAGTAGTTAATTAACTGACTTAAGGTCAAAAAAATCATCCACATTTATTTCAGTAACTAAAATAATTCTTTGACCTAAAATACCAGAGAAATATTTTAAGATGTAGACTAATAATCTAGTATCATAGATGTAGACTGTATGTAAAGAAATATGAAGTGAGCTAGACAAAAACAAGCCAAAAACATACAAAACAAAATCCAAAACAAACAAAAATCCTAAACAAAACAACCTAAGCAAAAGTATATTTATACTTCTCAGATTTTTCACTGGTGGTATAATTTTTATAAGAAAGATAGTATATACACCAACAAAAATTTGAAACATAATGTTTATTTGCCTTTAAGAGTTTAAGTAGAAGATTATATGTAGTTTTACTACAACAATATTAGTTTTAATGCTTCAAGAGAAAATATCTTTTTGAAATAAACATTAAGAAAGATTACAGCGTACTTAGTTCTTTCCAAAAGGGTGGGAGAGAATAGTGTGCAGCTAAATGACCCAAACTTGGGTAGAGATTTTGAAAAGTTCTCATGTTACTCCTAGTTAGAGCAAGAACAGAATCACGGATCTGCCTGCAACTGATGGTATAATACTGAAAGATGGCAGGGAGAAGGAAGAGCATCTCCATGCCTGTCCTACTTCTGTCTCTTCTGCCAGGACCAAAAGGTCTTTGACTTGACTGTTATAGAATGAATATATACGCAGAGTAGGAACTGCATGTGGAGGCAAAGAGTGTTAAGTTTTGAAGCTGCCCTGAATGAGTTCAAGTCAGCTTGGCCAGGTGACACAAAGAGAATGGCCCTTGAGATCAATGAACAGCTGTCAAACATGAATTACTGTTCAATAATCATTTATTATGCACCTCCAAGAGTCAGGCACTGTGCTAATTTCTGAGAATACAAAGATGAATGAGTGAGGAACCCTGCCTTCACCGAGTGAGTGCACACTCTGGGAAGAAAGCCAGAAATGGTAAACAATAATGACAGTGTAAGGAGGGCAATTATACAAGCTCAGAGGGGGTCTAGAGAAGGGCAATGAAGGATTAACAGAAAGGATGCTGTTTTCACTGGCTAAAGATGAATAGGGGGTTTCCATATGGACCAGATGAGAAAGCCATTTCAAAGAAAAAATATATATGCAGAAGCCATATAACAGCAATATAGAGCAAAGACACAATATATGTTATGCAGTGCCACCTTACATCATGTGGTACCATCTATCAGAGCAATAAAGAACATAAGAGTTAGAGAAAATAATTCTAGATTCAATTTCCTATTCACATTTACTGGCTACTTCATTTGATAAAGTTTTCTGAATCTCAGGTTTCTTATAAAATGGGATAATATGAGAGGCTAGGTCAAAGAGTTGTACTAAGTGATCAACCTGGGTGAATGCTCCTGACATTTGTAGATGATATGAGGCCAGAGGGGCTGTGATGACTTTGGATGATGTTTTCCAGGCTCCCAATGCTATTGATTAACTCATGGAAACAATTGTTTCAACCTGAGAGGATGAAATTTAAAATTTCACATGAATAATACCACGTTCTAACTTTGAGTTTATGAAGGATCAGTGACAGAATGGGGTAAGATCTATATTATCAGAATCATATGTGAACAATGAATGGTTAGAATTTTAGTAGATATCAAAGTTAATTTTGGTCAACAGTGAGAGAGCTAATGTGATTTGGATTTCATAAGTAAAGGTGAGACATACCTAGAATGATAGACGCAATGATCTCATTCTTCTCTGTTTTGGCCAGAGTACATCTCCAATGCCAAAGTATAAGAGAAATTTAGAGAGAAATTTACCAGGATCACAGGATTACTATCAGGATAGTAGAGGAACTTAGTCATTTCATTAATGAAATGTTGATAAAGTCTGAAGAGAAGGAGACGAGAGTGACATAATTTCTACCCTTAAACATATGAAGACTGGTCTTGAAGAAAAGGAATTGAATGAATTTGGGTAGAGTCTGAGGGTAGACTGAGGATGGATGGATGGATGGATGAATGATAAAAGATTAGGGTTGGCATAAGTAAGCCAAATGAGTTTAAAAGATGGAAGGTGGGAAGTGACATAATCCTAACAGTGAAGGCTTCCAAACATAGTCTCCTTGTACTTGGTGAAGACTGTACAGAAGAAATTATTGTCAGGACCGAGTTAGGCTAGATGGCCTTTAAAATTTCTTTGAAATCTGGAAATATCAGGCTCTGTGATAATTAATAAGATTTTATAAAGAAAAATGGCAAACGATAAGAGCAGAGTAACCATTTTGGATGTGTACCGAGAGTCCAATAAAGTTTGGACTAATACTGTATAAACCTAAAGGAAGACTAAGCACATCCATAGTAAAAATCTTCCAAGGTCTTATGCTTCAGGAAATTCCAAGCAAAGTTTAAGGTCTAAATTCAATTTACCATTTAGTAATGACCTGGGAGAATTAATAGCATGTATACTGAAGTCAGTAGATATTTCCTTATTTAGTGAATACAGAATTATAGGCAGAAAATGATGAACATTTATTTTTTCTTGGGGATGTCAGTGGAGCCCTATATGCTGAAAGAATGATCTAGATGATTTATTTACTTCTCATTTGCACAGTCTATATTTCTATAGTAACAAAAATGATGCAGTAAAGGCTGGGAGCATGATATTTTGATACCAACTATTAGTGATGCACATAGGAAGTACAAGTATTCAGGGTTGCTTTTCAGTAGAGATGTTGGTTTGGTAATTTGGCTCTAAGGAGACTTCAATTAAAAAAAATGTTATCATTTAATTATATCAAACTAAAGGGTAGCATCTCGTTTTGATTCATTTAACCTTAATGGGAAAGAACAAGTCATTACTTAAAGAGTGTCTTATAGCCTGTGTTATTTCTAGTATTTTTAGAAATCATTTATTCCTCTTCAAATTGATGTGCTGTAATTATTCATTAATAATTCTTCTTGATGTCTCTGGAGTCATTCCATTACCCGCAGTCATTATGCATCATTTTGTGAATGTTTGCTATGATATTGAGATATCTATAGCTCATTGAGTCATTACATCCATCGGTGTATATCCTTTTAGTGAAGAATATCTAATTTATTCTGAATCAAATTTCATTGAAATATTTTCCAGGAACTTTAAAAGCTGCTTCTAAGTCCAGAGAGAAGAATACAGATATAACCCATAGATACCAACTCCTAGACATCTGTCATGGAAATCTTGACCTTGGCTGGAGAATTCCAGCCTTATTGCTGGGCTGGGGACCCAGAGATTTGTTAATATCCTCCTGGGTTCAAAATTGTACCAGTAAGCAACATTGCATAGAATCATTGTCATAACTATTTTATCCACTTAGTGGAAGTTTGTACTAAATGGGTGCCATTATGGATAAGCTCAATAACCTTTAATAAGAAGACCTAGAAACCTAAAAGAATATAATTTCTTCTGGATAATGGCATTCTGGATTTTTAAACAACCACAACTTATTTCTTAAATTAGGAAGACTGGCACTGAATCATTGGGTAAACTGGTTAGCATGGTTAGGATAGTATTTGTTTTAAGTTAGGAATCAGTTCAGACTTTAAAATTCACTGTTTTTTGTTTGTTGGTTGGCTGGTGTTTTTGTTTGTTTTTGCTTGAATGTCTTTTCTCCAGAGGTTAAGTCAATCTGATACTGAATTAAGCACTTTCTAAATATTTATAAATAATTGTCCCCATGTCTTAGAATATACCAGATATTAACTTTACTTCAAGGAAGCCCAATGTACAAAGGAAGTTTATAAAGCAGATACATTAGTGTATGATTTTTCACATCACAAAAGGTTCTTTAGTTACAGAAGGATGGAGTGTAGAGTTTCTTTAAATCTGAGCCTCCATTATGTATTTAAAATAGCATTTAGATTATCCAAACCATCAAGAATAAATTTCTCATATAAAGTAATGTATCCTTCTATTACCTTATTTGTGAACTTTGGCGAAATGAGTTATTCAGTGGGTGATTGACACCAGTCTGGCAGGAAGCTGGGAGTGTGAAAAGCAGGGATTTCTCATTCTTGAAGCTGTTATACAATACTATATCTGCTTCCATAAGAATATTTATAACTAGTTATTTCGAAACAATTGTAACAACATTGCTATATGCAATTGCTATTTTAGAAATAGAAATTATAAAGCTTAGTTTCACCGGTTACATAGAAATTTCAGAAATATTTTTTAAATAAAAAGAATGCATTAATTCATTAAAAAATATTTATGAAGTGTACATCATTTGGCAATATTAAAACAATTAAAAATTTTTAAGCTATAGTAGAATATAAGTATTAGTTTGTATCATTAGGTGATATTACTGTTTTAAATCTTGCACTGCATGTTGATGTGTTCTTAAACATAATGATTATGGGGGCCGCCTGGGTGGCTCAGTCGGTTAAGCGGCCGACTTCAGCTCAGGTCACGATCTCGCGGTCTGTGAGTTCGAGCCCCGCTTTGGGCTCTGGGCTGATGGCTCGGAGCCCGGAGCCTGCTTCCGATTCTGTGTCTCCCTCTCTCTCTGCCCTCCCCCGTTCATGCTCTGTCTCTCTCTGTCTCAAAAATAAATAAAACGTTAAAAAAAATTAAAAAAAAATGATTATTATTTAAGCAGAAGACAACAGAAAGAATAACAAACCATTTAAAAGTTTTGAAAAATAAATACCCCGCATCCCTCCACTTAAAGACAGTCATTATTATTATTATTTTACTTTCTGGTAAATTCAACCTCAGATATTCTATGCATTCAGGTTTTGCTTTTTAAATAAAAATGTGAGGGGCACCTGGGTGGCTCAGTTGGTTAAGCCTGTGCTAGGCATGGAGCCTGCTAGGGATTCTCTCTCTCCCTTTCTCTCCCTCTCCTACTCTTCCTTTCCCTCTTTCTCTCTCTCTCAAAATAAATAAATAAACTTAAAAAAATAAAAATTTGAGTATATTGTATGTAAATTTTATGTTCTAATTAAAATTACTGAGCTTCTCATATCATGTTATTATAAACTTTTTTTTAAAGTTTATTTATTTTGAGAGAGAGAGAGAGAGAGAGAGCGAGCTCAGGTTGGGGAGGGGCAGAGCCTGATACAGGACTTGATATAAACCTGGAGATCATGACCTGATCTGAAGAAATCAAGAGTCAGATGCTTGGGGTGCCTGGGTGGCTCAGTTGGTTGGACATCTGACTTCAGCTCAGGTCATGCATGATCTTGCGATCCGTGAATTTGATCCCCGCTCTGGCTCTGTGTTGACAGCCTAGAGCCTGCTTCGGATTCTGTGTCTCCCTCTCTCTCTGCCCCTCCCCTACTCATGCTGTGTGTCTCTCTCTCCCTCTCTCAAAACTAAAGATTAAAAAAAAAATTAAGAGTCAGGTGCTTAACTGACTGAGCCACCCAGGTGCCCCTATTATAAACGTTTTTATGATGATTATTTTAACGACCATACATAACATTTTGTTTAAATATTATCGGAAACTTAATGTATTGGACAAATATTATTGGAAAAAATATTGAAAAATTATTATTTGGAAAAAAATAGATTTTTGGTAGTACAAATAATGTTATGTATAGGGGAGCTTTCCAGAAGTAGAAATATTGGGCCAAAGGGTGTTGAGCACTTTGACCATTACTTTGCACATATTGCTTAACTGCTTTGAAATTTTTCCCTACTTTATAGCAGTATGTGACTATTCCATGAAATTGTCACCATTTGTGTATTTGTGTTTTATACACATATAATGTACTTTATACACACACTTTTTTTCTGAGTTATGGGTAAAGGATTAAGTAATGTTTCTATAATTGCAAGTGAGATGACATTTTCCACTCTATATTTCATATTTGCAGAATATTATTTTTCTCCATTTTGCCCATTTTTTGTTGTGATTTAATATAAAACTCTTAGGAACTTGAGAGTTCCTCACGCCTCTTTGGCAGAGTGTCTTCCAACATCCAAGGAAGATGTCCAGTCAGTGAAAGTGAGGAAGAGAACCCAGGTCTCCTGACTCCTGGTTTAATCATATATATCAGAATTTTAAATGAAAAATTAAAAATAGTGTATCTGTAATTTCTGGTTAACTCTGAGATAGAAAAGACATTGTCTAGTGATGAATAGGCTTATTATGTTCCAATAAATTAATTGATGTGCACAATACTTAGAAATGCAGGATCTTAGGGGCGCCTGTGTGGCTCAGTCTGTTAAGCGTCCATCTTCAGCTCAGGTCATGATCTCACAGTTTGTGGGTTTCAGCCCCGTGTCGGGCTCTGTGCTGACAGCTCAGAGCCTGGAGCCTGCTTCGTATTCTGTGTCTCCCTCTCTCTCTCTGACCTTCCCCACTCATACTCTGTCTCTCTGTCTCTCAAAAATAAATAAATATTTAAAAAATTAAAAAAAAATACAGGATCTTAGAACTGGAAGGAACTCAAGTTAATCCAATCTCCCATTTGATAGAAGAAGAAACTGAGGATGAAAGAGGTAATGTGATTTGCTCAACCTCAGGTTATAAATAAATGCAGACACAGGAGTAATAGCTTTCTGACTGTTGACCTTCCTGCTGCCTCAAATAAGGTGCTGCTTTTTATTAACATATTAACCCGTATGTTAATTTACTTCCTTACTGAGAAAGATTGTTTAAAAAAGTCATTCTATCTCTATCAATTTATTGGAGACAGAAGGACTCCTATAAAACTGGTATTCCCTTTCTCTTTTTCATGCCAGAAAAGATTTAGATAGCCATAAAGCCTGCCACACAGTACTGACAAAATACACAAAAGAACCAAAATCAAATTAAGTGGTCAAAAATGAAAACCAAAATGCCACAATAAGAATAATGGAAATCATGCAAAGCCAACAGAAGTATAATACAAATACCTATTTCTGTCTGATCCTCTAACTCACTCTTATTTAGGTTACAAATAACTTATTCTTAGAAAAAGGGAGAGCCCCACATTTGATTTATTTCCCCATCCAAGTAAATTTCAGAAGACTGCCAAAGCTTTCCACATAAATCTCAAATATCTTCCCATATTGTGGAGGAGAGAGAGAGAGAGGGAGAGAGAGAGAAAAGAGCTTACTATTTATGAAGGTGATCAGATGGGTGTAGGAGGAGTTAGCTTTTAACTTTTTCATTTATTATTTTCTAGGAGTTAATATTTCACAGAAAAACAAATTATAAACAATATCTTTGAAGAATTATGAAGAAATAGCTTGAGGACTTTATTTAAAAAATAGCTTTTTGTGTATAGTTCACACACCATGTTACGTTAGTTTCAAGTGTACAACATAACGCTTGAACTTCTCTGTATGTTATGCTGTGCTCACCACGAGCATAGCTACCATCTGTCACCATGTAATGCTATTACAGTATCACTGACTATATTTCCTATGCTCTACCTTTCATTCTCATGACTTACTCATTCCATAACTGGAAGCCTCTGTCTCCTACTTCCCTTCACCTATTTTACCCATCCCTTTTCCACAGCAACCATCACTTTGTTGTCTGTATTTATAGTCTAATTCTGCTTCTTGTTTATTTATTTACTTGTTTTTGTTTCTCATTTTTGTTTTTTGAGTTTTTTTTTCCTTTTTTTCTTTTTTTTGGGTGGGGGGAGTTTACACATGAGTAAAATCATATGGTATTTGTCTTTCTCAGTCCAACTTACTTCACTTGGAGTAATACCCTATTGGATCCATCCATGTTGTAGCAAATGGCAAGATCTCAGACGATTTTCTGTATTTTAAATTTATAGCTCATTATTTTAGTGTACTTTCTTCTTCTTCTTCTTCTTCTTCTTCTTCTTCTTCTTCTTCTTCTTCTTCTTTTATTAGCAGGGACAGTTAAAAAATGAAATTCCAACATGGTAGTTATTTATGGGATTAAACCAAGATGAGCAAACATTTTCCATAAAGGGCCAGATAGTTACATAGTATGTATTTCTGGTTTGGGGGACATGTGGTCAGTGTTGCAACTACTTGATTCTGCCTCTATCCCAAGAAAGCAGCCACTGAAATAACTTACTGAATGAGTGTGAATATACAACAATAACATTTTATTTATGGACACTGACATTTGAATTTCATATAATTTTATGTATCATCAAATGTTGTTCTCTTGATTTTTTGTAACAATTAAAATACATTTTAAAACATTGTGAGCTCACTGATATGAAAGGAGACAGCCAGATTTGCCCCAGGGCTAGAGTTTGCTGACCTCTGGTAAAACTGCATTTCCTCATCACATGGATTTTGTTAGCCACTATTATGATCTCTTTAATAAGCAAGTGAGCGTGTTTATGAACTAGCGACCCTTTCACAAACTGTCTCACACTGCATCCTTCTGTGGAAGAGAAAAGAAAGGAAGGAGAGAGGGAAGAGCAAGGGGGAGAGGAAGGGAGAGGGAAAAAGGGGAGAGAAAAGAAGGCAAACAAGCAAGAACATATACACCTCTAAATACTCTTTGACTTTGATCCTTATTGAATAGTTATATATAGCTCCGCTTATGGACCCCTATACATATGTGTGGTTTTCTTCAGGTGTCATTTTTTTTAAAGATAAACGATTGTTTCAACTTTCATTAAAATTTCATTTTCTTCCCTGGGGTATTTGTGTATGTCATTTTGTTTGGATACTAAAATTACACTATAGTGTGGGCAATATGATGGTAATTGGTTGTGACCTAAGGTATTTGCTTCTTGGGGTGCATGGGTGGCTCAGTTGGTTGAGCATCCAACTCTTGATTTTAGCTCAGGTCATGATCCCAGGGTCATGGGATCAAGCCCCGCAGTCTAAGTCTGTGCTGGGTGTGGAGACTGCTTAAGATTCTCTCTTTCTCTCTCTCTCTCTCTTTCTTTCTCACTCTCACTCTCTCCCTCTCTTCTTCTCTCCCTCTCCCTATGCCCCTCTCCCCTGCTTATGTGTGCTTTCTCTACAAATAAAAAAATAAGGGTGTGCATGGGTGGCTCAGTTGGTTACACGTCTGACTTCAGCTCGGTTCATGATCTCGCGGTCTGAGTTTGAGCCCCATGTCAGGCTCTATGCTGACAGTTCAGAGCTCATGCTGTCTCTCGTGCACTCTCTCTCTCTCTCTCTCTCATTCAAAAATAAACATTAAAAATTTAAAATAAAATAAGATAAAATATTTGCTTCTTTTTATAAATACACTAATATCAGCATTTTTAAAAATTCGAATCTCTTAACAGGAAGAATGATTCAGATATTGTGTTTTATTTAATAGATACCTGTATCACTTTTTCTATATGATTTCATCTCTGCATGATTCTAAACATGTAGATATTTGGAAATATATGGAAGGTTGAACATTTCACTTTATATCCAGATATTTGGTGGTATGCAAATATATATATATATATATATATATATATATATATTTGAATATTTGAAATATATTGTGGTTTCATATATATATATATATATGAGAAGAATATAGTGAGTCATTTATTGAAAGTTTTTATGACTTCCTTAATTATCCATAAAAACAATGATTTATAAACTTAACAAAAACCTAGAAATTTATTTAGGCCTATTTGTAGGAATGAACACCTAAAAATTGTTTAAATAACATATTCATAGTTTTAGAAAAAATATATTCAGCACTGGAATTGATCTCTGCAGTTTTCTTACTTGTACTTAGTTTATATATATTTTACCTATTGTGAGTGTGCCTTAAAATGCCAATGTAGAAACAGTGAGTAAATAGAACTTTAGTTTTTGAGCCAATAGGTGCTGTGAGCATTGCAACACAGTTATCTACTCCAATGGTGAATCCAGAGATTTCTGTTAAAAAAAGGAACCTCATCCTTAGAGCTATGTTGGAATCTTAGGGTGATATTCACTATGTGGTAGGTTTTACATTAAAGAGAAAATGTGTGTGACTAGTGCTTTTTAAATTAAAAGTGCTGTGCAAACATTTGCAGGGTATCTGTTTAACTTCCTTTGAGCCACTCCGTTTATTTTCCTCCATCTTATTTCAGAAGCTATTTCTAAGTCAGATGATAAGTGTTATCCCTCCACCCCCCAGTCCCCCAGCTTCCCTTCAATAAGCTATGGATACATTCTATTTTTTTATTATTTTGCAACTGTTAGTTGAGAATAATTTATTAAATGAGTGCTATATCTATCTAGCCCTCCATTAAAACACCATGCACAAGATAGGCAGTATAGAGAGTAAGATTTCAAAGGAGAGATGCTGCATGTGGCAAAATCAGATTCGCAGGTGAGTTGTAATTTTACCCTGGACCCAAAGGAAGGAAGGGGTTTGGGAAAGTGTCATCTGTATAGAAAAAAAAATTAATTAACAATTTGGCACGTTCTCCTGAAACGTTCTCTTGTTGAGGCATCAGACATGAATTTTATACAGAGTTAAACATTCATTGTTACTAGAGTCTAAGTCAGCTTGGCTGACAACTAACTTTAGAGAAGTCATTTCCTGGGCCCCAGGTTTCTTACTTTATATATTAGAGGGATTAGAACACGTATTGAAATGGCTATTGTACTTTGTTTAGCCACATAACCTTTTATTTAAATGAATTGAAAACAGCAAATAAAAATGACCTTGTCAAGTTTCAAAGTAGTGAAAAATGGCCAGGCAATCTTTTTGTTAATTTTTGGTTTCTTTGTTACCTTCCTGGGAACAATTTTTAATTTTGCATCCGCAGACACTGAGGGTTGGTCCTATGGCATGATTTATATATTGGCATGATTAAGAGAAAGTGAAGAGATACATATGGTCAAGTGTAAGCAAATATGATGTGAAATCTGTCTCTATCTAAATATGTTAAAGAACAAAAAAAATGTGAGTTTTGCTCATTTTCTTGGAAGAAAAGTAGGTAAATGGAATTCTTAAGTCTCCATCTGCTGTATGAATCCATTAGAGATTCACATTAAACTTCAGGACAAAATTCTGAAATTTGTTGATCAGCTCAAACATCAGTTTGTGAGAAAGAAACTCCTTGTCTCTTGTTTAAAAAGTAGCAACGTTCATCACATCTTCAGTAACTGAAAAGCGTCTGTGCATGATGGGAAAAAGGAAAGAAGGCAAAGTGCAAATGAAGTCAAGTGTTAGTTACCCAAAACTGAGTCTGTTTGGATAATCAAAACAACATATAAATATAGGTTTTTAATGCCAACCACTGCTTTACAATAAATATTAATTTCACTTTAATTACAGCCATCAGTACTGTCAGCTTATTCAATTGTTCCTCCTTACATGAATGTAGATTCAGGAGAAATCAAATCTTCAACTCTTCATGTTGTCAGAATTCATAAGTAGGAAAACATGTGCCCTGTCTTTAAAAATTAATTGACACTGGAGACACTTTGCCAAGTTCCTGCTCAAGCATTTCATTCAAATCTGAAGGAGGGGTGTGTTTAAATAGGAATATAATCCCTGTGGTATCTTATATCAGCAATAGTATGTTTAAAACATTCTTTCTTAGGCATGCATAAGTAAGTAATGATGGGAAAGTTGACCTTGTGACATAAAGTTTTAGAACCTTTGGAAACACTGAGTTTAGTGTCTGATGAATATGCCTCAGATATGGTAACTATACTTCTCTGCATGTGGATCTAATTAAAAGGGCCACTTGTCATTAAAGAGGGCATGGACAGCCTTTCTAGGTTGTTTTAAAAATTACTGAGTTGGATTTTTCTCTACACCTATATTCAACTGAATCTTTAAAATAGTCTCCTCCAGGGGCACCTGGCTGGCTCAGTCAGAGGACTGTGTGACTCTTGATCTTGGAGTCATGGGTTTGAGCCCCGTGTTGGGTGTAGAGATTGCTTAAAAAAAAAAAAAAAGAAAAGAAGAGAAAAGAAAAGAAAAGAAAAAGAAACTTAAAAAGATAGTCCCCTCCAAAAATTGCATTAGCACTTCCTGTTTCCTGATGTTTCTTTTAGTAGGTTCCATTTAGTGCCTCTAAATGGGATCTGCTGCCTATGATGTGGCCAAAGCCTAGAATGCCACTCAGCAAGCTTCTGTGCCAAAATGTCAGAGAGCAATGGACTTACATCAGCAAAGCTTTGGGAACTCATGTAGGGGAACAGATCAATGGTCTTATGCAACTTATTCCTAATAATAATTTAAAAATGCAGAGTCACAGTTTTCATCGCTGTATTTCATGCCAGTTAGCATCCATTTCAGATTGTTGTATGGTTCTCTGTTTCTTGTGACCCGAGTGAAATCAAAGCAGCTTGACAATAGTATAGATTCCATATCATTTATAAGTTTTCTTATTGGATTTGTTTTTTTTTTTCCCCAAAGAATTCACGTTTGGAGAGTTCTTCAAAAAACAATCACAAGAAATAGAGATATTTATAGGAGAAAGAGTGCTTCACTTTATACATTTCCATAATATTGTTTACTTCCTAGTCATTATTGTAAACACTTCCTATGGGGTTGAAATTATTGAAATAAATTACTGGGCTGAGAATCCCTCATACTTTTTTAAGTTCATTGAATGTATGGTCTTTTTGAGATTCAAAATCCCTAAGTATCCATTATTCGTCATCTTCTTTTCCTTGCGTTTTTATGGAAATAAGAAGTAATTTATACCTAACCTCATTATTTTGTACCCCAACTTTTGAAACACATTTTGAAAAATTATGTGTGAGTCTTCTTCAGACAGAAATGTTCAGAATGAGTAACTTCAATAGCAGGGGGAAAATCTCTCCCAAGTTGAGATGAATCTTCTTTCATTGATCCCTGGGCCTAGAGTATGAGGTATTTTTATTATAATATTTTTGAGGTGAAGGAATTCTTTCAGCATTTTGTAAGCGATACACCAACTCAAGAAAGAAATAAGCACATGCAACTATGTAAACTTTCAGAGACTTCATGGAACCATTAAGTCAATTCAGGCCCCTGGAGCTCAGGTGAAACCCTTAGTAGTTGAGAGAGTACAAACATCTCCCTACAGAAGAGCACAGATTGCTTAGGGGTCCATGTATCAGGATGGGTAGTTAGAGGGTATAATTGCTGTATGATGTTGGCATCAGTAGAAGCTAAGCAGTGCTTGCAGAGGGAAGCATACTAGAATTAAAAGACAATGCAGGGGTGCCTGGGTGGCTCAGTCAGTTAAGCGTCCTACTTCAGCTCAGGTCATGATCTTGCGGTTTATGAGTTCCAGCCCCGCATTGGGCCCTGTGCTGACAGCTCAGAGCCTGGAGCCTGGCTTCGGATTCTGTGTCTCCCTCTCTCTCTGCCTCTCCCACACTCGCACTCTGTCTCTCTCTCTTTCCGAAAAATAAATAAACATACAAAAAATTTAAAGACAATGCAAAGTTCATAAGGGGCAAGAAGGAGTTCTTGCCAAGGAGGAAGTTGGACTTCACTGAACAACTTAAACAGCCAGATAGAGGGGCTGCAGTGGAAATTTCCTTTTCTACCCTGAGCCTAGCTATATTCTATGCACTTTAAACATCTGTCAGGATTATATTTACATTTTCTCCAAGTGGAAAACTCCTGTTGTAACACAGTCTTTGTTCCATTTGGAGACGGTCAAAATTGTGTTGTAGCTGGAAAGGCTTATTGTGAAGCCAAGGATGGGGAAGCACAACATTCAAGAGGCTGGCGAAGGCCAGAGAGACAAGGCCAGAGTCCTGGGAGATCACAGCTATGAGCTCCCTGTGCAGGGTAGAGGGAAATGAGCACACAGTGTAGCCTGGACATACTTGTCAGCCTATACCATACACCATAAAAGGGAATACATTTATAGATGCACAGAACAATAAACGTTAGCATGCCCAAATTCATGTGAAAGCATGACAGGAAGGACACGGGCTTCTCATGCATGTGAATCCAGGGGTTGCCTTGTATAACGGTGCCAGCTTACCAATATTAACTTTATAAAACACATAGGTAGTAAGACCTAAGTACTGATTGTTATTATAATTGGGATGGACCCCTATGAAATGGTGGTAATTCAACTGCATTTTAATTTAAAGTTATAATTTCGTAAGGTTCAACCTAGCATTACTTAAAATAGAGTTTTAATCACCTTTTCAAAATTTGGAAGTATCTACTGACAAATATTTTTAAAACAAATTTAATAGAGTCAAATGTTTATCAAATGAATAAATATTTTATCCATTAATAAAACAATTCTGTCAGGTAACAGTTTTTAGATGCTGTTGTAAGTGCTGCCTTCTGTGAAGTGGTCAGACTGGGAGAGCAGCAGAGCATGGTGGGAGGAGGATGGGCCCCAGTACTGCTGAGGCTCAGACCCTGGCTCCATCACCGGCCAGCTGTGTCAACTTGGGCTTGGGCCCTATTGAACTTCTCCGTGCCTCACATTGCTCACGTTTAACATAGAGGTGAGAGGGTCCCATTACTAGAATGGACGGTTCTGTATGTTGATCGTGCTGGTGGGTGTATAAATCTACACATGTGATAAAATGTCACAGAACTACATGTACACACACATACCCAAAACACACACACACACAAATGCAATGTAAGTCCTATAGTTTAATCATACTTTGCAAATGTCAGTCTCTTGGTTTTGATAATGTTTTGCTTTGATAATGATAATTCTCTTAAGCTTTTTGCACAGGGCAGGAGAACATTTTGGATGATGGGTACCTAAGACATCTCTGTTCTATTTTTTTAATCTGCTGTGAATTTGTATTTCAAAATAAAAAAATAAATAAAATATATGCTTATTGTATGAGCCATCAATCCCACACTTAGATATTTTACTGGGGAATGAAAACCTGTGCTCACAGACTAAAAAACTATATATGGATGTTTATAGGTATTTTAAGCATAATAACTTCAAACTGGAAGCAACCCAGATGTCTTTCAACAAGTGATTGGATAAACATACTGTGGTACATCCATACAGTGTAATAGTCCTTAGCAATAAGAAGGAAATTATTTATAAGTCAAAAGGAACTGATTTACTATTATTTACTATTATTATTTATTCCAAAAATATTCTATATTCTGGAGCTTTAATATATGTCATATTTTTCTCCTAACTTGAACAGTTAGTAGTTGTAATTATGTGTGTTATGTGTTTACTGTAAGTCTTTGTGTATATAAGCTTATGCACACACACCCATACTTCCATTGAAGTATATCCATATATACAAAGCATGCTAGAACTCCAGAGTGAAATGCAAAATATGATCTCAATGTATGGAGCTTCAGTTCTAGAAAAGTATTTTTTAAATGCCCAATTTTACATTTTTTTAATAAATATTTAAAATTCAAATTTAATAAGAGTTGAAAAAAATTACACTTACTGTGCAATTGTCTTTGCATTTTAAATACTATAGTTTCATATATATATGTGTGTGTGTGTATATATATATATATATATATATATACATATATACATATATATATATCCCTGATGTTGAGATACAGTACTAACATTTACCATATGTGCTGACTGTGCTAAGTCAGGCTTTTATGATAGAGTTGTTATATTTTGAGGAACACGCTTTGAATCATTTATAAGTCTGTGTAATAACAAGCTATATCATAACAGGATTTACTGGACTTTTATTGCCACCTGCACAGACAGTACTTATTCATCAATCTGTACTGTGTGTGAAGTGCTGAGCTGTATAAAAGGAATTGGAGGCATTTGAGTTCAGGCTCTGGAGTAAGAGTCACCTGGGTTCAAATCCTAACACCATAACTTGCCAGGTCTGTGGATTCATACAAATTATCTGATTTATTCACTCTGTTTCTTCACCTATAAGATGAGCACAGTACACATTACCAACCTTGTAAAGTTTCAGTAAGGTAAAGGGCTTATCAAGGACCAAGCACATATATATATAAGCAGTGCTCAAGTGTTAGCTGTCATTATTGTTATATATTTTATAATTATTTGGAGAAACACGACTTAGAGATTTAACAAGAAAGAAACACAAGATGGTATTGTACTGATCGGTACCTGATTTATACCTCTTATAGAAGCTATTTAAGGGGAGCATCAAATATATTCTAAGATATTTGCACTGAGCTTCACTGGCAATGGGGAGCTTCCTCCGGGTCATCAAGTACATGTAGGTTTCTGATCGACACACGGTGGGAGGAAATGGAAGTTTATTTAGTGGCTACTGGAATCCTGGCACTTTGCTTAAAGGAAGGCAATAGGAGCAAATATCATCAGGAGAAGATACGAGTGGGGTGAGATGGAGTTGGTGGCACAGGGAGTTCAGCCAGATTGACATAACTATTTATGTTATAGCTGCCCAGTGCACGAAGGAAATGCTGGCTCTGAAAAGATGAGGGGCAACATGTGTTGCCTATCATTGTTGCTTGTATTTCCCAACAACACAGGGATTCAGTGCAATTTCTAGAGTGTAGGTTATAGAACACAGTTTTAATGTCTGTAATCTTACAGTTGTAACTGAATACAAAGGCGAAGAAAAATAAAATAGAGAGAGTGCCCTGGATTAGAAGTCAAAATACTAGGATCCAATACCAGTGACCTGGTTAATCTCTGCAGTACCTAATTTCCTCACTTTTATATTTAAAAATAGATATAGATATCTATAGATAAGTAAAGATATAAATGTGCGTGTCTGTACGTGTGTGGCTTTACACACATTTATCTCTGTATCAGTTGAGAGTGTTCTAATAGCTTTTTACCAATTTAAGCAGTATACATTGGCCATTACAAATTTAATGTTATTTATTAAGCATATTTTATTTAAGTAATTCAAACCGCAGACTCTGCAGAACTAGCAAACCTCTAATGGTCTGGCAGTATTTTGAGGCAGCCATAATTATACACATTCTGTCTGTTGGATTGTCTGTTGTGGCTTGCTTGATGACTTAAAAACAAATATTAAATGATGCTTAAATCAAAATTCCCATGGGTCTGCTTACGTGAAAGCAGGTATTTCTCCCATTAGTATAGAAATACTTAGATACTGAAAGCAAAAGAGATGTATAGTTTAAAATACCAACTTGATTTGAAATGATTCTGTGCCTTGTTGGCTCTGCATAAAACTTTAATGTTAAATAAGCTCTAAATAGACCATCTCTTGATATTTCAGGGGGAAAATACTTTAAATGTACTGATTCCTTTTAGTAAAATGGTTCCTGGGTTCATTAGTAATCATACTGCAATAGCAATTTTTAAGGAGTACCAGAAGTTAAAGCATGGCCATTAGCATGATTTTCACATTTCTGAAAACTATTTTGATCTCCTATTGTGATGTTGAGAAGGGGGTTAGAAATTTGAGCCCCAGCGGTCGTTTATTCTCACAGTACTAAATTCACTGAGATAGGTTCCTGCAGTGTGATTTAGTATGCAATGTAAATTTGATGTTTCTTATAGATTCTGTAGACAGGAGCTGATGTGTTTGTATGTTTTGACAGTCCTTATTATTTGCTTGAATGCCTTTCCTCTCTGTTTCGTTTTTTACTGTGTTGTTCATTAAAGTGGGTGCTGATGTGGTTTGGTGCCATTGTTTTATTAAATTGTATTAGGGAATGAAAGTATTTAAACATTTCCAATGGACTGTGTTATGCTGAGCAGTTGTAGCATGGTTAGAGGTTATAGTTTGATCTATATAGGGTAAGGAAATCCATATAAGTATAATTTTGTAACAAATTCTTTGTAATTCTCTTGACTTCTGACTTTCCTTTTGGGTCATGATTAGTTGCAAAGTACAGAAAGAAAAGTTTATCTTAAATAAGAATAGACTTTATTCAAAGGACACTAGAATAGCTGAAGAATATAAACCAGAGCTCTGATGGAACGTGACTCAGCACCCCCAACTCCATTGTGTGGAATCTCACTTGAAAATTCAAAATGGTCAGGAAGAAGAATGTGATAAAGAGAAGGAGTGCTGAGGGGAAGTGCCAGAGAGCAGCTTATATGTTGAAGGAATCTCTTTATATATTACAGATAATTTCCCAAGAAAAGTGCATTCATGTTTCAATGGTCACATTGTTAATGATTGCTTGCTCATGCAGCAAGACCAGGGTCCCTGTTCTCTTTTTCACTTTGCAGTCTTCTTTTCCAGACCTGCTTAAGAAAATCAGTTGAGAGCCTCCGAACTCCTCACTCGGTCTTATTCTTGAAAATGACCTTTAACTGCACACTGGAATTCCATTACAACCTTTCATTCTTCAGTGGGCTTTGAACTGATCCCAAAGGAATATGCCCAACTCACTGAGCGTCTCTTTCCCAGTAGAGGTCCTGTACCCATCATTACCTGTCTTTGTGACCATAGGTACAAAACAGGCCACGGATGCTGAAGTAGTGGAGGGTAGTGAGGTATAGATATTGGAGCAGATTCATACCAGGGGCTCTGCATCAAGCCTGAAAAAGCATTCAGTGCTGGGATCCCTTGGGTGCTGGACCAGTTCTCAGCTTTCTGTTATTGGAACCATTAATGACTCCATCAGCTTGTCCACAGTTGCAACATATATGGCAACATATGCAGATTCCATAGTTTTTTTTTTTTTTGTTTGTTTTTTTGTTTTTTGTTTTTTTTTTGGGGGGGGGCAAGTTGTCAATCCACTGGTAAGATAAAAACCTTCTTAGAACATGTATGTTACAGAGAATACACTATGATCAAAGATAATAGCAAAAAAATATTTTGAAAGGGCTTACCATTTATTTTTAGCAGTATGAAAAACATACATTTTTGAACATAAGATTATGTGTCTCCTGTGGAGAAAGCTTCATAGAAATAATTTGGGCTTTCTAGGCTTTTACAAATCTAAATAGACATCCAGGGCCAACTGGCAGTAAACAGTGACATTAAACTGAAGCGCAAGTGGGCAGCCAGTTATAAATAGCACCCACATGGAAAGATCTGCTGTAGGAACTGGTGAGTTATGGAATCAGAGAAGAGGAACAGGAGAATTGCTAGTCTTAAGTTTTTTCATTGTCCTGTCTCATTTTTCACCACTCTGCCTTCTGACTCTGCCTTGTCGAGATTTCAAGGCAGCTTGGGCCTGTCTTTACCTGATTTCTGAGGTCTGAGCTGATGACAGTCAAAGTGTGTTCCCTGACAGAATTCTGCCTCCTGGCAACATAGACACAGACTCCAGGGACGTACTGTGTCAGAGCTTCTAGACCTCCTGTAGGCAAGAGACCTGCAGTCAAGGGTTTGAGCTGCGTTATTACCCATGGGGCTGTGCTTTGAAGACATGCTAAAGGGGAGGGGGATTTGGGGCTTGCTCAGTGGTTGCTGCCTGTGCGCCCCTCCAGCTCTCACTTGGGGTCTGGAACACAGGCAGACCGTGACTCTTGTGCACGTTTAGAAAGGTCAGTGGGAAGAGCAAGCTTTCTTCTTGGGAGCAGTATAGGTTTGGGGGGGGGGTGTCCTTACATTAGTAATAATTGAATGTGGAGAATAATCCCTATTCCCCTGGGTACATTTTAATAATGCAGGTGACTGATCCACTTAATGTCTGCCTGATTTGAACTGTGCATTGCTTGGCTTTTCATTAATAATGAATTCACAGGTAAACAAATGCTTCACATTAAATGCCTCTTCAAAGTGTTTAGTGTCTTCTGCCAGAAACCTATTAGGCATTATGCTTTAGGAAAAGCAAAATTGAAGAGAAACTGTGTGGGATGCAGTGGAAACAACTTTCTGCTATCGTCTTGTAAAGGAAGAGCTCACACATACCCCTATGTCTATATGGGGGAAAATTCCAAGTAATGTCTTATCCTGTTAGTAATAAGATAATAAAATAAATACAATAAATAATATTTATTGTAAGAGAATAAATATAATGATATTATTAATAATGTATACTGTATTAATACATATAAGTATTTACATTTTATTTAAATATAGATTTTAAAATAATAAATGCATGATGCTACTTCTCTATTCCATGGGTCTAGTCAATAAGGGGGTAGGGAAGAGAACTTGTATCTTTGTCCTCAGCATTTAAGTTGACTGAATTAAACCATCCTCAAAGTTATTTCTTCTGAAGCGGAACTCTGCAAACAGGTTTCAAGGATATAAGAGTAAGTAGCATTTACTCAATAGATGCATCGTAATTGTATTTTCACAACCAAAGTCAAGAACCAGTTCACTCACTAAATTGTGTGAGAATACTTTAAAATAAGAAACTAAGATCTTAAGGGCACCTAGGTGGTTCAGTTGGTTAAGTGTCTGACTCTTGGTTTCAGCTCAGGTCATAATCTCAGGGTTGGTGAGTTCAAGGCCCGCATCGGGCTCTACCCTGAGAGCCTGTGTGGGATTCATTCTCTCCCTCTCCTCTGTCCCTCCCCTGCACATGCTGTCTCTCTCTCTCTCTCAAAAAAAAAAAAAAAAAAAAAAAAAAAAAAAAAAAC
>NW_026057586.1:22198125-22281149 GCF_023721935.1 Panthera uncia | reverse complement strand
TCTCTCTCTCAAAAAAAAAAAAAAAAAAAAAAAAAAAAAAAAAAGACCTTTAAAAATAAATACATAAATAAAATTTTAAAAAAGAACTTAGATCTTAATTTTCTTAGAATTTCATGTGCTTTGTTTTCCTCTTTGCTTTCTTCCTCCTCTTTGCCAAAGCCAGAATTAACCTCTGGTGGGATCATCTACTGTGTGTTTCTATTTAATTTGTTGACCTGGCCCAGTAACTCTGTACATCTAAGATCAGAGAGTTTTCTAAATTTGGAAAAGCTTTTAGGATTATCTGACCCACTCCCCACCCCCCGCCGTCCCCTTTAAAGGGATAGAGAAATTAAATAATTCAGTTGAGTGATTGGTACCAGATCAGTCTAGTGTCAGGATTTCTACATTCTGTGTTTCCAGATCTGTAATCCCAGATCTTTCACTCACAGGATGACCATCTCATCCCAATTTGCCAGAGCTTTTTCCAGTTTTAGCACCAAGAGATCTTTTTTTCCAGTTTTGGCACCAAGAGATCTTTAGCTCCAAGAGATCTCTTACTCCGGGTAAAACAGGAGAGAGGACTGTCTAGCCTGGCCACCAACTTTTTCCCAGTTTCCCTCCTCTCTTCAGTTTCCTTTCTACCTCTGTTTTCTTTTCTCTTTTTTTATTTTATTTTTTTAACATTTATTCATTTTTGAGAGACAGAGAGAGACAGAACATGGGTGGGGGAGAAACAGAGAGAGAGGGAGACACAGAATCCAAAGCAGGCTCCAGGCTCAGAGGTGTCAGCACAGAGCCCGACACAGGGCTCAAACCCAAGAACCTCAAGATCATGACCTAAGCTAAAGTCAGACACTTAACCTACTGAGCCACCCAAGCGCCCATCTACCTGTTTTCTAAATAACTTGTCTCATTATTTAACGACTTACAAAGCCAGAAAGTTTATTCTTATACCCAGCATGCATCTCTACAACGGACTCTACCTTATATTCTTTTGAATTTCTTGTATCTGATCAATCATTTATCCATTTGTTCATTCAGCAGATATTTCAATCTCTACCATGTTGTTAATCACTTCACCAAATTACATATTTACATTCATATACATATATATACATATATATACACATATACATATATATACATATATACACATATATGTATATATACATATTTACATACATACATATTTACATACATATACATATATATACACATATACATATACATACATATACATACATATACATATATGCATATACATATACATACATATATATATACGTATACATATACATACATATATATAGTATACATATATACATATATATATACACATATATGCATATATGTATATATGTATATATATGTATGTATATATATATATATGTGTGTGTGTGTATACACACACACATATATATATATATGTCATGCTTCCCAGTCATCCATCCTCTGTGAAATATTGGACTTTTTTTTTAATCCGTCATTATTACGAGTAACCATTTATAAGAAGGAGTATGTGAATGTGGAAACTTGCATTTGTGAATATGTCTGTGTATAAAATAAAAATGAATTCTTTGGCATTGGTGACAAAAAACTACATGGTATGAGATTCCTAATGTGCCATCAATATTAGCAATATTTCTTCCCAGCAATGCTTTCTCCTTAAGGCCACTGAAGCATAATATTATAGCCTTCTTCGTAAAGCTGTTAGATAGAGCTGTGGAATAGTTCTTTAGAACCAAATGTAGAAGTCTCTAGAATTTGGTAAGTGAATTATAAAACTGGACTGATTTAAGTGTTAGAAGAAATCACACTCAAATAAATTTAACCCATGAGTCAATGTAATCATAGATTTAATGTAGTTTGAAACTATAAAACTTTTATAGTTTTAAGCCATTGAAAGTAAGGAATGAATTCTCTTAAACAATGTTTTTTTTTCTTTCTTTTCTTTTTTTTTTTTTTTTTTTTGTCCTGGTTCACTGTTTTTAAGTCACTCACTTTGTCCTCTTCTGTCAACATAGTGCCTTAGTGTTTTTGTTGTCTAACGCATCAGCTAATAACAAAGAGAATAAGCTCAGAGTAAGGCAACATTCAATTACTTTTCACATTTAAATAGATTTCGATACAAATAAAGCACATTTTTATGAGTGTTTGGAATTACATACTACTAGACCCTCTGAATCCAGATAGACTACACTTAACTATATATGTGAACTTGAACAAGTCATTTAAACTCTGAGGCTCAGATTTCTAGAATCTGCAGTGGTGGTAAGGGGGTTATCATATGGTTATCATAAAGATTAAGGGCCATAACTTATCAGAATACCTGGAATTTAGCAGTCCATTCATGTGAGGCATTGCTACTTTTTGTTGTTCCTAATGTTGTAAGGGTAGGTGACTTAAGGATTTACTGAGTTATATCTTTCTGGACCAATTCGATTTTATTCCATTTTACCAGAACCAGCTTTTATCTGTATCCATTCTGTAGAGAAACAGAACTTACTAAATAACTTTGGGGATTTTGAATTACTAAATTAGTAAAATGCACCCAATCAAGTGATGTGTATATTAAAGAGGGAAATCCAAGAGACTCAGAGGGAAGATACTAATGACTAGAGATGCATTGTATTATATTCAAAAAGGGTTGATAGTGCAAGGATGCATACAACTGACTTGATGTGTGCATGTGGTTCTGAAGGTGCTGAAGTAAAATGTTCTATTTTGTGCCTGGTTCCTAATGTGTTTGTGTATTAGCTGCATAGTTTTCTACTCTTTCCTAAGATCAATTACAGATCTTAGAAATCACAAAACATGATTTCTTACTATTGTTTGACCATTTGACTTAGTTTCTTTGTTTTCTTCTCTACCCTTTTAGAAAAATCACACAGTAGTACAATTTTTTTAGGAGGAGGCTGATAATAGTAAGTGCCTTAAAAACAGTAATTTATGGTTTCCATAGTAATTCAAATGTATCATCTCATGTAATCCTCACAATTACTCTGTAAAATAGGACTGTGATTGTAGTTTATTGTTTTCAGTATATTTTAGGAATACAAAAACAAAGTTATGTATGTCCTGTTTTCCTGGTACAATATACTATTTGCCCTTGGTAAGTAATTCACGTCATTGAATAAATGTGGTAAGATAGTGACAATGGCAAAGAGAATGTTTCTAGCAGTAAGCGTAAGTTTGAAAGTAAATAATTTGAGTAGACATTTATGCTTTTCATTCAAAAGAGTAAGCTAAGTAAGATTTCCCCTAAACTTCCTTATCATGAAGGAGGGATTGTTACAGTGTTTGCTGTTTACAAATTTAACAACCTGGTCTGTTGTGGTTCCCTAAGATTTTGCGGCCTGAGATTCAAAAACATATGTCAGGGGTGCCTGGGTGGTTCAGTCATTTGAGCATCCTACTCTTGATTTTGGCTCGGGTCATGATCCCAGGGTCATGGGATCGAGCCCCACATTGGACTCTGTGCTGAGCATGGAGCCTGCTTGGGATTCTCTGTTTCCCTCCCTCTGTCTCTCTCCCCTCCTTGTGCTCGCTCTCGCTCTCTCTCTCTCTCAAAAAAAAAAAAAAAAAAAAGAAAAGAAAAGAAAAAAAGCCAGTCATCTTCATGGTAAACAAATTCTGTGTGAGGAAAAATGGAAAAAAAATCAGTTTTGACTCATTAGAGATCATTATTGAATGTTCCTGAAAAGAATAAATGGCCACTGAAGAGAAGAAATGGCAAATCTCCACAATCCAATAATAAAGTGTGAAATCGGGAATGACACTAGACAAGGTCTTCTGGTCTAGAAGTTTCCCCAGTGCTCTGTCATTGAGAAGGGGACTGAAATATAAATGGAGCTGCATGACTTTTTCCATTGTCAGCTAAAGCACGTATGCAGAATAATTATAAAGAGGGCACCTGTGTAAATACCATCTGGGTCAGGACGTGGATGCTGCCAACTCTCCAGAACCCAGCATGGACTCCCTCCTACCTTAAATTTACTATCTCTGGTTCATTCCTAGAGAAAACAGTATAGCTTTGTCTACTTTTACAACCACGCTCTATGTACCTCTCCTTGTATTTCTGTCACTCAGCATTATGTTTGTGAGTTCCATCCACTTTGTATGTGTGGCTGTATTACATTTCCCTTGCTGTATACTATCCTGTTTTTTGAATATATACTACAGTTTATCAACACATTTAAGATTTCGGTTTTTCCAATTTAGGGATAGCACACACAGTGAAGCTCTGAACATTTTCTAATATGCACCAACATGCACAAGGGCAGGAGCTGCTTCAAATTGTATAGTTAGGAGATTCATTGCTCGTGTGTATAGGACGTACTTCTTCAACTTTTCCTGTTTATGTTTCTACTAGCAGTGAATGACAGTTCGAATTGCCGCACATCTTTGCAATCACTTGCATTGTCAGACATTTTAATTTTTGCCAATCTAGTGGATTGGTAATGCGATCTGAAGGTGATTTTTAATTTGCATTTTACTAATCACTAATGAGCTGAACACCTTTTCATATGCTTATTAATAACGAGGATCTCTGCCTTTTATGGTACCTTTCAAATATTATTGCTATTTTTCCATTGGATGAACAGCATTATTTAAAAAAAAATACTATTTGAGAGTTTCTCTTCTAACAGTTGCAATTGGGAGTTCAACCAGAATCCCAAAGTTGAATTCTTCACTTGATGGTTCAATAGTTATTTTTAACTGTCATGTATTTGAAAACCTTTATTCCCTTCAAATTTCTGTTTCTTTTTCAGATAAAGCCTTGACAGTTCTCTTTCTCATCTTCTTATTCATTCCTCCTCCCCAACCCCCTCCAATGAAACAATGCGAGGCTAGTAATTTAGAGCTTAGAGCCGTCTCTAAGGAAAAGAGAAAGGCAGGAAGATTGTCCTTGGCCCCAAGTTTTAGAGCATCTCCCATATTTCATTGGAAATGAGCAGAGATTATCAATCTCTTGGCAGAGATTACCACTGTTGGACTTTCTTCTGAGACTGCCTGTCTGGAGTTTTGGAAAGGGAAACTTTAAGATGCCAGACTTAATTTTAAAAACAAGTAGTTGGGCAGTGATTGAGCAAGTGTGGAGAACATAATGACAGGTAAGGGGAAAGGAGGTGATTTCACCTACCAGTGCTAAAAATGTCTTGAGAATGATTTATATGCCATCAACTCATTACACCCCTGACTATCACCAGGGATCACCAAGGCAACAAGGATAATGCTTCACACATATCCCTCAGGCTTTATTTCCATCATCTGAAGCAATTTTGCTGTTCCTTTCAACCTGATTATTTACACATACATGGCAGTATTTATGTGGGACAAAACGTGAGAAGCTATTGCCCTCCAGACCATGCAAATTTAACCTTAGACAGTCATACAACTCTGAAGAAAACAACTGTAATGTTTTATGATTATCAAGCACCGTTATGTCAGAAATAGGGTAAGGACTGTATTGAGTTCACTAGACTTGAAGCCAGAAGTTCAGCCGCAGCCCTGCTTGCAGAGAGAGTCAAACACACCCTGTATAAGTTCACATAAGGAGCCAACAATGGATGGTGAATTTCATGGATTTAGGTTCCCTTATTCCCTTGCAGGTATTTATTTGTGTTTTGTATTAGTTTTAGTTTTTTTTTCATTTTTTAGTTTTTGTTGTTTTTGGCAAATGCATGAAATTTGCATCTTTGAAACTCTTACTATTCAGGATCATATTACTATGCTTTACTTTGTTTTATTTTATTTTTAGTATCCTCTGTTCTTCCTCTTCCTTCCTTTCAAGTATCTTGCTATTGTTAAGAGGTCTGTGGCACTTGCCTTCTAGAACTCTCCTCTTAAACTATACTGTAAAACAAAATTACCATAAAATCGTATTGCAAGACAAAATCAGAAGAGAACTCAGGTGATGAAGCAACTGAACTTTAGGTAATTTAGCTAACTGTATATGAACATGCAAATTATCTTGTAATGTATAAAAAAATTCATATACTTGTATTTTTTAAAGGAATAAATTGACCTTTTTTTGGTAAAGTGGTTGTAATCATTATTTTATTAGCCAAAATGTTCCCATTTGCTCCCATGAGTATTTCAGCTCCCATGAGTACCTTTTGAAGGTGCATATTTTATGAATTTTATCTTATCTAGTTTTAAGTTTAGATCTCTGTGAAAAGAAGGATCAGAATTGACCCCCTCACCTCTAAGCCTCCATTTGCTTCCCTGTGTCCTCCCCAGTTATCCCCAGGCTGTACCTTACAGAGGAGGTATGTGCCTGGCTCAGTATAGCTCCCAGGTACCTACCTCAGGGTGCAGGCTGAGGAGGGGGGCATGAGATTGATTTCCTGTTATTTTTGTAATTATTTTTGCTTGGGAGATTTCTCTATTAGGATAAAAATACACAAAGTATTCTCAAGAATGCCTTTTGGAATATGGAACTAGAAAGTCATAGAGTGTCATACTTGGTAACATCATAAGCACCAGAGCAAAGGCTAGAACAGTTTTTTTCTTTCTTTTTTTCGCCTAGAATACTGATAATAGTGCTTTATCTTTTATTTTGTAGTTTATATGTGTTTGTGTGTGTCTATGTCTATGTGTATTTATAATTCTCAAAAACACTGTTGAACAAAGATGAACAGATAATAGATAATTTTATAAACGAAGAAACTAAGGCTTGAGATTAAGAGCACAGTTTGAACTCAGATCTTTAATCCACATGCAGTTCCACACTACCTTTACATATGAATCTGTTTCTAAGGAGTTTGAGGATGAAAGTACCTAGGATTTGTTAAACATCAAAAATGTAAGTTAAAAACCTGAAACTGATTAAATTGAGAGGTGCAACTGACTTTAGAAAAAAAAAAGTATATTTTTTTTCTGAGTAGAACTTCTATCAAAATCACTGAGTCAGTACATAGAATAATTGTGGAAAACTGTACTGGATCAAGAAAGGATGTGAAGAATAAGAAAAATGTTTAGTATATCTTAGAAAAGAACAATAGATTCAGAACCACACACATGCCAATCTACTGGACGTGTTTCTGTTTTACAGCCAACTTTCACTTTTTGAGGGCTATTGCTGTGCTTTTCTCTTCGGGAAACCATACCTCCCCACTCTCAGCCACCATGCCCCAGGGTGGACTCAATTTACACTTGGGGGGACTACTTGAAGAGCAAGAGCCTATTACAGCATCCTTTCTCCAGGCGCTCATGAATGGTTCAAGGATGTTTGTGTGATGCAGTCAAAATCAAGGTCACAGGAGACTGTTTTTAAACTTCTGGGAAATAGACCTGGTACTGAGAGGAGAACCCCCCAACATCTTGTGTCTCTGAGGAGAGGGCCAGTCTGGAAATGTAGTTGTCTTGGAGGAAGAGACATGATGAGAGAAACCTTGCCTTGGGGCCTTGGTTTTAGCCCCTGGATTCAGCCACAGCTGAAGCCACCTCTACCGAAGTATTTTAAAATTATGTAGATTGATAAATTATCTTTCCTGCTTAAGACAGTAGACTTTTTTATACTTGAAAATGAAAGTTATCATATTACATAGCTTGATAAGAATATGGATGCCTAGAAAATACTGATCAACCTCCATTCGGGAGACTCAGAGCAGATAAAGCATTAGTAGCATCACTGTCATTGTCACTACTGTCATCATGATTCTGTAACCTTCTAAATGACATATAGAATAACCTTTTTAATTCTCTCAGCAACTCTGAAGCAGGCACAATTACTATCTCCATTTTCCAGTTGAGACTGACCCTGAATCTTAACTACTATGTTATAGAAACTAGAACCAGGTTTCCAAGAATCGCTAACAGTAATAAATCTACAGAGTTGAATTCAGAACTTTTTGAATACTTCATATTCCTCCTTGAAGTGTCTGCTCGATTTGTTCAATTCCAAAGATCTTACTAAATTCTACAATGGATCTGTTCTTTCTTCCCCTCTCCAGCTGAACCTTTGTCCTATAGGTTCATTTAGCACTTTGGCCATTAATTGTGACTATATGTGTGTGTGTGTGTGTATGTGTGTGTGTGTGTGTGTGTACACACACACACACACACACACATACACACACACACATATATATGCATATACACACATATATAACATATATTTATTTTATATATGTATATATTTGTATGTAATTAAATGCATATATGGGTGTGTATGTATGTGTGTATACATACATGTATATATGTATTTGTATTTTTATATTTACTTTAAGAGTGAATCTTGGAGCCAAGAAACATAAATTTTTGTCACTGCTCTATGAAACCTGGCTGTATGACCTTGGGTGATCCTTTTAAGCTCTCTCTTCAGAAGTATGGCGAAAGTAGGGGCGTCTGTGTGGCTCAGTCAGTTAAGCGTCCAACTCTTGATTTCTGCTCAGGTCATGAGATCAGGCTCTGCAGTGAACATGGAACCTCCTTAAGATTCTCTCTCTCCCTCTGCCCCTCCCCCACTCACACTCTTTCTGTCTCTCTCAAATACATAAACATTTACAAATGTATATGGTGAAGATAATACTAAAGTCACAGTATTGCTGTGAAGATTAGATAACTTGAGGCAGAGCTTTACAACCTGCAAAGTTCTCTACAATATAAGAGATTACTCTATTTTTTACCCACCACAGCGCTAAAGCTCTGGATGTAGTTGGAGCACAATAAATATTTGTGAAACTGAAATCGATGAGGAGTGAGTGACCCCCTAAATAAGTAAGGAGTGAGATAAACATTTATTGTTGGCTTTGATGGCATCCCCTTTCTACATGTGCATTAACTTTTCTTTTACCTTCTTGTTACTCTTCACCTTTCCCATTCTGATTAATATCCCTATTTTTCTTTTCTCCTACACTCTTTAGCAAACTCCTTACAGATGCCAGAGACATGTCAGTGTCTAGATTAACAGGTTGGTGATAGGACTTAGACCTTGCAAATTATTTCTTACCAATTGCAAGATGCACAGACAGACTGTCTTTGAAATCTGCCCTAAACACTTTCTGATCTGTAAGGTAGATGCCCTTGCCCAGAGAATGTATTCCTGTGGCCAGAAACTTCTCACTAGACTTAGGTTTGTGAATTAACTACTGGTGGCCATTAGTGCACTTAATATACACTGGAGAACAATATACAAATCAAGGTACCTCATCCCATTATCTTATTCCACATGCAGATTTTTATGATTCCTTTTATAGTCCATCAGGATAATGCAGTATAAATAATCTGCTAGACAAGGCAACATCTGAAAGCTCTATTGATTCATCATAAATATACACATGTGATGGGGCACAGAGTATAATTATCATTTCTGAACTCTAAATATTATAAGCTTAATTGGAATTCTGCATCCCAATTTCCCCCTGTCCAAATCTGCAGAGTTTTTCAAAGGTAGTCGGTTAATGAAGGATGTTTTTAATATCAGCCCAATATTACCATCCACGTGTTATTAGAAAATGTCTCCTCTGGGGTTTCCTCCTTTAAATGGGAGCTAGTTTTCAGTTTGCCACTCATGGCTCTTTCATGCTGATGCAAATAGTAGATGAATTGTGAAGCTTAATGGCATTTAGAAGCGTTAATCTCCCTACTCACAGTTATACTGGTTATTTAGCCAGGGGAGTTCTTGTTGAAATAGGCAATGACTTGATATATAGCTGCATAACCCATAAGCTAATGAGACTGTGTTTGAAGTGACCACACCACGGAAGTGTTGGGCATCAGTTGTAGAGCTTCAAATCAGAGAAAAGGGCTTGTGCTTGGAATAGTGCCGGCTTTCCTTGCATTTTTACTATCTAATTCTCTATCACTTTGCGGCAGCTAGATAAAAGATGACTCAGGACAAGGCCATTACTTCCCTTGACGGCTTCAATATATCAAAACAAGGCAGGCTTTCGTGTAGAGTTCCCCAAATGGGGACACTCTTTTTTTATAGCTAACCACCAGCTGTGAAATTGAGACTGGTCAGAAAGTCAGTGAGAAGGAGGGAATTTTAGGAGTGGTCCTGGGAAAGAAGGGAATGGAAAGAATGACAGGTCTTCTTGCTGATGTCTTTTGGAGTTTATTACAATTTCATTAATGGTGGGACACATGAGATATATGTGGCACGGTTCCAGAAAACACTGTAAGAATCATTGTCAAGTCCAGTGTATATGTTTCCAAACAACTGGCTTTGAGAATATAATCATTATGGCAGTAATCATCGAGTATCGGAGGTGGAGGATTTAGAAGGGTAGCTTTTGCCATTGGCTCTCTCTTATATCCAAAAAGTGGTCCCGAATCAACCTCTTTTATAAATACACAATTATAATGAGATCTAGTGTTTTGGGGGAGTTTCATGAGAACATGGAAATTTTTTATCTCTTGTCTTCCTTTGTTACTCTAGTGCCTATAATAGTTACCATAAAATAGGCACTTTAAAAATATATGTTGATCAGTTTGCAGTAAAAACAAGGAGAAAAGAAGCTCACTTCACCTCCTTCCTTCTCAAAAGCACTTGAAGTAAAATTCCCAGAAATAAATCTGCCTCCTTCCTATCAAGCAGTTTTTGAAGACCTGTCAGAAAATTCCAGAGATAAGCTAAAAGACATTTTACCAAAACACAGTTTTTTAATTAAAAAAAAATTATTTATAAAAGGTAAAGATTTGTACAAATTTGGAAGAGTGTGTGTGTGTGTGTGTGTGTGTGTGTGTGTGTGTGTATTCAGAGGAGAAACTGCATTATGACCTGCTTCTAAATGTTGTCTGAATGATGAGCTTTCCTTGGCAAAGTGTGTCACTATTATCAGTTTGGTTTAGTATGAATATTACACCTTATACTTTGAATGATAATTTAGGATCATAGTTATAAGTTACAAAATTGAATGAAAAGTGGAAGGTAAACTGAATAAGAGTTAGCATAATTATGGTTGTTACAGATCTTCTCAGGTTTAACAATATAATACATGACTTATGTGAAGAAGGATTTTGAAAAAAAAATTTTAACTTGACAAGGTTTCTCTAAATATAACTTACCTTGCATAGAAATGCCCCATTTCCATAACCTTAATTGCTTTCTCTTTTTCCTTTTTTTTCCACTCCCTCTCATCTCTGTATTATTCTTTTAACGTGTATTTCTGATCAAGACTGCCTAGATTCTATTGTTACTGCCTAGAAGCCTATAGCGAATGTCTTGAAATGTGTGTTTCTTGAAGCAGCCTTTTCCTGTAGCTGAATTGTAATAACTAGAGACATCTGAGGTGTCTGAAGGTTGCAGTAAGCTAGACAAAGAGATCTAGCTTCATTTGCCCAGCCAAAATATCAGCTGCGGGCTAATTTTCTTCCAGTGATGAATTCCACAATATGTAAGATGTATAAAGTCAGTCAAATACCAGAAAGGAGTGAGGAACATGGCTTCCAGTCCAGCATTTTAGTCTTGTTTTTCTCCAGGAGAACAGAGTTTTGTCAGCATACCAGTCCCTCTTGGGAAACTTCTCATTAAAGAGACATTTGGCTACAAGTAAGGTATTAGATCCGGCATTATATAAGAATATATTAATTCAATTAATTTGATTGAGACGGAGACAGAGAGGGATAGCAAGAGGGGGATATAGGGAGGGAGATGGAGGGAGGAAGGGCTGAGCCGGCTAAAGCAAAAGCAAAGAGAAGTAGCAGTTTGCAGGGACTCTTAGGAACCTCTTTGCAGCAGGTAGTATAGTGCAGTGGTTTAGATTAGAGTATAGCTACTGGAGCCAACGAACTTGACTCAAATTTTACTTCTCTTTGCTGGTGACATAATCCTGGGCAAGTTTTCATCCTCCATTTTTCCACTTCTAAAAATGCGAACTGTAATATGACTGAGGCATATTACAAATTTGAAGAGTTTGTGTGAGCAAAAGTCCATTCAAACCAGACAGCATCCAATCTAGCAGATAGAAAAGGGCTCTAAGGAGCTGTACAAAATGAAAGACTTTTATAGGCACAATGGAAAAGAAACAAGGGAGTTATAGGCTGGTTGTTGCAAAGTTACTTTCCTTTAGGAGATTGTATGGGTCTGTCAGGCAGATTATCTAACTAGTGCTCATCAGGCAAATCCTGATTTACTGGTTTTAGATTTCATTTCTGGGAGAGCGGAAACTGTAATTAAGTCTTGCTTGGTGATGTGGGGCTTCGTATAAGTGACCCCATTTTGGACCCATTGTCTTATTTTTAACAATGATTATAAACCTACTAACTGTTTGATCATCAGTTTTGCATAATTCATTTGTTCTTTGAACAGTATAGTGTTTATGACATCCCTGATTCCATACAAATTTTAGGACTGTTTGTTTTAACTCTGTGAAAAATGCTGTTGGTATTTTGATAGGAATCGCATTAACTGTGTAAATTTCTTTGGGTAGTATGGACATTTTAATAATATTTCTTCTTCCAATCTATGAGCATGGAATGTTTTTCCATTTTTTTGTGTGTCTTCAATTGTTTTCACCACTGTTTTATAGTTTTCAGAGTACAGGTCTTTCACTTCTTTTGTTTTAAGGTCAGTTTTACTCATGTACTTATGTATTTATTTTTATCTTAGGGGAGAGAAAGAGAGCATGTGCAGGGGAAAGGCAGAGAGAGAGGGAGAGTCTTAAGCAAGCTCCAGACCCACTTTGGAGCCCAATGCAGAGCTCATTCTCATGACCCTGAGATCATGACCTGAGCTGAAATCAAGAGTCAGACGCTCTACCAACTGAGCCACCAGGCACCCTCACATCTTTGGTTAGATTTATTCCTAGGCATCTTACTGTTTTTGGTGTAGACGTGAATAGACATTTTTCCGAAGAAGACTTACAGATGGTCAAAAGACACATAAAAAGATGCTCAACATCACTCATCATCAGGGAAATACAAATCAAAACTACAATGAGATATCACCTCACACCCATCAGAATTGCTAAAATCAACAATACAAGAAACAACAGGTATTGGTGAAGATGTGAAGAAAGGAGAACCCTCTTGCACTGTTGGTGGGAATGCAAACTGGTGCAGCCATTCTGGAAAACAGTATGGAGATTCCTCAAAAAGTTAAAAATAGAACTACCCTACAATCCAACAATTGTGCTACTAGGTATTTACCCAAAGAATATAAAAATACTGATTGAAAGGAATACATGCACCCCAACATTCCTATCAGCCTTATCACTAATAGCGAGATTATGGAAATGCCCCAAGTGTCCATCAGCTCATGAATGGATAAAGGAGAGGTGGTTTATGTATACAATGGAATATTACTCGGCTGGGGAAAAAAAAAAAGAATGAAATCTTGCCGTCTGTAATGACATGGATGGAGCTAGAAAGTATTATGCTAAGTGAAATAAGTCAAAGACAGACAGACACCATATTATTTAACTCATGTGGAATGTAAAAAACAAAACAAATTAAC
Organism: Panthera uncia; assembly: GCF_023721935.1. Lineage (NCBI taxonomy): Eukaryota > Metazoa > Chordata > Mammalia > Carnivora > Felidae > Panthera > Panthera uncia. The sequence goes on along the minus strand of NW_026057586.1, from coordinate 22,267,762 downwards.
AAAGAGGGGGGAAAAAAGGAGGGAGGGAGGCTAACCAAGAAACAGACTCTTCACTACAGAGAACAAACTGATGGTTCCCAGAGGAGAGGAGGTAGGCGATGGGTAAACTGGGTGATGGGAGTTAAAGGATGAACTTGCTGAGATAAGCACCAGGGTTGCATGGAAGTGATGATGCTCTATAAGGTACACATGAAACTAATATTACACATAAGTTAACTAACTGGAATTTAAATAAAAACTTAAAAAAATAAAATCAATTGATGAGCAATTGCTCCTATTTAAGGAAAGGTATTCAACACCTGAGGAACAAGAAAATTACAACAGAATGAAAGATTCTGAGAATTTCTTAAACTATTAAAGATGTGAAAATTTATTAAGTCATAGGATAATCTTGTATATGTAGCAGTTAAATTAAAAGAAATATTTTTGGCAGATACCTAAAAATATTCATTTTGGAATAGTTGGAATCTTTCACCTATATTTGATATTATTTTTAGTATTTTGACCCACATGTGTCTATATAGAAAACATAAGACAGAAATTAAATTGTCTAGGTATATTAAAGGGGAAGTTTAATTCCTTAAATCCCATAGATCCTATAAAGTGGGAGGAGGTAAGTGACCTCCTGATGTTTAGTTCTAGGACATAGCTCTGTAAATGGCTGTGCCACCACACTTTTTTCCCCCATCAATAATAGGTACCAAATATATTAGAGCAAAACAAGAACAAGTTCACAGATTACCTTAAGGTCACCTAATACTCTGTATGTATAGGAGGTATCCTTTATAATGTAAAGAAGGTGAGCAATTTTTGTTCACTGGAGCCTATTAATGTAGAATATATATATATATATATATATTCTATATATATATATATTATAATCAGTTGATGATTTTAGAGAATCCTTATTTTCCAATAATCATTTTGCTAAATACTTTGCATGCAGTATCTTACTTAATCCCTTCAAATGGGCATTATCATATACTCTTTTTTGCACATGCACGTATTGAGATACAGACGAAAAATGCTCAAGCAATGTTACATAGTTAATACCTGTGGAGCAGAAATACATACTGAGGTTAGCGTTATTTAAAAGTGCCCAGATAAACCACCCTGCTGGACAGATCTCACTTCACCAGCTGCTACTGTGTGTCACTGGTGCTATGGCATGAACCCTGGGCATATTCCTATATGTCACATTCCTCTATAAATGTTTGCATCTGCACTTAGCACGGGCACACATTAATTAATAAACACTCAGAATTACATTAGAGAATAGGTAGGTCCCTTTTCCAGAGAATGTCTTGAATAGCTAAATTGTCACTAAGGCGGATTCTTTTATAAAGTGCATGCTCACTGGAAGGGTGCTCACTTCATTTCTAATGCTTAAAGAATGTACTGAAACTTAGCATTGAATACATGCCTTAACCATGGACTTCTTGGAAACCAACATAATAGAGAAACCTGCCAGGTGAAGAGTGTTTGCTATGGGCAGACAGTTGCATTAGGAATCAAGGCTCTGAAAGCATTAAAGTGCTCTGTTGTATGTGTAGCCATTCCCTAAAGCCCAGCATTTTTACATGGCCAGATAGAAAGGATAATAAATCTCTCCTCTCACTTTCAGATATAAATTGACACCTGTAACATTCCTTTTAGATAAAGAGAACTCACATAAGTAAGATGGGTTTAGGACAGAGCAACCAAAGAAGGCTGCTGTCCATAATAGTGAAAATAATTAGCAATTATACAAATTAGGAAGAAGATATTTAGTTAGATATCATTATGGGAAGCAGTCACTGAAAATGGACCCTTGATATAAAACACTTACCATGAATATGCACACTTTGATAAGTATATATGTCTAAGTTTAGGGTGGTTACCCCATCCTCCCTCACCCAACAATTAAAGTTGATACTAGAAGTGAGAGTAAGGCTGATTCAAATAATTTGGTAAGAATTCTATTCTTCCACAGCATGCACTAGCTTTAGGGTAGCTAAATTAGAAAACCAACATGGTCATACCTAGTACAGTCAGATGCATGGTAGATTGATAAATTCGTACTGAATTGAATCTTAATAATCCAGTATGAAGAATGAAGTCATGAAGAAAGATGAACAGATTTACGTATTCTTATTTTCATTTATATTCTCAATTGTAATGTCCTACTTCTATTTGAAATAAAACCCCCTGGTTTTATTGTGATTTATACTTTTATTCTTAGTAGACAATGGCAGTAAACCTATTTTCACATATATAATTTTTGCCTTTCTTAGTTTATAGCAGGAATTCAATTCTAATGAATGTGTGTTAAGTAAATACTTAATTCAAGGCATGGCAAGGCCACTCCATTTTCCCACTCTGGCCTTTATGACATCTCAGTTAAGCTCTGTCTATCAATATAGTAGTCATGTGCAAAATTAATGAATGATTGCTTCTACTGGGGACTTTATATTCTTTCTGCTTTCCCTTGCAACTCACACAAGGGACTTTGTGATACCATTTTGCCTACAACATTCTGGCATTTTTTAAAGGAAAGCCCTAAAGACCTACTCTTACAAGTTTTTTCAGAGGGTATTAAAATGTGAAAGACAGATGGAACAGTTGGCTAAGAGGACCTTTTCCAGTTGTGCTTAAAACGAGTTACGTGAGTGGCAGTCCACTTTGGTTCAGGCTCTTCCATTTGTAACTGTTCCGTAGTATCTTGTCACCATCATGTATTCTCTACTTCCTGACAGATGTCATCTTAAAATGAAGTCATTAGCTAGAAAATTTGTATTGCTACATTGTGCTTACACAATGCTGAGGGTTTTCTAGTCTATATTTCTCTGTGGCTTGGATACAAAGTCAGTGAGTGTTCACTTGCTGTGTCCTATCAATTCTCCATACTCTGTAGTAACAAACAAACAAACAAACAAAAACCAAACACCACTTTTATAACTTCATTGCGTACCTGATCCCTTTAAGTGAATTCCTCCAGCTTTGTGGAAGTGGTCACTTTGGTAGGTCTGTTGAAGTTCTATGGCTTAAGGAAGTCTACGGGTTTTGTTCCCTCTCAACCTGACCTCTCCAGTTAAGGATGCCTGTAAGAGGGAAATGAGAGTTACATTTATTCAATGATTCAATAAATATTATTGAGTGACTACAAAGTGGTAACTAAGGTACTGAGCTTACACTAATGAACAAAAACTTCATTTTTAAATCGTCTAGTGGGGAAGACAGGTATAAGCAAATCACTACCATTAATAAGTACACAAACAATGCTATTGGTGAAAGGAAAGGTACATTCAAGAGGGGTGCCTCTTAACTTTTCTGGGTGTTAGGAAAAGATTCCTTTTTGAGGTAATATTTAATCTGAAACCTCAAGGACGTTTTGGGGAGGAAAGATGTCCATACTGAAGGTATGTATAAAGACCCAGTGGGAACAGGCACAGGTGAAGAAAGACCAGAATGCAAAGCCATAGACATCCACTCTCATTTTTTGTTTGTTTTGTTTTTGTTTGTATGTATGTATGTATGTTTGTTTGTTTGTTTTCTACAATGGTATCCTGGAACTTCTCCACTAAACTCAATGACTTCCACAGAGGCACTCTCATCCATGAGTGATTGTCAAAAGCAGTGTTCTTTGTGGGGAAGATTATAGAAAATTGCTGTTCTGCCATATTGACTGTGTCACTCTATCCTTTTCAAAAACTTAGTCTTTAACTTCAAAACAGTGAAAAGTCATTAAAGGGCTTCATATTAAAGATACTAAAAAATAATTCTTTGATGCTATTTTTTTACTAATCTGAGACTCAAGTTCCTGAGTTACCTATTAGGCAATACCGGGCAATATACTTCTCAGCTCATCCTTATGTTAATCTAAATAAATAGAACAGCAATTGGACGGTGGGTTGACTGTATATCTCCTATATTTTTAGTTAAAAGGATCTAACTTTAAATTATTTTGAAAAAAATTGTGGGTGTTGGCACTGGATGATCCCAGTATTTGTGACTGATGAATTGTATCTGTTTTAAACGTCATACACTTTTTAGCAACTTGCGTAAGGATTATTGGGATTTAAGGGTCAATAAGACAGCTAGACTGAAAAAAAAAATCTTACAAATATTGGTAGAATGACGCTCCGGAGAAAATATGGGCTACAGACACTTCTCATTCGACATTGATGAGTAATAAAAGAGATGACAGAAATAAAACAGTCATAGAAACTTATTTCTACCATTACACAATGAATGGGGTGTTCTATGACACAAATAACATAAATCTTCCCAAGAATGAAAACCCTCTAAACTTTTGGGGATATGTGTTGAATTTCCCTGAAGCCTTTGGATCCTTTCTGGCAAGACGATCCATGTACAGTAAGTATTTGGATCTGTTCTGAAGCTCTATGTCCACAGTCCTAATTTATTTCTTATCAGTCTGCAAAACAGAGAAGGACCAGCCAACCCAGTGTTTAGTCACGCCTCGTCAGTGGGTTTTGTACGATCCTCTTCTCCATTCTGCCTAATAACATGCTGCTAACATTTTACTTAATCTTAAATGCAGCTCAGAAATAAAAGGACCCTATAAGCCTTCTTCTGTTTATAGTGCCAATCAATTGGAGCCTTCAAGCAATTATTGACTAATTAATAGCTATCTTAGGGAAAACAGAGAACTTATTAGGGACTTATATGTGGAATTAAAACAAGTTGTCTTCATGCAATTCTACTGTTGGCAGAGCTGATACGGATATTGCTAATATTTCTAAAAATTATTTGAATTATAGTTTATAAGGGGAAAAGAGAGATTTCTTGCCTAATTCTTTGTTGATGATCTATTGATTTGATCCCCTGGCTTGCAGGTATGCTTTTGGAAAAAGTCCAAGGTTTTTAAAAATAGATATTTATATAATTAAACAGCATAGATATTTTATATAATTAAACAGTGCTCTGAGGACAGTTTGAAGAACATGCTTTATTAAGGAAACATGAAATGTGAAATTCTATTCCAGGGTCTGTTTATAAAAAATTATCTGCCAATCTTCCTTGGCTAAAATATTTTTATTTTTTTATTTTTTTATTTTTATGTTTTATAAAAATATTTTATATTTTTATATGTGTGTGTATATATATATACACACATGCACACATATATACATATATATATAAATATATATGTGTGCATGTGTGTATATATATATAGAGAGAGTATGTTAATTTTACTTTGTTTGAAAAGTAAGTATGGTTCCATTTTTAAAAATGTAAGCTATGTATTAACATATTCCCATGAGAAGATATCTCAGCACCTCAAAAGCATTAATTGGGCTAACCATGCCACAGCAATGCAGTGGGGATGTTCATAACTCCTTTTACAATCAGCAACTTTCCAAATGATTTTGGGTAATGAATATATGTTCAGCCAAAAGCTAGACACTGTAGGGGGTGAAGAACGTATATACACAATTTTCCTCTTCTCAAGAAGTTAGCCGTTTATGTGAGGGAATAATACCTCTTTGACAAGCTGATCGTAATTTTGTAATTCTGGGGAGCTTCGCTGGTGTTGGCACATGTCTTCTTGTTTCCTGAATTCTAGCTTTGTCTCTATGAGCAGGATGTGCAAGTGCTAAGAGTGTAGAGATCAAGTTTTGCAGCTGTGATTCTTAAACTACTTAAGCAGTGGTGCGGCAAGGGGCACTGGCCATCAGAATTGACATGGCCATCAGCAGTCCATGTGGCCTTACCAGTGCCCTGATTCCTGGTCTTCCCAGCAATAGCCTTGATTTCTGTGCTAATAAGCACAAAGTAAGTACTTGATAAATACTTGTACTTAATTAAGCTCTATAAAGCAAGATACACAGATAAGTCTTTTTACCATCCCTGGGTGACCAAAGAGGAGTTTATAATCTGAGTTGCTTTTTTTCCCCTTAGTTAAAACACCATTAAGCTATTATAGTAATGGATTATACACTGTCGATTACAAGTAGATAAATGTGTTCAAATAGCTGTTCCTTTAAAAATCAATAGTGAACCCAATTCAGATGGAATTAAAAATAATCTGCAGTTATATTATATTATTAAAACACTGAAGTTTTAGCCAAACTGCCAAAATACATTTTTTGTATTTATGGAAAATTTCTACCATTACTTCAAGTTGGATGTATTAAAATATATTGATTCTATCCAAAACTGAATGCAGTTAGTACTAAGCTTTTATGACCTGAGCAGGTCATAAAGTTTCTATTGGTTTTTGATATTTTCACAATTTAAAAAATGCATGCTCATTTTAGGAAAAATTAAATGCATTTAATTTAAACAGAATAAAATTGTTTAACTACCATGCATATATAAGTACGACTAACATTTTGATGTGTAGCATTGCATGCTTTTGTATATAAATTTAAAGGGATGCCTGGGTGGCTCAGTTGGTTAAGCATCCGACTTCAGGACAGGTCATGATCTCATGACTCCTGAGTTCGAGCCCCGCCTCAGGCTCTGTGCTGACAGCTCAGGTTCTGTGTCTCCCTCTCTCTCTGCCCCTCCCCTGCTCACACTCTGTCTCTGTCTCTCAAAAATAAATAAACATCAAAAAACTTTTTTAAAAAGTATGAATATAAATTTAAATAAAACAAAATTTAAAAATAATGTCATTTTGCAAACTGAACATTGTTCCCAAAACATAATTATTATTGGCTTCGTGAAATTCAATTACAACCTCTGTTTCCAAAATTCTCACTTTTAAATACAAGATCTCATTATTCATGCATTTCTTCCTTCAGGGCTAGTTATTTCTTAAAATAAATTCATGAAAATGCAATAAAGTGTATACACCTCTTTAAAGTCTTCACTGTGCATTATCGGTCTTTAATCCTTTCAAATTCTTAAGCATCTCTTAGGCAGCTCTACAGTCACTGGGACTGTTGGGCACAGTCACGTGTTACTCCAGGGAAAAGAACAAAATTTAAAAGTAAGCATGCTGTGGTCTTTTTTTTTTCTTCTTTTTTTCACTTTTTCCATTATTTTAATCTGCAGTGACAAAAGGAAATGCTTAATACAAGAATTTTTTTCTTGTATTTTTCTTCTACAGTTTTTCTTCTACTACTCTTTTCACTTCACATCTGGAATCGAAATAATCACTAAAAATAACCAGATCAATAGTTGTCTAGGGCACCACTGTAGGAGCTTGTTCCAGAGGAAGAGAGGAAGCCTCTTTCAGAAGTCTTAGGGTTTCATTTGATGTAATTAGTTGGCTGTTTCCTTTTCTTGTCTTCAAGGTTCTTAGCCAAAATAAGCTCGAAAAGGACAGAGATGTATTTGACCTGGTGAGCTGTTCAGGGGCTGTGTGATAGAAGTCAGATGCTACCAGTTACGTTCCTAGTGGAATCCACCCTGCAAATCTCACTCATTATCCCTTCCTGCCAGCCAATTGCAGAAATACTAACTTTGTCAGTGGCTTAAGTAGAACAGTCACAGGAACTAGATGGGCATGCAAAATTAAAACTTTATCCTTGGGTTCCTTGGTAGAAATTTGAAAATAAATAAATGAAAGCATAGACATGGAAATAAGGCGGTACCCTTGCATGTTTGACCATTATTTGAATTGCTTAATGCAGTGCCATATATAAAGGGAAATTTTACCTCAACTGCCAAGGCTTTATTTATTCAGGGTGAAGGAAAGTTTGTCCTATCTAGGTTTACTCCTTCATCAAAATCCTCAGGGACTCATTACTGACAAAGAGACTTACTCAATCACAGATGTGTAGCTGGGTCTATAATTATGTTTTATGTATTTAAATCTTATGGGAAAACAAAAACAAAATACATCTTTCTTTCACTCCCTCTAGTGTGGTATCCAGAACATTCTCAAACCTGAGAGATTGGTCTAAACTTTCTCTTTGAAGTCTACTTTCCAATTTATTGAGTTTTTCAGAAGCTGATGTCCTGCCGTTTTTTGAAAAGATCCAAGTCAGAACTTTGTGAAGTAAACAAATGGATTATTTGTCTGCACCCTTCCCTACCCAAAACTCACTCAGCAGCAATTCCCACTGGTGCCCAGAACACGTATCATTACAGCCAAGACTTGGGATGAAGTGTTTTATCAATAAATTCCCTCTTAAAATGGAGATGGGCAGTTTTATCTGTTAACTAATAACGCTTTTATCTTTTGGTTCTTTTTGCTTTACATTGTTTTTTTAAAACCATGATTAAATATTACTTCAATAATTTAAAAATGAGTATGTGCACGTATAACCTGGCAAAAATACATTAATTATAACACAAACTTCTTACATATGGCAGTTTCTCAACCTCAAGACTGCTGACATTTGAGGCTACTTAATGCTTTGTTATGTGTAGGACTAAGGCAGGGTTGTGGTAGGGGCTTCCTGTGATTATAGGATACTTAGTAGGATTCCTGGCCTCTACCCACTAGATGACAGTTAGCAAGCCCCCTGACCCATTTTTGCAGCTGAGTGTGTGTCCAGACATTGTCAAATGTCCCCTGAGGAGCAAAATCACCTCTCTCTGGTTGAATCCATTGACCTACAAGGAGTAAGGCACCAATTCACTCCTCCAGTCTGGATTGAGTGCCTGAGGGATATAAATACACATAAGTTCCTGCCCCCATGTAATATATATTCCAGTGCATGTGAAAGATCTTGGAAAGTCAGAGAAGATCTGCAAGGTCTTATATTTCAGTGTGAGCAGACAAGTCAGACTACACATCAAAATATGTTCCTGGACAAAACAGAGAGTAGGCACTTGGCTGGGAGGGGACCCCAAAGGGTCATCCCTTAATTTATTAATTCACCAAGGACTTTCCCTCTTCAAAGGAAAGTGAGGTTATATTAAATCATAGCCCCTGGAAAACTTTAAGAAAGAAGGCACCCTGGATGGATATAAGATAAAAGTTTGTGGCTTCCAGATGGCTTTAGATCCAGAACTGACTCACATGTACCTGGTTCTTTAACAGTGGCCCAGAATGATAATGATCCCATCAGCAGAAATTTTCAGATCACTACTTCAAGCTGCTATTTACTCATTCTTGTCTCATGTTCCTTTGCTTATATTTCCAAGCCCAGGAGCCCAAGTCTTCTCTTGATTTGGACTATTGACACTCCCCCTCACATCTAGGTATGTATATCTTAGTGACCTCCAGGTATCAACTTTGCACTGTCAAGAGCCATTGCTGAGGCCTTATTGCTTTTTCCTGTTACTGCCATGATCTTACCTTGGCTTTATTCTTCCACACCCTGTGCTGCAGTAGGCAGGATTTTAGGTCTTCTGTTCTAGTGCTTCTTTTTGTTGAGACCACCTGAAGGATCAAAGAGAGGATTTTCTATTCTAAGGACTATAGCTATAGGATGCACCATTTCCCTCTTCCAATTCTTGTGCAAGATAATTCTGCCATTGCCTCTTGCATTCCAATGAGACACAGTCCATCTCCTGCAAGGACTAGCAAATTGAAGTACAGAAACTTAAAGGCACACAGTTCACATGTTGGGGTTTTTTTCCTCAAGTTTTTATTTAAACTCCAGTTAGTTAACACTTATGGTAGAAATTGGTTTCAGGTGTAGAATTTAGTGATTCATCACTTATATATAACATCCACTGCTCATCACAGCAAGTGCCCTCCTTAATGCCTATCACCCATCTAGCCCATCCCCCACCCACCTCCCTCCATCAACCCTCAGTTTGTCTCTATAGTTAAGAGTCTCTTATGGTTTGCTTCCCTCTCTCTTACTTATTTTTAACTTCCTCTATGTTCATCTATTTTGTTTCTGAAATTTCACACGTAAGTGAAATCATACGGTAATTTGTCTTTCTCTGACTGACTTCGCTTAGGATACTACACTCTAGTTCCATCCACGTTGTTGCACATGGCAAGATTTCATTCTTTTTGATGGCTGGGTAATAGTCAATTGTATATATATACCACCTCTTCTTTATCCATTCTTTAGTCAGTGGACGTTTGGCTCTTTTCATAAATTGGTCTTTTGTTGATAATGCTGCTATAAACATTGGGGTGTGTGTGCCCCTTCAAATCAGTATTTTTGTATCCTTCGAGGTAAATACCTAATAATGCAATTACTGGATTGTAGGGTAGTTCTATTTTTGACTTTTTGAGGAACCTCCATACTGTTTTCCTGAGTGGCTGCACCAGTTTGTATTCCCACCAACAGTGTAAGAGGGTTCCCGTTTCTCCACATCCTCACCAACATCTGTTTTTGACTGGGAAGTCTTTGCTTCAACATTAATCATCTCTTCTGAAGACTTTTTATTCCATCCCTAAGGAGAGCCCAAGAAGAATACCTCCCTTAATTGAATCCCTTGGGAATGTCCCTAGTTCTTTGGTGAAGTATTTCTTGAACTTTCTGGTAGTTCCTGGAGATGAACATTTAGTCAAGAGGTGCTACAAACTTTGTCTTGGCTTGAGGTGGCTAACACCCTGATCCTCATTAGAGCAACTTTCCTAGAATCTGTGTTATAATTGTCAAACCAAATTATTTTCTCTATTCAGAAATTAGATTTTCTTTTCTTAAGTGAACTTGCTCATTACTGACACATTGATTATATCCCTGTTGCTGTAAGAAATGTGCTTCTCCTTTGTTCAAAATCACATACTGTTTTCTAAACATGCCCACTCTCTTCATTTAATACTTCTGAGTCACCCTTCTCTTAAGGATTCAGCCTCCCCCCAAAGTAAAATCCTCATTTTATCCCCTTATCATCACCTAGCAGGGTGTGTGTGTTTACATTATAACTACCTACAATAATATTTTATTGATTCTATCCCGATTGGTATGAGATCATTTTCCAATCCACACATCTGGATTGGAAAAACATAGATTTCTGGGGTAGATCTCTGAAAGCACTGGATTCTACATACATGCAAACCTCTTAGCAAGAACAAGGGAAGATACAGACTCAAATGGTAGGTGTAGGACCATAGGTTTTGAGTTCCAAAGTTCAGCCATAAGAAATATCAGCCAGGAAATGCTTTCCCCTTTAATTCTTCTTTTGGATGCTTCTCTTAAAGACACCAAATTTAATACCAGCATTTTGATCCATACTCAGGCACTTTAGAAAGGTTATAACCTGTGCAGATTAGAGCTTTTATGAAACGGTGTATGTTTTACAACTATTGGCTTCAATTTGAATTACTCAGCACTTACCTTCTTTTTGGAATAGATCTAGAAGGTAACAGTCTCTTGTTCACTTCATTTATTTATAGTGTTCACCTAATAGTGACCTTTTCAGGGCAGCCTTCTACTCATAAGAATTTCCAAGTAATGGAACTTACATTCTGCTACTGGATTATAGACACATTTACCCAGGAAACCTATTTCAAATGTAATGTGTTCAAGTAAACTTGTCTGTGTGTTTTGCTATTTCAAGTGTTGATCTAAATTACATCCCCTCACTAATGAGTTCAACGGTGTTCTTGGAGCACATTGAATCTGGACAGACCTTAGGAATCATTTAAGCCAGAAATTCTCAGTGTGATGCCTGGGTTTCACTAGGAGCTTGCTAGAAATGCAAATTTTCGGGCCTGGCCCGAGAACTATATCAGGGACTTTGGGGGTGAGACCCAGGCAGTGTGTGTTTTAACTAGTCCTCCACATGATTCTGATATACCTTGGAACCAGTGATGTAACTTTTTTTTTTTTTTACAGTTGAGAAACTGAAGCCCAGGGCAATAAAATGGCTTGCTGAAATACATAGAACTACCTAGTGGTAATAACAGACTGAGAACAAACTCTAATACTCTTTAAACTGTTCTGTATTGCCAGTGAGGTTGCTCTCTGTACCTATGCAGGGGTGAAATCCTTTAATTTTTAACAGCTAGTGCCAAATTCCTCCTTTGTGGCCACTTTTTGAGCCCACATCAATACTCTTCCTACTTAAACTGAATGGCGCGAGGCTCCATGATTATTTTCTCCCTGAACTTCACTTTCCTTGCATGGGTATTTAGTTGAGCATCTAACTATGTAAATTCAGCCACTTATTAAAAAACTCCAGGTCTTCCTTAGCATAAGAGCTTTGTGATTTGTTTTTTCCTGTTTTGTTTCACCACATACTCTCCTTTTGAATCTGAACTTGCGGAAGCACCAAGAAAACCTTGGCGAAATACTTTCTATTTTTGCCAGAAAAGTCAAGCTAAATGCAATTCCATCTCCTAAAGTCAATTTTCAGAAGGTGTCTTTGAAACAGCCTATGAAATTGTGAGCAAATGAAGTTTCATCTTGCTGTTAACGAGGTTGCTTTGCCAAACCTGTCAGCACTAGAGCTGACCCTTTTGTGTTATATTGTCTGCTCCAGCTGGTGCTATTGGCTGTTAATCAGAAGTGTTTATACTTTTTCATTCTCACTTGATTTCCACTAGCCTGCTTGACTTGGTATTCAGAGTTAGTTCATTACAGAGAATATTGTTGCAGCCCTGTCTTGACATTTTACTGTCAACCAGCGGTGATGGGTCAATATTGCTTCTACTACTCTTCACAAAGTAGAAAATATGCGATCACACCAATTAGGTGGTTTAAGCATCATTCTTTTCTCTCCAGCCTTCCTTTTAGCTGCCAAAACTGGTCTAGAATTGAAAGGGAAGAAAAGGAGTTATTAGAGACCAAATCTTGGCTTAGGGTGCTAAGAAGATTACCCTGGTGAAATACGAAAATCTTTAGGAGGGCAAAGATCAAAGTCAGGAACCCGAGAACGTGTGCACCCTTTTCCACTTTGCACACTGGCAGCAAATGGAATAATCGGTCCTTTGAAAACAGTTTGCAGGAACTCAAGGCATATTATCATTAGTGATCTTGAAGTAGAACATTGAGCAAATGCCCTAGAGTCTTCCCAATATTCTCTTCCCCATTTCATGGTTGTGGGCTTAATTGAAGGGCTGGGGAATGGTGTAGATATTCCAGAGTTCCTACAGCTGTTTCTAACAGCACTGAGCTACTTGGATGTCCTTCCATTCATCTGTTTAACTCCTCATCATTTTTTTTTCATCCTGACTTTTGACATCTGCCTTGTTAGCTACATTTTAAGCAGCATGACACTGGTAAATGCACACATTTTGGAGTTGGTGACAGTTTGGATCCAGTGAAAACTGGGTTCACATGCCAATGTAGACACTTTCATTAGATTATGTGGTTTTGAGCAAGATATTAAACTTCTCTGAGCCTACTTACGTCTCTAAATTTGGAGTAAAAAACAAAGTAATAACATCTAGTTTGTTTTACTTTATTTTTATTATTACTATGTATTATGCTAACTGCTTAGGCTAAGTATAAATAAGAGATATGAAAGAGGGCTAAGGAAGCAGAGAAGAGGACCACATACTTCCGCTCAAGCACCCCATTATGGTTTCCTCATGTAAATGAGATGGGAGCTGAGTTTTGAGAGTGAGTTAAGTAAATTAATGTATTAGGGAAGCCATTCCCAGAAGAAGATAGAATCCCAGAATTGTGTGGAGGCCCAAAGATGTATGGAAACTCAGTACAAGGTGTGAACACAGAACTGTAGACAGCTAATTCTAGGAGAGTAGAATGGGTAGTGGGCAGTGAGTAGGAGCCCAAGATAAGCCTAGGGAGCCATGCCCTGGCCCCTGGTAGATGTAGGAGAGCTAAGACTCTTTTCTGCTATAATATGTAGCCCATGTAGCAATTTAAATATGGAGTCTCATACTCAAAATCACATTCATCTTTGTCTATGAAATCTGGGTTTGGATTGAACAGTTGAGTAGCAGCAGAGTAGTTGGTGCTTTAGAAGAGACCAGAGCCAGTGTGTTAGAAATGGTAGTAACTACAGAAATGTTGTGAGTAGTACATAATATAGCAGTGTAATTCTTTATGAACCATGGATGAGCAACCTTCTTCTCTGAAGAGCCAGACAGTAAATATTTCTAGTTTTGTGAGCCGTATGGTCTCTATCACAACTACTCAGCTCTGCTGTTGTAGCGTGAAAGCAGCCATAGACAATATGGAAGTAAGTGTGGCTGTGTGCCAGTAATCCAAATTTGAATTTCACAAATTTTCACATGTCTAGAAACAATATCCTTCTTATGATGTTTTTTCAAAAGTTTAAAAATACCAACGACATTCCTAGCTCACAGGCCATAGGACAATAAGCAGCAGCTGCATTTGGCCTTTGTGTTGTGCATCTCTGCCCCCTCCCTGTCCTCCGTGATTGATCTGTTGTTCCCTATTTTCTTTGGTAACCATGCTATTCTCTTTTCATGCTACTTGAAGCCCAGCTTTTGAATAATTTAATGGAGTTATATTTTTCCATCTTTTTATGATTGTTGCTTTTTTTTCTGCTTTTTAAATGAAATCCTTGCCTTTCCTATGGCCATTAAATTATTTTCCTTTAGCTTATTTTTAACTTGAAACTTCAAAATTTTGTTCTTCACATTTAGGCTTTCAGTCAACCTGAAATAGAGTTTTGAATACAGGGTGAAATTTACATCTGATTTTCTTTTCTCCCCCCTACATTAATAACCATCTTTATTGAAAGGACCATCTTTTCCACACTGTTCCACAATCCTACTTCTGTTCTATGTCACATTTGACAAACAAATGAGCCTGGTTCTGGATGCTTTTCCTCTTGTATCAGTCATTTGCATATTCTTTTGCTAAAACCATGCTAAGTTAGTATAGCTTTATTATAAATCTGAATAATTGGGAGAGTATTCCAACCTTTTTTCTTCAAAAATGTTTTATGTGTGTGTGTGTGTGTGTGTGTGTGTGTGTGTGCCTATTTAACTTTCTCTTTTTTTTTAATTGACATGTTAGAATCATCTCATCAAGTTTCCACCAAAACACTCATTGTATTTTAATAGAATTGTTTTTCACTAATAGGTCAATTTGGAGGCAACTAACATCTTTACAATATTGAGTCTTCTCACAGATGACCACTGTTTGCGTTATTTCATTTCTTGATTTTTTTTTTTTTTTTTTTAGTTTATTTATTTTGAGAGAGAGCCTGAGCTTGAGCCCAGGAGGGGTAGAGAGAGGGGGAGAGAAAGACTCCCAAGCAGGCTTCGCCTTGTGGGCAAGCCCTACGTGGGGCTCAAACCTATGGAATTGTGAGATCATGGCAAGCCAAAATCCAGAGTCAGAAGCTTAACCAACTGATCTACCCAGGCACTCCTTTCTTGGGTCCCTTCAATCACTTTTAATAGACCTTTATAATTTTTTTCATAAAGATCTTGCACCTTGTTGGTTATAGTTATTTTTTCTGACTAGGTAACGTGCTTTTTAGTTTTACTATAACTTATAAGTACTCTTTGAATTTCAACGTGTTAAAAATTCTTGTCCCCAGTGAATAAATTTGATCTTTGGATATGACCAAAAGTTGCACAGTGCCAAGCTTATGAAACAAGAGATCCCATTTTGTTTGTAGTTAAGGTGGTGTCATTCTTTCAGAAAGAGAAGTTCTTCATGTGGATCATAAAACTGCTTCTGAATTTCAAAAAGGAAGCCCAGAAGTGTCATGATAACTTGGCAGTTATTTGGCTAAGTTTCTGTTTTCTACAGGGGGACATCTTATCTGGCTATGTTAATTCAGTAGTTTTTTAAACAGTCTATCACTCTGTCTATATTATTGAATGCTTTTTTGCATACCTACATAAATCTCTTACATTTGTGTTTATTATTAATTTATCATTATATCATAGACTCAAATTTATGACATTTATATATCTAAAATTTTGACCTAACTTTGTCATTTACCACTTTCTTTGTCCTATGGAGAAGTGCTTATAGATTACCTTTCTTATCTGCCATTGCAAACATCTAATTTCCTGTTAGCTTGCTCCCTTTGGCTGTCAGTATCCAAGTTTATTCAGTTTTCTTCAGTGTTTCTTGACTTCCTATTCTGAAGCCTCTCATGCCAAATTGAAGGAGTTTGTCATTTCATCTTTTTCCTTCCTCTTGATGTCATATATATGTGAACTTTTCTTCTCTAAATGTTTGGCAGCTTCTGAGGTTTACAGTTAGTATTTAGAGTTTCCCAAAATGCCATGGTCCTTTAGGTAAACTTCTCTTCTCTACTATCTATCAGTCAGCATTTTAAAACTTGTGTTCTTAGATCTTTTTGCATTACAGTATTATCAAAAATTTGCATATCTTGTTCTGATCCATTTTTGCTTACCTCTTAGGCAAAATTAACTCTAAAAACTTTATATTCTACAGTCAGAAATGTACTTACTAAGTGTTGAAATAGTCAATCAACACATTTCTCTTTAACTTCCACACTCTTTCCAGCTTTTCTTATAATAAAGTGATGGCTTTATGACTTCCCGCATGCACTAAACACTTGCTCTTCAATGAATTTCCCTTAGTTTGGATCAATGTTCATCAGTGCAGTTTTGCAAAGAAATTAAAAGTGAGGGGGTTTCACATCCTAGTTTCAGTAACTATGGACATGTGAATCTACCCAACCTGTATTTCATTCTCAAAATGAAAATATTCTCATACTTATGACCCTAAAGGGAGGTGCGATTCTGATGGACACAGTGCCTTAATTTGAATATATGATATTTTGCTGAAAGGCTCTTCTGGTACCAGAATGCTTTTGTAGGTATTGTGGATAAAATAGAAAACTCTGATTTTTTCAGAGGATGAGGCATTTTTGTAAATGCATATTTCTATGCAACTTATATTGTTAATCATACAGGGTCTTCAACCTTCCTTTTTTACCATTGTTAATTTTCTCAAATGTTTGTATCTGCTTTCCCATACCAGCAAAGTGTAATTTTGTCAAAATGGAAATAGAGGATACAATTTGAAAAATATTTCTTTTAAGTGCTCGTTTTCCTCTTCAACACTATGCCTACAATTTGAGTCATTGCCATGAAGTAATCAGTGACACCTGGTGCAGTATACACATTCTACCTGCCAAGAATAACTCATAAATTAAATAAATTGTGTGTATAATACAATTTAAACTCTTTCTTTAAGTACATGTCTTTATTAAAATAATGTATGTTCAAGGATGAGTCACCTTTTCATATTAACACTTTAGTGCTAAGAGATGGACATTGTTTGCAATTAAAAAGTCTTTCATAAATAAAATTTTACACAAGTTACTATTTATCCACCATTTATCATGATTGGACTTATTTTGACTGCACTTGACAAAGGAATGCCTCCTTTCCACAAGTCTTGCATTTAGGATTGCTTTGCGTAATTAGGGGATGTGGCTTGTTGTGGAAGTTACCCTGAAATCTTATCTAAATTTAAAAATCCTGCTGCCTGACATAATCCATAGTCCAGAGGATAGGCAAGTTTTTCATACTTGTCAATCAGCAGGTATGGAAAGTCATACATTTACTGAGAAGAAGAGATTATCGAGTGGATCTTTTAGTTAAAGCAGATTCAGTGCTTTTTCAACCTGTAGCCCACAAATCACTGCTCTAAAGTCATCTGAAGAGGATTTTTAAAGTGTAATTTCCAAGGACTAACTCCAGACCTCCAAAATCAGAATCCCCAGGGATGGAGACTGGAATGTCCATATTTAAAGTGAGATTACTGTAGGTAAACCATTGCATGCTAAAATTTGAGATGTCTAACGAGGGGGCGGGGAGCACCTTTAACAATTTAGTGGCTCTCGTCCAAATTCTAGCCTAGGATTGGTACCTTGAGCCGCTTATTTATCTAGCTTTAGGGCCTCTGCTTTCTTATTCATTGGATCAAGAAGTGAGAGTCTGACCCTAAATCCCTCTCAGCTCTGAAATTCTGTAGATGCGGAATTTTGAAAGTTAGTAGAGAAAAAAAGAATAAGAAATCTATGGAGATGGGAAAACTAGATACATAGAATACAAATTTCAAAAAAGCCTTAGAGAAAAAAAGGAAAGTAAAGATAGTTTTAACTTAAAAAGTTGGTTTTTTTCCTATTTTTTAACAGCCATGAAAATTTTTGAGAAACCCTGAACAGATAGTCAAGTTAACACACACATGCACACAGACTATCAATTCTTTTATCTTAAATCATAAATTGATAAACCACAGCATATATCACAAAAACAAACTACAAAACATACCTAAAGTTAAAAAAAGAGAAAAGAAAACCAGAAGGAAGCAATACCACAAATACCAGACTTTATGAGATTGTTTTAATTTAATAGAGAGCAAAGCCTTAAAAAGGCAGAAATTAAGTATTTTCTAGGGTATTTCACATAAAAGAATATAAGTTTTTCTTTAATTTACAAAGACTGCTCTAGTTTTCATTTTTACTTTCATTTTATATATATTTATTAAGAAATTTATACATGTGTTTTCTTCTGAATTTTTAACTTTGACCAAAATTTGTATTAGGACTTATCTTTTTATTATCAATAATTGCCAGACTTATCGTAGCACTTGGAAATGTGTAAAACGTAGAATAAAATAAAATAAAATATGTATAAAATGATAAGTAGAAAAGTCCTTGATTAATTAATTACTTAGCTAAGCACTCCTCTTACTGCCAGATTGATTTTCTTAAAAGGTGTTTTCTTCGTGTAACTCTGCTGTTCAACAGCTAGGAGCCTCATCTTGGCGTTTGAAGGTTTCAATAATCTTGTTTTATCTCATCAGCCCAACCAAATGTCTCCTCCCTCATCAACTTTATTATCCCAACGCAGTCAGTCCTATCTCTGATGATAAGCTAGTCGGAAAGCTTTGGGGGGAACAATTATGAGCTGAACATCTGATAGTTTTTATGTGCATCAGCTACTGTTTCATTTCCCTGCAAGAAACAGCAATGGCTTAACCATTAGTGGTTTGTTTTTTTTTTTTTCTCACCCAATGAGAAGTCTGGAGGAATGAAGATGCTGTAATTATTTAAGCAATGGCCCATCCCCCGAATTTGAAGTAGCAATGGAGGCTTCTCATTATTTCTGAAGTCAGAGCAGAAAGAACAGAAAACAGTCGAGGGTTGCACCATCTGTATCTGTCCCTTTGTATTGAGAAGGAAAAGGTTTTACCAGAAATCCTCCACCTGAGATTTCCACTTAGATCTCATAAACCAGAATCAAACATTGTATGACTACTTCTAGCTGCAAGGGAAGCTTGAAAGTGAAGCATCAGCTCTTCTGCCTTTACAGTGGGAAGCAGCCGAGAAGGGTTTGGGGATAGATGAGGTAGCCATTCAACAGGATTGCCCATTTAAGATCACTGTTACTTTTTTGCTTTGTTGCATTTTATATATTTTGGGCATTTTGTTACATTTTATTAGTCTTATGATTTGTTCCGCATGATCATAGTATAAACTGTCTCCTCAATTGTGTTCCATACTTTTCAAGACCAGAGGTTAGTGTTCCTTGTTTAAGTACTCAAGGGAATTAGCCCAAAGTAGGCGTTTAATAAATATTTTTGAATATAATTTAATAACACTGTTATCTGTTTTTAGGCAGAATAGTTTAAGACGTTGAGATTCTAGAATAAAAAGTAGAATTCGAGGCGTTAATCTCCTTTTTAATAGCTATATCACAGTCATTGCCTTGTCACATAACATGACATGAGACACATTTCCTTATCTGCAAAATGGGAAAAACTCTAAAATTTACTCTATTAGCTTTGTTGAGACAGAAACATGAACATGCATGTGTTAGCACATTGTAAACAATTAAACACTAGGTTGGAACAAAATAGCCACCATTGTTAATATAATATTTCTAATATTCTAGAAGAAAAATAGGCTAAGTGACAGGTTTGCAAAAGGCAGAGGAAGTTATTCTCCCACTGTTATATGACATTTCTTTTAAAGTGGTACAACTAAACCAGAAAAGAGACAGCAATTACAACTAATAAGCTATTGCATTCAATTTGTTAGGCTTTCATGACTGCTTCTACAGTTGCTAAGATTAACTTGCCATTTGTTCTGATATTACTGCAGTAGCAAGTAGCAGAAGAAGATGTGGCACTTTAGAAGAAATGTACAACTCCAGGAAATATAGTCTAATCAGAGGCCCTGCTCAATATGGAATAAAGAACCCAGAGTGTGACAAATTTACAATTATGTGTGGACAGTAGCAGTCAGCAATACATCGGTGTTCTGATTTAGACACTAAATAGACAATGGAGCACACCTTGTCTGATTGCAGTGGGTGGTGCTGCTGTCCTTACTGTAGTTCCTTCACCGAACTGTACTTGATGGCTGGACTAGACTTGGTGTATCAGAGTGAATGTTAAGTGAATGAGTAAGGGCATCACTGATTAAGGAAAACCAGAATAGTTGCATATTAATTCAGTACTCAATCCACATTTGCTTCCTTCTGAAACCCAATCACTTAGTCTCATGCAACCTGGCAGGGGTTATCGTTGGGGCTAGATGCATAGTGGTACTATCAATTAAAGAAATTGAAGAAAATGTTATCGCTTATGTCATTCAGATCAGTTATAGTTTACTACTACTATATTTCACCTAAACTAATTAAAGGATTCCAGGAAATATGTTAATACTGCTTATCATGGATGTGTTCTGCAAATTTTATTTCTTTTACTTGATTACTTGATTTTCAGGAAACAGTATTATAAATCCCTCGGTGGTCAAATCAGTGTAATATTCTCATCAAGTTCTTTGGCAGAGAAGTGTGTGTGTGTGTGTGTGTGTGTGTGTGCGCGCGCGCGCGCGCGTGTGCATGCACATCAACCCAGATTGGGCCCACTGCCAAATTCCTAACTAAATTCCTAACTACATTCAAGGCTATTCCTAACTTCAAGACGGTAGGGAAGCCCCATTATCTGAAGAGACCTAGATGTTGTAGAATGTAGCAGTGCCTATAATTGTTTGCTGTTAGTGATTTAAATATGTATCACTTGATAAATCTCTAATTCACTGGTTGCCTTTTTTTTAATGTGTGTGTTATTTCTCACTCGGGATTCATTTGTTTGCCATGGAGTCCAGATATATTCACACTGGATGTCAAACATGAATGTTATTACCTCTTATATCATCATTTGAAATCTGCCTATCATTTCTAAGTGATGCATGAATTATCACTCAAAGAAGTGAGAAACAATGGGATCTCTTCTACAAGAATTGATATTTAAAGATAAAACTAAAAAGTAGTTAACCCTATGATAAGTTAACCATATTATGGTATATGTTTACCACGTGAAGTTGTTATTTATGGGGGGTGGGGAAAAATGTTTTAAACTTTGGGAATTTGGAATCCATGAAATCAGCTGAAGTATTTAAGTTTGTAGATTGCTTGTTTCTAAGATGTTAAAACACTTCATCAGTAAATGAGTGCATTTTTACTGATGTAACATTCAAAATATCTGGAAGCAGTGGAAAGGCATTTAATGTCAAAGATCAAATTGTAATCCTAGCTTCTACAGGCTAAATGTTATATCTAAACAAACAAACAAACAAACAAACCTTATAAAACCAAAACCCATAAAACTTTAGTGACAACGCAATACAAGTGTATTTCTTGATCAAGTAAACTCCAGTATAAACTCCATTTGGCAATGGATGAGGTGAGAATCTCTTCCATTCAGTCACATAATGTATGTAGTATGTCCAACTTCTAGGAGATTCTGCCACTTCAACACAGAATGTTCAAGGTCACCCTAGATGTCACTTTCCAGTAGAGTGACAGGGGAAAAGAGAAAGCAGAATATTATGTGGTTGGTTTTGATGAGCCAGGCCTGGAGGTGACCCACTATAAGTTTTCAAGAACTTGAAGAAATTGCCATGTCCTCTTTAAGCAAGACTGGAAAATGTAGTCAAGCTGTGTGTCCAGGAGGAAAAGAAAATGTATTGTCGTGAACACAAATTAGTTGTCCCCACATAGTTCTACCATTTACTACCTGTGTAGATTTGAGCAAATTGCTTAAACTCTCAGATGAGGTGTCTACTCCATAAAGAAATAATAATAATAAAATAAAACATGATACTTACCCTGTTGGGTTGTATACAGTTTACAGGAGTGATGCAATTAAAGACCAAAGGCAGTACCTGGCACAAAGTAGGTATTCTAAACAAAACAAAACAAAACAAAACAAAACTGCTGTTATTTGGTCTTCTATGAAAAAGAAAATACACACATCTATAATGATTCTTAATTATTTGACAACCTAGTTGAAGAGATGCACGTCATAAGATGGGAAGATACATGTAGGTATATTTTAGGGCTGCCAAAATAGTTCACAGTGGATAGAGATCAGTGTTAACTAGGATTCTGTCAAGGAGGGATTCATGGAAGAGTTAAGATTTAAAAAGTCAGGCCCTGATGGAGGGTAGGATTCAGATGGAGCATTTGGGTATTTTGTAATTGATATAGATTATTAAGGGGGCTATCTAGTTTGTCTCTTTATACTAGAATCTTTTTGCCATTAATGTGGGATTTTTGGAATACGTTATCAGAGTAGGGTATGGGGAATAGCACATTAAGTAAGAATGTTGAATTAACACAGGTCAATGGAAATGTTTGAAAAGCCAAGTTGTGGCCAACCTGTGATAAAGCTGTTGTTTGTAACTTCCTTCCTTTTCTTTTCTTTCTTTCTTTTTAAGTTTATATATTTATCTTGAGAGAGAGAGAGAGAGAGAGAGAGAGAGAGAGAGAGAGAGAACATGAGCAGCGAAGGGCAGAGAGAGAGGGAGAGGGAAAATCCCAAGCAGGCTCCTCATTGTCAACACAGAGCCCGATGCAGGGCTCGAATTCACAAACTGTGAGATCATGACCTGGGCCAAACTTATGAACTGTGAGATCATAACCTGAGCCGAAATCAAGAGTTGGACACTTAACTCACTGAGTCACCCAGGCGCCCCATGTAACTTCCCTCCTTTTCAACCCCTTTTGAAACTGTGGGAACTGGGGAAATGAAGGAGAGAATAGACATTTGTATGAATCTATAGATTTGCATGCATGTTGAAGTGCTAATGGTGATTTTTGCTCTATCAGGACAATCTAGGATATACTGTGGTAACACATAAACACCACATCTCAGTAGCTTAACACAGCAATGACAGTGTGTCTTGTATGAATGAGCATGAACTGTGCTCCAAGTCATTGCTCACAGATTCAAGCTAAGAGAGGCTCTAGGACTTGTGATGTTGTCATCTCAACACTGGAATTCTGTGGCCACTGTGGCAGGAAAAGAGAAGATCACTGTGAACCAATTCAGAATGGAAGTGGCAGCCATCACTTCCACTCAGAGCCCACTGGTCAGGACTTGCCACATGGTTCCTGTCTGCAAAGGTTGAGGATGTCTCTTCTTGTGCTCGGAATACCACAAGATGTCTAAGTAAAATGAACACTTGAAGTCCCTACGCTAGGAATCCTACCACGTAAAGACTGCATCTCCAAGGTCTAATTTGGCAAAGCAAGGAGGAATGAGCAGTCTTAAAATAAGCATGTAGCTTTACTTTCTGATAATAAAATCTTCACTACCTACTTAGCCAGTGTAGACTGAAATCTGAATCAGACAAATCCTTAGGGCAAGGAGATGTCCTTTTCAGAGTCTTCTCTGAAGTTGCTCAGACCTCATCTCACTTAGATTTTTTGTTTCTTGGATTTTAACAAAATTGCTTATATGGACCCTGCACTTTGCCTAGCATCACTGGGAATACAAAGAAACTATAAAATTAGCCATCTCCTCTCTTAAATTTATATCATAGCTGAAAGAGGATTTGTACTCTATAACAGGTTATCACTTCAATGTGAAATAATGTGTAAAAAATTATGTAAAAAGCATTGAAAACAAAACAAAACATTAGATTTCTAGGTATCAGAGAAATGGAGAGGCATTTCCAGGAGGAGACATAACTTAAGTTTGGCCTTGAAATTGGATGAGCATTGGGAAAGATTGATGGTATTTTAAAACGAGGGAAGCAATGTGTATTGTAGCATAAATACAGGGATGGTTACGACATGCTCCATTGAGGAGCCTATTTAGAGCCTCCAGGTCCTACGTTCAAGGATATTTTTTCCTATACTTTGAGGGGAACCTCTTTATAGGAAAGTGACTTTTCTGATAGTCTGTCTCATGACCATCTTTCTTCTCTCTGTCCCATGCCCCCATCCCCTTCCCTCTAAACTTTTCAATCTGTATCATACTGTTTACCATTCTCTTCACTATATCAGGAGTCATGATAGCTAATAGTCTGTTGTGAGTAGTAGGAGCTCTATCTCACAAATATTAAGAGCATCTTGCATGTGCAAAGCAAGGGGATTTGGAGGTGAATATAGGCCAGACCTTGTTCTGAGCTCTTTGTAGTCAGGTTGGACCTGTGGCTATAAATATCGATTCCAGAAGAGAGATCAAAGCAGAGGGAGATGAGTTCACTGAGGGCTTGGCCTTCCCAAGGGGGACAGAGAGACCTCATGGAGAAGATGATCTTTGAACTGAATCCTAAAGAAACAGGAAGACTTAGCCACTTGAAGAGAAGAGTAGAACACTGAGCACAGAAGACTGTGTGAATAAAGACATAGGCGTGTGCAAGAGATCTCTGCAAGTTAACCTATAAGTGATTTGGTTTACTAGCAGGTAAATAAGAATCAGGTAGGAGAAGTAGTTAGGAACCATCATTCAAAAGTGTTAAATGCCAACTTACAGAACTTGAATTTAATAGGGGAGAAAGATGTACTTTGGGGGCACTTGTATCCTTAAACTCTCATGAACATCATAGATAAACTTAAATTCAAAAACATCTCATGAAAATACTCATGAACAATCATAGATAAACTTAAATTCTTTTTTTTTTTAATAGTTTATTTTTTGAGAGGCAGCATGAATGGGGGAAGGGCAGAGAGAAAGGGAGGGAAGGAATCCCAAGCCATTAGTGCAGATCCTGATGCAGACTCAATCTCATGAACTGTGAGATCACGACATGACATGACAATCAAGAGTTGGACGCTTAACTGATGGAACCACCCAAGCACCCCAAACTTAAATTCTTTTTTTTTTAATTTTTTAAATGTTTATTTAGTTTTGAGAGAGAGATACAGAGTATAAGTGGGAAAGGGTCAGAGAGAGAGGGAGATGCAGAATCTAAAGCAGGAGCTAGGTTCTGAGTTGTCACCACGGAGCCTGACGCGGGGCTCAAACTCACGAACCGGGAGATCATGATCTGAGCCGAAGTCAGACACTTAACTGACTGAGCCACCCAGACATTCCCCCCCTGCCCAAACTTAAATTCTTGAATCTGTCTGAGGAGAAGGCAATTTCTAAAACTTAAAACATGATATATGTAAAAATCAAACTCTGCTTTGTGTCACCGTCTGCCCTGAAATGTATCTACAACCCACATAACTTCATTACATCAAATCCCACCACCAAGCAATTGTCCCTGTTTTCTCTGAATATGAATTCCTGAGAGTTGAGCAAGGCCAACAGATTCCAGTGAGTGCTTGAAGCACGTATATCAGACAGAGTCAACATATTTCAATAAAATATGAATCCAGGCACGCGCAGATTGAGACATATTACTTGCAAATGTAAATAAATATAAAGGTGTGTTTTTCTGTTTCTTGACAGGAAGGAATATTTGATTCATATGTTTAATATGCTTTGCCTCTTTTGCAGGGAACAAACTCAGGGAATTCAATTCATCATACAGGGGAATTTCAGAAACAAGTTTCTTAGAAATAGGAACTACAGATCAGAGGGCAAAAGGCAGACATTAAATAGGATTTATCCAAGGGGGAAATTTAGCTATGTTGATAATTCTATGTGTGTCTAGGGGTTTGGAGGAATGTTGGAGATTAAGGAGGGGAGAGGTCTTGATCTTGTTTCAGTGTAGCATCTGATTTTCTGGATGGCTTAAGCAAACCACTCACTCCATTTGTAACTAAGATTCATTAAACATCCTCAGGTTGGGCTATGATATTGAATTGGGTCTAGGTCAGGAAGCTCGTTTGATGAAGCCTAGTGTTAACAGGGTCAAAAATACTTTTTCCTGGTGCCTAGAAGACCAATTTTCACTGATATTTTATTCTAGTTTTCCAGGTATCCTGATTGTTCCCCCCAAAACAACTTTGCTGTAGAATTTGCAATATATGACATGTCATGGAGTTCTAATTACTTCTTATATCTGGAAGGGGACCTGAAAATAAATTGTCAAATTGTTCTGAATTTTGTTTGGGAAAACAGGACAAAAATACTAGAGGATGTAGATGGCTCAAATGAACTGAAATCTCTTTCCAGAATACAATCTATAGGACAAGAGTCATAGTCACCATATGCTTGTAGTATTATCATTATATAAATTAAATGTAGAAGTCTTCTTGTCTAGGCTTTAAAAGGAATTTTACAGTAAGGAAGAGAAATTGTAAATGTACTGTTCCTTAAAGAAGGTGTTCACAAATGTGGGGCACCTGGGTGGCTCAGTCAGTTAAGTATTCGACTTCGGCTCAGGTTATGATCTCACGGCTCATGAGTTCGAACCCCACTTTGGGCTC
This sequence comes from Panthera uncia, assembly GCF_023721935.1. NCBI lineage: Eukaryota > Metazoa > Chordata > Mammalia > Carnivora > Felidae > Panthera > Panthera uncia. Next base: position 22,241,397 of record NW_026057586.1, on the reverse strand, counting down.
TGTGCTCACAGCTCAGAGCCTGGAGCCTGCTTCGAATTCTGTGTCTCCATCTCTCTCTGCCCATCTGCCACTCATTATCTCTCTCTCTCTCTCTCTCTCTCTCTCTCTCTCTCTCAAAAATAAATAAAAACATTTAAAAATTTAAAAAGAAGGTATTCACAAATGTGAGGAAATTCAGTATATACCTGCTAAGGTTCACCATAGAGCTTTAGGCCTAGAAAGGTATTAAGTCACAGTTCAAATTCTTTATTTTATTCAAAAGAACTAGATCCAAGCCTACTGATTCCAAGGATAGAAATACTTCTTTCTATGGAGAATTTCGCAGTATAGAATAATTGAAATTAACATGGACCTTTCTGCCCTAGGGATTGGCCAACTTTTTTTTTTTAATGTTTATTTATTTTTGAGACAGAGGGAGACAGAGCCCGAGCAGGGGAGGGACAGAGAGAGAGGGAGACAGAATCTGAAACAGGCTCCAGGCTCTGAGCTGTCAACACAGAACCCAATGCAGGGCTTGAACCCACGAACCCTTGAGATCATGACCTGAGCCGAAGTCGGACGCTTAACCGACTGAGCCACGCAGGCACCCCTGGCCACCTTTTCCTTAAAGGGTCAGATAGGAAGTATTTTAGGCTTTGTGGACCATCCAGTCTTGGTGACAATTACTCTGCTACAACAGCAAGACAATATACAAAGGAATGGATGTGACTGTGTTTCAATAAGATCTTATTTGTGAGCCCTTAAATTTGGGTTTCATCAAATTCTTTATATGTTACAAAATCTAAAACCGTGTAACAATCCAAATCCTGTTCTTAACTCATGGGCTATACAAAAGCAGGTAGTGGGCTAGATTTTGCCCACAGGCAGCAATTTACTAACCTGAAGTTAACACTGTCAAATAGTTTCTTCTTTATCTTTCTTTTGGTTTGTTTCAAGCATTGTCCCCTTTTGATGGCGATTTTGGGATGTTTGTTGCTGAAGTGATTAGAACAAATATCAATAAAATGTTCTAAGTATGCTAAATATATGGTGGTGGTTTTTGTTTTAATCCTATTATTTATGCCACCCATAACACTCCAATGCCTTCCTCCTAATAACCACATCTAGAATCAACCACTGTAAAGTTCTGCTGGTTTCATCTCACAGTATGCATCTTCTTGGCATGTGCTGCTGCTTGTAACTGGAACAGAATTTCCTGCTTGCCATCATCTTTTTACTGAACAGTTACGAGGGCTTCAGACCCCGTTTGTTTCTCATACCTCTTTGAAATCTTCATAGCTATTCCCAAGCATACTGATAGTGACAACATAGAGTCTAATATCTAATACTTACATACTGTCACACATACTTTTCAGTTCTCTCTAGGAAAATTCATCCCTTTATTCAGCCATCCCTTGATACAAAGCATGTGTCTGAGCATACAGTGGTGAGTAATAATACATCCAGATTGGCTGAAAAGATAGATTGCCTTTTTCAAAACTTCCAACTAAACCCTTTGTTAGTTTCTTATGTTGGGTGTCTTCTATTCGCTTTTTTAAACGAATTATGGAGAATAGCAGCATGGTATTGAAAAGTGAAAAGTAATAAATGTTTCAGTTATTCAAACCTAAGATTCTAGTTCTGACACTGTGTGGCTTTAGGGAAGTTAAGTAAATTCTTTAAACATACATTTCTCATCTCTAAAATAGGAATAGTGATTTTTTACCTTGCAAAGCCATACCGCAGTTGAAGCTAATTATATGACATGCTCTATAGAATAAGGTCCATAAAGGGTAGCCTTTACTAGCTTACTTCAATATGTGGTAGCATGGGAATATGAAAAATATGCATGATCATATATGTGATTTGGAAGAAAACTTCAGAGTAAGTGGATGATATGTTACAATAAAGGAGAAAACAGAAATAGGTTTCACTTTTTCCCTATGAGATTTAATTTTAGGGTCATTCAGCTTCTGTGACTTTAGTGACTCTCAAATGTATGTGATTACTTAGACTTTTACTTTAGATTGATAAATCCAAACACTCAGTTTCTTTTCGGATACCTCAATATCAGCCTGCTAAAATTTGCATTTATCCTCATTCCAAACCCCCTCCTACACTAGTGTCTTTAGCTCAATCAGATGGTGCCACCGTGAAGTCAACTTTACAGTCCAGAACCTGAAGGTCTTTCTTTCCTCTTCCATCTTGCTCCTATCCTCTCCCTTCCAAATACCCAATTAATCATGAATTTCCAGGCAATTTACATCTTAAATATATTTCTCATCTTTATCTATGTCATCACCTATCACATATCCACTCTTGTCTACTCTGCAATTCATTGTCCCTACCATGGCCAATGTGGTTTTGAGTTTCTTTTTTTTTTTAATTTTTAATAAAATTCTATCATGTTATTCTCTGTTTAAAATCCTTCACTGAGTTTATTGGCTTTTAGGATGAATGACTTCCTCAGTGTGGCCTAAAAAGGCCCGACAGGATTGGTCCCTGCTGTCTCCCTCCCCAGCCTCTTTTGATCTCAGACTCTCCCTTGATCCCTTGCCTCTAGGCACACTGGTCTTATTTTATTGCTTGAATGTACCATACTTCTCTGGAACCTTGGCAGTTGTGTTACTTTTGTAATGAATGCCCAGAAGTTCCTTAAATGGATTTGACCTTGGGAAATTTCCTTTCCCTTGGAAAATGCACCTCCTTAGTGCATGTCAGCACCTTAAACACCTTGCTCATGGAATCTCTTGTACAGCACCAGATTGGAGCGGTGACCAGTTCTGTTGCTGAGAAACTATGTAGTCATTCTGCCTGTAGCATAGTCTATTGCTTTGGGGTGTTTCCCATCAAATTCCTTAATGTTTGTCATTCATTCTGTTGCTATTGCTGTAGATACAAAAAGTATGAAACAAAAGGCTCCATACTATCAAGTGTGTTGGGTGATAGGAAGCTGTTCTTCTTTTCTCTCTACTTCTGGTTTTACACACAGAATTGACTTAGTGTTGTCCAGCATATTTCTAGGAAGCCTTTTCTGGGAATTGCCAGTAATAAGAATGTTCTGTTTGTATGCTTATTTTTATTATTGTTTTCATGTAGTATGCCTCATGGGATGACCCCAACAAAATTATAATGTGTGTAAAGGAAATATATTGTTGTTGTTGGTGGTGGTGGTGTTATAATATTATATTTAAAAACATGATATGACACCTGTAAGGTATCCTTATAGAGTTATTATCTAGTAGGCACCAGACAAGGAACCAAGTAGCCCAAGAGCTAGGTCTAATACTTTTCTACTCAAATCATTTAAACCCCTCATTTTTTCTTTCCTATTTTCCTTGAATGTCCTTAGAATCATTAAGCTATAGGGTCACATCCCAATAGAGGAAATACTATCAACTCAGAGCAAACACAGAGACACCTGTTAGCTCTTACACTGGTCTCTTTATATCTCACCCTTTGACACTGCTTCGTTGTCACGTTGCTTTCAGAGCACATGGAAACATCATCCTCATTAGAACAGAAATGTTGGGAAGTGTGCATTTGTGTTTGTGCTAGGAGGTTAAGCTCAGAGCAGATGGATTCCAGATTGTTCCAGGATAGATTATCCAGTAACAACACTTTCCAAATTGGTTCCTCTTGTTTCTCTGCCAACCTTTTGGAATCAGATTGAAAAGTTGTAGCAACCCTTACTCCTATCACTGACTGTCAGAATTCCTGTTTGTGGAATAAATTTCCTACATGTTTAAAAAATATAATTTAATATCAGTGGCTTAGTCGGTTGAGCATCTGACTTCAGCTCAGGTCATGATCTCGCAGTCCATGGGTTCCAGCTCTGCATCAGCCTCTGTGCTGACAGCTCAGAGTCTGGAGCCTGCTTTGGATTCTGTGTCTCCCCCTCTTTCTTGGCCCCTTCCCTGCTCATGCTCTGTCTGTCTCTCAAATATAAATGAACATTACAAAAATTAAAAAATGTGTATAATTTAATATGATTATTCAAATAAAATGACTCTCAAATTGTCAGGAGGACAAACTATACTGAATATGAATTACTGACATTATAATAAGATCTCTTTCAAAGGTGATCTAATCACTGTGTGGCCTTTGATCTTGGGTACACCTTTCAAAACAGGTGAGTGTCATTCTCCAAAGATCTGTAAGGAAGGAGATTGTATAAAATCCATTAGCATCCAGCTTTTCTGAAAGTAAAGAAAGGGACACCTAGTAACCTAGTCTTTTCAGTTGCACCTAAAAATAGTAAGCAGTTACTTCTGACAGCATTGACAGCTGTGCTGGCCATTTGTCTAAGATACACATTTTAACATTTACCTTGAGGATAATACCTCAGCCCTGCATTCCTTCACAGAACCTGAAGTTGTGTCTCCCCCTTTTTCCCCCTTTAAATATGTTGGGGGGGCAGGGAGGAGTTGAAAAAGGAAAATTGACAAACATTTTCCCTGTCAATGATGAAAACAAGACCGGAAAGACAGTCCCATGGTGAATAAAAATCTAGTATATAACGCATGTTATATCTGAAAAGTCTCAAATTTCAACAGCATGATGACATAAGTGTTTCTATAATGTATCCCCAGTTGATGGTATCAGGGGAACCTAAGACATCTGAGAAAATAGCAACATACAAACGAACATTGGGGCATGTCATCTATAGTGGCAAATCAGAGAATACTATTTGTGGGCAAAAAGCTCTCCCTAGCTTTTTTCTCTCCATGTCTAACTCAGCACTGAATTAAAAAGAAAGAAAGGGAAATAATTTTTTTCCGCTTTCAGCAGAAAATGTCATGGAAATGTCAGAGTTCTTTCTGTATGATCACATCTCTCTTAAAAGTCGATAGCTGCAAATCACTGAAACACTAACTGTATTTGGAAATATTAATTCTGAGTAAGAGCATCACTTCCAAGAGAGGTTACCTGGAACCACTGAAATTCCATGACAGATGTTTAGGTTCTGATAGATATATGTCCTTCACTGACAGATTTATGTAACTCTCTTTCCATCCTGCCCTCAGATCACATCCTTTGAGAGCTCCATTCATTCCTGTTTCTCTGCCATTTACACATACTTGTAATTCTCTTTTCAAGATTCAAAGTGGTGGGAATTCCCCCTTTGAAACTGACATTCACACAGAATACATGGGAAGAATGGGCCATCTTGAGAAGCTGTTAAGTCTGCTCTCTGGCTTTAGGCAGACAGGTCTCATGTCAGCAAATCAGTATCTACTCACACTTTAAAGATCCCTGTGTCTGTTTTTTGACCTTTTTGTATAACACAGGATCTTATTATGTGAAGTTTGCTATCAGAAAGTCTCTCTTCTGCTAATGATCCCGAACTGCAATATGTGCCAATATACTCCATATATAACAAGATGGTGAATTGGGCTTTTAATTGATTGTCAAGGAAATTTGAGGACAGTTATGGGTGAGTTCCCCTAGATTATTAAGATCCAGTGAGAAGCCCTTAAACCTTAGTGAAAGATAGCAAAAGTGGTCAGGGCAGGCATGGGAGTGGGCTGGGAGAAGCTTAGAACTGCATGTAAGAACACATTCTTTTTTTTAATTAAACACACACACACACACATGTAAAATTTAGATTTATAGAAAAGTTGCAAAGATACAACAGAGGATTCCCATATACCCCTCACCCTGATTCCCCCATTGTTAACATCTTGCATTACCTGATACATTTGTCAAAACTAAGTGACATTGGTGTATTATTAATAACAAAATTGCAGACTTTATTTGGATTTCACCAGCTTTCTCTTTCTATCTGGAGATCAAACTGGAGCACCACATTTCATTTCATTGTCAGATCTTCCAGTCTCTACTGATCTATGACAGTTTCTCATTCTTTCCTTGTTTTTCATGACCATACAGGAATACTGGCCAGGTATAAGATCTCAGTGTGATTAGACTGGACTGTCATATTCTCATACCTGTAAATTAATCATAGTTTTTTATCTAAATGATATTGTCTTATAATTGAAGATTACTGGAAAGACACAGGTGGCAGAGATGTCACCAAAAGATTGACAGAGGTGTGACAGAGTATGTTAGAAGGTAGTGTTATGAAGAAAATAAAGCCTTTCCCTGCAGATACCTTCATTGGGTTCAGCCCACTGGATAGGTTAATTCCATTTGTTTTAGAGAGAGGAAAAAAAATGATAGTCATCTCAAACATTAGAACTAGATACTGTGGGACATTCAAAAAGAGCCCATTCCTTAAGGAGTTTATATTCTAGTAGGGGATATAAAACACATACCATCTAATTCAAAATACAAGCAGATAAATGTTGAGGCAGTTGAGAAAGAACTGTTATTTGCCCTTAAAAGAGAGGGAAGAATTTGAAAAGTTGAAGATGATGAGAAAGTATTTTTGGTGGAAATTGGCCTGGGGTAGGGTGTGGAATGTTATTTGAAGCATGGGAGTTTTGGCTTATTTTTGGAGGTAGGAAGGGTGTTGCAGAGTAAGAAACAGAAAGATGATTTGTAAGAGAGTCCAGAAAAATAAATTGATAAGATGTTGAAATAAGGGTTCTAAATACCAGTCTGGGCTCATGGCCTTTTCCATAGATAGTGGGTTGGCCTTAAGGGTCTTAGTTTAGGTGGATATCATGGTCAGAGCTTGTCTTGGGAGGCGCGTATGGTGGGAGGGTAGAGTATGACTTGGGGAAACATAAGGAGTTGGAGGGGAGACATTAAAAAGAAAATGAAGTTGAGGGAGCCCATTCTTAATAGTCCTCATTTTCTCATTATTGAGGAGATAACATCTGTAGAAGGTGGGAATGGGGGGTTACTGAATCCGTGTTTAGAATAATCACTGTGAGGAAGAGGACAGGGGCTTAGTTAATCTGAGTTTAAATATAAAGACTACTAGTATACATTGAGAGTCCATTTGAAATAAAGATACATGACATTTAAGAAACTCAATCAGAGTAGTTTTTGACTGTCAACCATCTTTTGAGTTTATGGTTCCCAAGGTGCACCTTGGCTTGCTTCTTCCTGTTTACCTCGAAGACCCCTTTCTATAGCTCCTTTTCCCCTAACTCAGGTTCAGAGAAGGCCAGGCAGTGGGGTGCTTGTTTGCTTTTTTATTGTCTTTTCTTTGCTTTCCAAAGTTGCATCAAAAGAAAACAAAACAAAACAAAACATATCTCCACTACTAAGAAATGTGAGTTAATTTTTTTCTAAAAAAATAATAAGAAAAGAATAAACATAAGTAGTGCTATAGTTTGTCAGTGAAGCATGAAGGGAAGCTTATTTTGCTTACTATGTGAGGCAGTCTCCAATCTAGGATTTAATGGACTTGGTTTTGGAAAGAGGACTGCCAGATCAAGCAACTTCTCATTCATTTGATCTGTTGCTGTATAGCCTAAGGCCAGGCTCAAAGGTATGACAAAAGACCTAATATGAGAAATCTAATTTTATGACAGTAAATCCATTCAGGGTATTGGGCAAAGAATTACAGGGAAATAATTGCAGTAACTATGTTAAGTATAAAATTGTGTAAATAATTTACATTAGAGATCCCTTAGTCATTAGAGTAGGAGGCTTGCGATTACTACAAATGTGTAAGCTAATATCATTATTGATCTGATTCCTATTAGAAATAAAATGCCTCATCACTGTTACCATTCTTTAGAGCAGAAAGAGTTGTTCACAGAATCATAAAAAAATTCAATAGACGAAACTTTACATACCACTGGGTCCAACCTCCTGGTAAATTAATGAAACTTATTTTATCTTATTTTTTTTAATTTAATTTAATTTTATATTTTATTTTATTTTATTTTATTTTATTTTATTTTATTTTATTTTTTTGAATCATGATCACAGCCTTCATGATTATGCATTAGATGATGCAGAATAAACTACTTGTTATGTATAACCTCTTCCCTGGTTGAAGACTCAATAGCAACATCTTTGTATATAGCTAAGAAAAATGCACCTCTTTAACTTCAACCCATTGGTCCCAAGCAATCTTTTGGATATATACCAATAAATGTAATCATCATCCCAAAGCTCCTCATCAAATTTTATAAAAATGCTTTTATTCATTTACTGGGCCATCTTTGCAAAGTACACAATACCATTTACTTCAACCATTTCTCAAACAATATAGCTTTGCTTGTTCTCACTATCCTTGTCATCTTCCTTAGAACAATCTTTAATCTCTCGGGTGCCATGTAAGAATTTAATGCTCAGAATTTAATTCCCCAGCTATGTCCTAATATCTTTTATTCTCTAGGTTGTGTTTTGTTAATACCAGCTATTGTTTTAGCTTCTTCAAAGAAGCCCCTTAGACTTTTAATGCATTTGGTCAACAAATTCCCTAGATAGCTTTCACTTCAACTACTTGTCAAGATAGGATTCTCTTGGTTATATTTATCCAATTGATTTTTTCTTCCTTACTCTAAAAATAAGTCTTTACATTTATCTCTGCTACATTTCATCTTTTTTATCCATTGTTTTAATCTATTGAGGGAGATTCTTGACAATTTTGTTCGTATAAGTATGTTTGGCAATTTTGTTTGGGACGGATAGCTAAACAAAACAGTCCGTCCTAGATGTGCTACAGGTATAGGTGCTTGAGATCCCAGATGGTTGTTTTGTTTTGTTTTGTTTTTTGGCCATCTACAAATTTGACTGTGTTCTTCATAAAAATATTTGCATTTAAACACAAACAAGGAGAGAGCTCCCCTTCACTTCACTAGACAATTGCTTCTGTATTTTTATTTAAAAAATATTTTAGTTTATCTAGCTAGCTAGCTAGCTACTTAACAGTGGTAACATTTGGAGTTCACAATGCTTGAAACACTTCACTTGAGTATGAGTGATTCCATTAGCCAATATTTTTTTGATGCAGTAACCCAACTTATTACAAATCCAACTAACTTTACTTTCACTTCACCACTATTAGGCTATAAAATGAGACATTGTCAAAAACCTTTCAAAAATGAAAATAAAAAATCAAGATTTTTTATATAAATTTTTTATATAAATTCTTGTCCTTGCTAAGAATAAGGCATTTTGTGTCATGAAAGCCAGCAATGGCACATGGATTAATTTTCTCCACACAAAATCTAAGACTCCTGTCACAACACTTTCTGATAACTTTTTTCTTTGAAAAGGCAACTGCCCCCCAGTGGGAACCAGCATAGACCCCAGTCATAAATTAATGCCGAGGACTGCATTATTAATACTCCCACCTACTATGTGAGAAGAAAAGATACCAGAAACTAGGATGCTTGGATTAAATGGCTACTTCTCACCACAATTGTAGGTATAACTAGAAAGGCCAAGGAGTCCTCCCTACTCTCAACCCCTTAACATATATGAAGAAACTATGATCCCCATTGATTTTTGGATTTGCCAGTCAGTTAAATGGCTAAGGCAGGTCTGGAACTGTCTCCCACCTCCTGGTCTAATGCTTTTCTGGAAAAGCCTTGGATTTAGAAACTGAATTTATTCTTGCCTCTTGTCTAATTTTGGACAAATTCTGTACTTCTCACTTACTTTCCATGTCTATGAAATGTAGGGATTAGATAATTATGAACAAAGCTTACAAGTCCAGCTTCCTATTACTGGGGGAGGGGAGAAGAAAGCTACAGTAACTGGAGTTTGACTTGTTGAAACTCTCCATGGTGCTTCACAGGTTAGCTTATAATTACAAGCTCTAGACATTGGCTCAATAACTACCGAATGATAGTCATAGACAATGTCTTGACTATGTTCAAATTAACCCGTCTTCAAGGGGTTCTGTGATACAATTCCTACTTAGCTAACACTCTCCATAAGACCTATTTAAGGTTATATATAGACAATAGCTGGCATACTTCTGTGAAGAAAATTCCCTTTTTAAAATTTTTGTTCCCGGGTTGTTTTGACCTTCATTTAAATTTTATTTTTAGGGTTTTGTTTATTTATTTTAACCTTTTGAATTACTCTTCAGGGTAAACCTGAGCTAATTTAAGGTCATATTACATTTTTTTGGCCCCTCTTTGCAGTATTTTCCCTCTGTCTTAAGTAGATAATTTGAGAAAAAAATAGATAGCTATGTTATTTGACCTTAATATGTACAAATAGAATAGGCCATCATTTTCTGTGCTGTGGAAAGCATTACATAGGAAATGACCTAGTGAAAAATGTATGCAAGCATGGGATTTGCCTCGGCCGCTGCATTTACAGTAAAACCTTGGATTTTGAGTAACTTGTTCTGCGAGTGTTCCACAATACAAGCAAACATTTCTAATAAATTTTAACTTGATAAATGAGCGATGTCTTGTAATACAAGTAGTATGTGACTCCAAACGTCACATGATCACAACTGAGCCATTGGTTCTTCTCTCTCTCTTTCTTGCCGCGGGATTGTGGGTGATCATCTCCCATGCTCAGATGTTTGGTCTCAGGCCCTGGTGTTTAGCAGAAATCAGTGATTTTTCAGATGCAAGGTGCCCACAACTGGCACTAGTGTGTTTTTGGTCACTTCAAAGCATCTATGGGCAGTCCTTTGTTTTTCCCTACAAGAGTCAGCTTAGGAATGCTTTGCTTCATTCTAGGTCATTGGGTAGTTCCTTTTTAAAGTTGCAAGAAAAGAAAAAGATTCCATTGAACCAATCGATAGCAGTGATAGTGATTCCGTTAGTGATAGTGAGTCATTCTACACAATAACCCTCCTCTCTCTTGACTCCCTCACACCAGCCACTTAGGTTTTCAAAGGTAAGTGCAGTTTCATTTGTTTATTTTTCTTTATATTTTGTATTTTATTATTTTGTATCATATTACAGTATTGTGATCATTTTCATGTGAATATTTTTGGGTTGTGGAATGAATCATCTGAGTTTCCATCATTTCTTATGAAGAAATTCTCCTTTATACACAAGTGCTTTGGGTTATAAGCATGTTTCCAGAATGAATTATGTTCACAAACCGAGGTTTTACTGTATGCTGAAGGCCAATTATTTATTTTAAATTTCAAAGCAGAATTTTCCAAAAAAAGGTGATGCTCCCCAGAACTTTTGGTTCTCTCTCCTGTTTTTTCCATCCAGTACTGATCAGAAGAAGGCTGGGTGAAGTGGTGGGGAAACAATCGCTCTGGATGGAGACTACCTTGCCATGCTTCAGGATAGTTCTTCTGTGAATGGAATTTATAAAGCATGGCTTGTGGCTGCTAAGAGCTACTTCCACATTTACGGTGTGGACGTTCACTATGGCTTTTTTTGTTTAACTTTGGTTAATATGTTTAGATCCTGCTTGGCTCCAAATGCTGACAATCCAGCAAACTGAATTAATCGATTTTCCTCTAACACGATTGTCCTGTAGAAATGGATGTAGAGATGTGAGATGCTTAGTCACATGGCTAAAATAGCTGCATTGGCGAGGAACTTGAGTTTGAAGAGGGGATTAGACCTCTGTTTCTGAAGGCTGCCGAAGGAGGAAGTCTGCAGCAGAGTTGGGGTCTCTGGAGGGGTCATTATATGAAAATTAAGTGAGAAGGTCCTGTCTTTCTCCCCTCCCTTCCTTCACTTACCCAGAGTACCTTATTCCTTCCTACCCAAAGCTTCCTACCTCACTCTGATGCACTTTCTGTACTTCAGGATTTGGCCACAGGCAGAGCAGTTGAGTAATTGCAAAGCAGAGTGCATTTTAGCATGAAGGCACTCGTACTGACCATCTGATCAGCTTGGAGGGAGTAAGGACACTTGCCATTGTGCACACACTTCTGTTTATTATGTCTCTAGGTACTATGTGGCAATTGATTCCCATCTGGACACAATTCAGACTGTGAACTTGGATGTTTACAGATCTCTCTGCTTTTGACCAGGGTTGTCTTGGAGCTGATAATTATGATACCTGAGGCTTTCTCACACCTTTCTTTTGAAGAGGTACTCATGCTTCATGTCATGTAGCCAGAATTACTTGCATTGCCATAAAGGTGAAAAATAGCTCATCCAGAACAGTACTCAATTCTAAGCTTGCTGGGTTTTGACTTAGAGTTGAATGTACTTTATACAGTATAATGGGTTTACTCTCTACATTCTGCTATTCTTGGTTAATAATAAAAATCTATTTGTATCTTATGAACACACTCACAGAAGAGAAAGATTAAAAGTAGATTAGCAGCAAAAAGAAAGAGGTCAGAAGCTAAACACATATGGAATGTAAAATTTGTCTTCAAATACAGATAAGCTGTAATCCAGGATTCAGAATAACACTTTACTTTTTACCACCTTTTTGAGTTACTCTTTTTTTTTTTTCCTTCCTTTATTAAAATCCAAAAATTCTCCACAGGAATGTACGAAATCCTGATAACATTATTCTATTTAAACACATGTACTCAGCAGCTGAAAAAGAGATTTTCTAGAATAGTAACTGATTCTAAAACTTGAGTATCAAGATCATCTGGAGGGCCTGTTAAAATAGATTTCTCGGCCCCACTCTTAGAATTTTTCAGTGGGACTTGGTGGGGGTGGCCCTGAGAACTTAATTTTCTAACAAGATCACAGGTGATTCTTATGCTACTGATCCAGGGTCCAACTATAAGAGCAAGTATTCTCTATGAATATCATCTCTGTTAATAGATTCATATGCCTTGTAGGTCATTTGGAGGATTAGAAGCCTTCTCTTTCCATCATCACCCCTTATTATCACACTTCCTCCAGTAGCACACCTCTGATTAGATAACAAAAGGTGATCGTAACAGGAATATTTGTTCATGATTACTCTCATTTTCATGTATCCAGCATCCTTAGTGACAGATCCATGTTTTAAATTCACAAGACATGTAAAGAAAATAAATTCATGAATAAACTCTAGGGGCCCTAATTTACTGTAAGATGTCCTACCAGTTGTTTCCCCTTCTCTCATCTTTTAACCCAGGGATCTTCAAACTACACCCTGAAAGCTGGCCATTTGTTTTTTGTTTTTTTTTTAATAAAGTTTTATTGGCACACACCCACACTTGCATTTATTTCTCATGCCTATGGCTACAATACAATGGCAGAGCCACGTAGTTGCACCTAAAAAAGAAGATGAAAACTTTGTAGGGTTTGGAGTTAAGGGATGAGGAGGAAACACTAGAATATTTTCATCACACTTTTTCTTAGGTACTGATCGTGGGAACTCCAGGTAAGAGGGAATCATCAGCAGAACTTGTCTTTCCCTTTAAAATCACATCATTCTTCCGTCATAATAAAAAGAGCGTTAGGAAGTGAATAATGAAAGCAGATGCATTCTCTTCAAAACTGCACAGCTGGGAGAGGCTGGAGTTTGGCATTTGCATTATCAGGAGATCTTCCTTCCTAATTGTTTTGTTTCTGAATGGTGGGGGGAGAGAGGCACAGGATTATAATTGTCCATTTATTGCTTTCTTTGTTTTATTCTTCCAAGGAGCAACAGACAACCATGTTTTCTTATGTGGTTTAATCTCATTACACAGTTTCTCTGTGACTAAAGCCTTAAGCTAACAGTTCATAACGGGATTACATAGATTGGCTTATTTTCCACAATTTTCCAAACAAGGTTATTCAAGGATGCTTCCTTGGGTTGTATTCTTTCCCTTTATGTTCTGTTTTCTTTTTCAATATTCAGGTCTTCCCTTTCAATTCTTACTTCACAGTTCTTCTTCCCTTTGCCTCTAACCTTCAGTGTAGAAAAAGGTGTGCTTGCTCACTCTCATTCTCTCTCTCTTTCTCTCTCTCTAAGGCAGGATTGCTTTAAAGCTTATCATAATGTCAGCAAGGATTTGAGCATTAATCAACAATGCACATGTGTATATTGAATACACAGAGAAAGAGGTTTATGACAAGAAAGCCAAACAAGGCTTCTTTTAAATCTGCTGCTTTCCTCAGAAATAGTAGGTTATACGATAAGATTGGCATCATCTCCCCACCCAGGCAATGCATTCAACTTCAAGGGCAAATAATGATTTCTTATGTAATGAAAGGAATTTAACATATCCTCAGACAGTAAATCACACAGATGAGGTCCCTCAATAAAGCATTTTTTTCAAAGGCAAGCTATTAACCAAGTGCATCCCATAAATTGAAACAAAATTAAATCAATCACAGGCTTGCATCCTGTAATTAAAATTCCATATATAAATTAATTCAAATAAAAATATCCAAATATAAATTAATCCTTCTCTTCCATTTTTGCACTTAACTTTGATGAAAGTATGAGTAAAACAGTGTCTCTTTTTGTTACTTAGTTTAGTGTAGGATGGGCAGACTCATTACCTTTCAGTCGTGATACTGAAAAATGTCTAGTGCTTCAGTTTTATAATAAAGGCTGTAGAAATTTAGTTATGGAGAAAAAAAATCTTACTATTAGGTGGGAGTTTGTTTTTCTCACTGAAAGTAAAGTGGGGTTTTGTAATTTTTATTTGAGGCCCTTTTTTTTGTTGTTGTTGGAACACTCTTATGAGTAGATTGAGGATCAGAAGCTGGAAGCTTCAAGGCATTCTAATCACATTTATTGGTTTGGTGACCATAAGACATGTTTACAGTGCCTGAGAATGAAAGCATATTAGAGCTAGAAGCAACATTAATATTATTAATCGTGTTATAGGACAGGACCTTGGAAAACTGACTTCAATTTGTCTATCTATCTATAGATATAGATCGATATCTAGATATCGATCTATATCTAACATCTATATCTAGATATTAGATATCTATAGATATATAGATATAGATAGATTCAATGATGACTATGTCAGGAGGCACAGAAGTATAGATGGCCTTTACATCTCATCAAGTAGACAAGAAAACCATAACTAGGCGAACAAAGAGATCCATGCAAAGTGACAGTTGGTACATGTAGAGAGTACTATGTGAGCTCAGAAAAGGGAGAGCTACGAGCTGTAGCAATTTTTTTGAGTGATATAAAATTAGTAAATCTCCTAAATTATTTAGATCATGGGAGAGAAGCAGATATATTCATTTATTAATTTAAGAACCGTGGAGTATCTTCCATGTGCTCTTCCCAAATTCCCTGCCTTTCTTTATGTTACAAATATGTGCCCTGCTACTGAGCAGTTTACAAGGTCAGTTTACAGCTTGGACGCGACGGTCCTAACCCTCTTACCTTTTCCATTGACTTCACCCTGTTAATTTCCACTCTCCCTTTCCTAGTTCATTAATTTATGTCTCTCTACTGCATGTCTATACTCACATGCTTTGGTATCTCCCATCTTAAACTGAAAAAAGGAAACAAGCAAACCACCTCTTGATTCTACACCCCACCACAGACATGGCCAGGATCTATCCTCCAGTTCACAGCAAAGCCTCTTGATGGAGTAGTCTTCAAGCAGCCTGCATTTCCTCATTTCCCATACCTGCTCAGCCCCACCCTTCATATGTTTCAGCCTGGTTCTTCTTAGGGTTGTCAGGGACCTTGGCTCATTGAATCACTGTCTATTCTCCCCATCCTGCCTCGCAGACCAGCATCTTTTAATACAGGTGATCACATTCTTGCCATACTTACTTTGAAGGTACCCTCCTGTCTCTCATTTCATCGGCAGTTCCTGCTCTGTCTTCTCTCTTCGTTTCTTTCCTTACACCTGATTTCTCATATTTGCTGCCAAGAGAGCTTGGTCTGGACCCTCTTTTCTCCATATATACAGCTTCCCTTGTGTGATCTTAATTGGCATCAAGGTATTGAACAACACTTAGAAGCCAGTGACAGCCAGCATGTTTCTCTCCAGTGCTGCCTGTTTCCTCACAGTCCCGAAATTACCCAACTGAACCATGACCTCTCCACATGCCTAATAAATATCCCCGGCTCTGTCCACAACACAACTTTTGTTTTCTCACCACAATCTGTTCTTCCTATGGGTTTCACACAGTTGGAAAACCAAAAACATCACTTTCTTCTTAACCTCTGTGTTCCCCACATCCAGTTCACAAGCAGATCCTCCCAATTCTACCACCAAAACCTATCTCTAGTCTCTCCACCTCCCTCCTTGCTGGCACCTACCTCCCTGGTCCAAGCTATTTAGTCTTCCTACTGGAATACTGGAACAGCATCAATTGCTTTTCTTTTTGGACCCCATCTTGGCCACGCCCAATTTTTTCTCCATACAACAACCAGAACAAGCTTTATAAGATTTAAATCAGATTATTTCCCTCTTAAAACCTTTTAGTTCCTGTCTACTACATCTGCAAGGTCAACTCTGCACCAGGGCCTTATAGGGCCTGGTGCCTCCCTTGCTCCTCTAGACAAGTATGAGCCATTTCTTTCTCAGTGCGGGGCGTACCATACCCCTCACACTGACTTGTTTCTTATTCCTCTAATGCACCAGGTTTTTGTTTTTTGTTTTTTGTTTGTTTGTTTGTTTTATACATTTCAGGGTCCTTGTGTTGAGACAGCTTTTCTTTTCTTTTCTTTTTTTTTTAAGTTTATTTATTTATTTTGAGAGAGAGAAAGAAAGCTATGTGCATGCACTAGCAGGGGAGGGCAGAGAGAGAGGGAGAGAGAATCCCAGCAGGCTCCCCCATGGGATCACGACCTGAGCCGAAATCCAGAGTCAGATGCTCAACTGACTAAGCCACCCAGGAGCCCCTGGGAGAGCTTTTCATATGCTTTCCTGTCTTTGAGTTCCTGTTTTAAAACTTGCCTCCTCAGAGAGGTTTTCTCTGTCAACATATGTGATCTGAAGTAGAGCCTCACTTATTCTTGGTCGCACCATCTGTGTCCATCACAGCGATTTCGCCATTTGCAATTATTTTGTGGTTTTATTTGACTGTTGGCCACCCCCTTCCTCCAGAAATGAGGTTCACAAGGGTAAGGATGGGGGCTGTCTTGGTCACTGCTGTATTCCCAGCACCCAGAACAGTGCCTGGAATGAGGCAGCTGCTCATTTAATTCTGGGGATGGATAAGATGCCTTTGCAGTACTAGAGACATGGGCATAGGTGAGACTGAGACAGCAACACTGCTGATAGTCAGACAAAGAATTTACTACTTCTCCTTGGGCCTCAGATTTCTTACATGTGAAATGAGCACAGTAGGATTATAACGTGTGTGTATGAAAAGAGAACATAACCACAATTATTTTGTTGTATAAAGTCAGTCCTGTTTACTTGAGCTTCCCCCAGTTTGGTCCTACAGAGAACAATCTCCTTCTCTCTGCGGACATCAAAACCCATTCCACAGGCTGCTTCTTGAGGGGCAGAGAAGAAAACCAATGCTAATTTCCAAGTGAACAGAAGGCAGTTTTCACACGTTTATATTTTTCTGGCCTTTGAGCCTGAGTTTGGAAGTGCATCTGATCACTGGTTAAGTGCTACCACTCTACATAATTCACTTACTCTCTGGTGTCACTTTGACCAGGGACACTCAAGTGTCCTGTATCAGTCATTCCCTGCTTTTCTCTGTGTCCCAGAATCCTCCCTGGTGTCTCGTACATACTAGTTCCCTCAGACCCTCTTTTTCTTTCAGGAAACTGGCATTCTGTGTAATATGATGGCTGTGCTTTGTGAGATATTTGATGTGTGTATATAACGTTCTGAGGAAAAAGCATTTGCCTGTAACCTTTCCACTTCTCATAATCTATCTCCATGTTTAAGAGTGTATCAACTGTGGAAAGCGATCACATCTTTCCTTTGCTGTGAATTCTTCTTAAATTAGAGCATTTCAGTTAGGGTGACTTTGGAGACTGTTTTATTTTATTTTTTCTTTCCAAATAACAAAATCATCAGAAATATTTGCTCTGTGCTTATTACAAATTTAACATACTTGTAAACTTTTTTATGATGAAATTCCAAACACAATTATGATCATTATTAGGGTACTATTATGCAAACCAGTTCAAGAGGACACCATCTAATGCCTTGTGCACTGTAAGCAAAGTGTTATTTTAAATATGTCATTGCCTTAGCAGCCATATTTTGATATATAGTGTTTGTTTTTCAATAAACTAGGCAGCTGTGCCTGTTATAAGCTTGCCTTCATCTGTGTGAAACCACTTCATGTAGTCATTTACCACCACAGACTGTTGGTAATGTGGGCTTGTAGGTCAATTACAGCGGGTGAATGTGCCTTTCCTCCAAGTGATAACCGCTCCCACCCCCATCCCCCAGTTCACCAAAATAAAGCTTCAGAGTCCTGCAAGAACAGAGGTCCACCTGGAAGAAGTTGGCCTGGCAGATTTACAGGTAGCAGGAGGAGGAGAGAGACAACCATGTTACAAGTGGAATCTAATCTTGCATTGGTAGAGCTGGTCTCAGCGATAGCCTCTTTGCCTCACATTCAGTGTCACTTCATTGCACAGTGCCCCTGACACTGTGGGTGTAGTTGATCATACCTAAAGTGGGCTTCTGTGAGAACTGGATGACGGATGTCTGTTGTGTATTAGCGCCAACGCGCAGGCAGTGTCTGACCACCCAAACACAGGTTTCCTTCCATTCTCTGAAGCCATTCTTTTTCAGTTGTGTCACTGAACAAATATATTTAACTTGATGCCACCAGACTGATATTACTGTGAGAAAAAGGAGATCAAGGAGGAAATGTGTCTGCTCAGTTTCAAATAATTCTGTCTCTTCAAGATCTGGAAGGAATTTGAAGTAATGGGACTTTGCAAGAATCTCACAGTAGAGCAACACATAATCTACCAATTTGTCCATTGGGATATTATGTTCAGTATTTTCTCCTAGTCTTGCCCTTCCTATTCATTGTAGAGTTCTTGATTAAAAATGGAAGAGGCAATCCTCAAATCTTTTGGCTTTGCCAAGTGCGTTTCTGACATTGCCCTTGATCTTCTTGCTTTTTTTTTAATTTTTATTTTTAGGTAAGAAAATAGAAATGTGAACATTACCCAAACTTGGTCCATTGGAACACTATACCCAGATTCTTGGCATGGGAGATTCACAAATAATGTGAGGCAGGATCACATATGAAATATTTCAAATTTAACAACTAAGAGAGGATATGTGAATGAAACCTATGCAGGAATAAAAACAACATACTTACCCAAATACACTCTTAGAAACCTAATCAGTTATAATTGAATGGAGACATGTAGTGAGTGTTTAGACAGTTTTAGGTGTTCTTTCTTCAAGAGGCTTCTATACTGACTAAGATAGGGAAAGGTTGTGAATTCTGGGAATCAGATTCTTTAGAACTTGACAGATTTCTCAGAATGTGAGGTATTAGGAATCAAAATCTCATTCTTTCCACTTCAGTTCTGGACTGTACTTATGCAGTCTTAATTAACTGACTTTATTTTAGTGAGCCTCAACTTCTTCATTTGTAAATAGATATAACAATAGTGTTGGTGTGAAGTTTAATTAAGATGATGTTTATGAAATCATGAAGCAATAGTGCCTGGCACATAGGAAGGCACACGGTGGGCACCATACTGTCAGAAACTGAATGAAATCAAGGCAGTGCTGCTTAGCTGAAACAAAATAAAGCTGATGTTTATTGGTTTCTGGGAAATCTCTGAGGACAGTTGCTATTTTCCCTTCTTGGGAAAGAAGAGCAGCAAGAAGCTGAGACTTGGCACAGACAATAATAGGATTGCAGGAAGTGACATTCAGGCATTATCCTCTGTGTCACGTGAGCTAACTACCATGTGCATAGTACATGACATGCACATGAGCTGAGCACCTGTGACTTTAAAAGGCCATTTACTTACTGTTCCATGTGACCTTTGAGCAGTGCCTTCTTACCAATGCCAGTGTTCTAGAAACACTTACCTGGAGGAAGTAACTGAGATCTAGAAACTTATGCAGATTTGGGTGCTGTGCCCTTGTGCTGTTTCTAGCTGTTCATTTTTAATTGACCCCCCTTAGTATTGCACCCTAGAGAAAAGGCCCCTCACACCAAGACCTCCTTTCTCCTAATAACTGCCAGGTATCTTGGCCATTTGGAGGCCTGTTTTTCTATGCAAATTTGGCTTGAAGGGAGGGGATTGGGGTGGAATGGGGTGGGGAGAGAGTGCACTATACTTGTTCTAATGGAATGGCTTAAAAATGAATGCATTTGGTGCATCGTTTTCTGTCACTTGTTGTTGCTAATATGCAGCTGTTATTTATATGTTTATGTTAAATGTTTCTTATGCCAACATGATAGCCACAGGCTTGACTTTGTATTCTTTAAGGAATACAAAGCATGGGGGAGAATGTACAAAAAAAGAAAAAAAAGAAAAAGAAAGAAAGAAAGAAAGAAAGAAGGAAAGAAAGAAAGAAAGAAAGAAAATTGGTTATTTGAACAAGAGGTCTCCAAAATGGATAGTGTCCAGAGAAAGGCATCACCTTGTACAGCTAGGGGCTCTTTCTGGGTTTCCGGTTAATGGATTGTTCTTTTCATTTTCAGCCTTACTCACCAAAGAAATCTTAGGAAAAAATTTTATACTCATTTTATTATGAGGCTATCCCTTTTTTCCTGTTCTCACAAGTTGGTGTCTGGCTGATTTCCTCAGAATGGGAAGACTTCCCAGGGTTTTGATATGTCAGGCTTGTCTGTGCTGTGCTGTGCTGTGGCTTCCAGTTTCACGCTGGGTTTAACTAATTTTGTCACCATTGGTCTGAAAATGAGGTATGTTGGGTGACTTGTTTTTCAACTCAATGCAAATTAGTTTATGCTTTAAAATTTGCTGATCTCCTCACCTCAATTGGAAAAATGTCTGACTATATTGATTAACCAAACGAAGGACTCAGCCAGGTCAAGTGCATTTTAGATGCTTCTTAGATTGTCCTCAATCATCTCTTCTTGGAAAGTGGGGTGTTGTGGCAACAGCATTAAGATAGAGGAAACAGCCCTATGGGGTCTTCTCTCCCTCTGGGCAGTCATTTACTCCAGTGTGAGGCCTTTGCATGTACAGTTTCTCCCAGAAGGATGTTCCATGCCCGTTCCTTCAGGTAACTCCCATTCACCTTTCCAATGCCGACATCAGCATCATTCCTTCAGAAAAGTCCTTCTCTACTTCCTAGTCTATGCTGCTCGTCTTTATCACACCTTGTCATAGAGCTGTTTCTCTCTGAGAACAATTCAGTTTTTGAGTATACATTCATCAGGATGATACTGTCTTCTTTGTTACTGCTTTAACTACACTGTAAATCCAAGAAAATAGGAAATACATCAATTTTTGTTCATTTATTGCTGTATCCCCAGTAGTTAACACAATGCTTGGCCCATAGTATGCAATCAACAAACATGTTGAATGAGTGAAACTAAAGTTCTGTAAGTGCACAGCCTACTAGATTTTTTATTGAAAATTGACTTGCATGGGGCAGAATAAGGAACCAGGGTATAAAGCTGGACCCTTACAGGATCAGTGTTAATCCAGTGGCTGAGAGTGAAATTTCTCTGCTTTGCTATTTAGAGAGCACCTCTGTATCCACTGCTTCAAAGTTGAAATTCCTGTTCTACTCAGGTAGCTTTCAACAAATTTAAAATAAACTAAAATTGAACTCATTAGTCATTTCATTATTGGCTGTTCCTTCCTTCTGTTACCCTTCATAACGGATTCATCCTGCCTTCTCAGGACTTAAATTTCTGTACTCTGATTGTGAGCATGCCTATGGTTTCACGTTCCGGTTTGTTCTTCTCTTCTGCTAATGATCTTTATAACTGTGTTCTGCTTATTTTTATAGATTGCCCAATCTTCTTTACTAGGTTGTTTATATTTCTAAAAGCATCTGATTGATTGCACTTCTCCTTTCATTCCTGCTAAACTTAATGGTCTCTGTTGCCCTTTTCATTTCTAAATTTTAACTGAGATTTATTTCAATTTCACTTTCAGGAACCATTCCTGATCTCTGGAGCTTTCTTTATTTCTGACCAGGACCTTCCTCAGGGACAGTTTAAATTTTTCAAATAATTGGAAATTAGTAATCTTTCTGCCAGTAAAAATTAATTAAGTAATTAATTTAAAAAAGCATTTATGGACTTTAGGACTTAAAGTTTTATTTTGTTCCAAATTTTGTGTGTCTTTCAGTCTGTCTATCTGTCCAAGTACATATTTGGGAACCTACCCCATTTGGGGCTCATCAGTAGCATCCATTCTTTCTGTTTATTCTCAATCTGAAGCTTCTCTCTTTCCAGCCATTGAAGGCATAACCAGCACCCGTGGTCAGGAAGGTGAGATGTGGCAGTAGGAGGTAAGCGGCACATAAGATGCCCAAGGTTTTCTTTTCTTTTCCTCCTTTAGAAAAGCCAGTGTTGCTGGTGGAAGAACTCGAGCTGGGCATAAGGAATTTTCCTCTTGGTTCTGCCACTCATTAGCTTGTGTCCTTGGCCAAGTCTGTTCCCCTCTATGCACCTTAATTTGTCCATCTGCAAAATTGATGGGACTAAATTAAATTCCTCCAAAGACCCACAACAGTTAAAGGTCTAAGAAAACTAGCAAACTTTGACATTTTCCAATGAATCTTGGTTCACTTGCAATAATATTCAATGGTTTCACTGTCAAAGTGAAAACATTCTAGTTTCCCAAGAAGATAAAGTCTGTCTTTAGAAAGTTGCCCCCCCCCCCCCCCGCCATCTCCTTTCCACATGGCTCCAGGGAATGGAATAGTTCTCACTCTCCTCTTCTCACAGGGGTGAAAATTCCACATGTGTTGGAAGGTGAAATCACAAAACAATAAAGCATTAGGTGATATCAACCTGGGAATAGTACGGAGGGAAGACGGTGCTTAAATGCTAGTATAGCTCCTCACATTCAAAGAAACTATGCAAGGATTAGACTGAGGCAGAGAGAGTACACAGAGCACTCCTGGCTATGGCAGCTCGATGGAGCTGTGACCCTTTGCCAGGCACGACATCCATGGAGATGGAACTGTGGTATAAGGGGGATTCCTTTGTTTGGAGGAGTCACTCCTCCCGGCATTAAACATCTCATTAAGTGTCTTCCTTAATTTTAGTGATGTCCAGAAGCTTTCAGAGATAATCTGAGCAGTCAGTGAACTGATGTGTCTGCCAGGGCATGAATAGCATAGATTGTTCCGTGTTTGCCCTGGGTCTATCAGCAGCAATAAATTTTAATCGGTTAGGCACTCTTCGAGCATGCTACTGTTTGCCAAACACTATTTTTGGCAGGCATCTGTAACAAAGCCTAATGCATTATGCATATTATTTCCACAGTATTTCATTGTATTAGCACATGTAGTATTTGTATGGAATTTTTGTAAATTCATTACCAAAGTATTATCATATTAATGACTCTGGTTAAGAAAGTATTAGAAAAATATTAATATTCATAGTGAGTGTGCATCATAGAATGGGGAAATGGGAAAAATCTATTATCGTTTGAATTTCAGAAAAAAATATTAGCATGTGTATAGGAAAAATAACTTATGAAGGTACACAGCAAACATGAAAAAAAATTAAAAACCTGAATGGCTTTGATGGTTCCTTGAAGACTGAATGCTCAATTTCAGAATTGTAATGACAGTCATTATTACAGATTAAATTATAGTGAGGGATTAGTTTTATTTAACAGCATGATTTAGTGGTGGAGACCTGGAAAATTTATTTAACTTCTCCATGTCTTATTTCTTTGATATCCTGATCTGCTAAATAATGTTTTCTCTCTTCTCTTCCCTCCTGTTTCTAGCCTTCCCTGCACTGTGGAGGGCATTAGGGGCTTTGAAACTTGTTTAACTCTTTTTCTTGCCATATGCTTAGAATGGGAAAACATACACCGTGGTAAAATTATCTGTCTGGACTGGAAACTACCCCAGTAATTCAATTCTCCAGTGAAGTGTAGGATTTAGCTCTATTAAATGTCTCCTGGCGTTACTCTTACTATTCTTATAAGATGGGGCCATAGAAATTAGTGATAAATTATTTTCTCTACATTGCTGGAGATTATATTATTTCCAGTGGTTCCTAGCACCTTGATTTGTCTTGTTCCTCTAAATTTGACAAATAATGTCTAGAGCACTCTTCCCTTTAGAAACTACTTTACAACACAATACTTTCTCACTGACAGAAAATGTTATAGCTATTCTTCTTTTCACAGGTTTTGATTCAGATAACACCTCTCTCCAAGAAGCTCAAAAATCTCTGCAAGTATTGCTTTCCATTGCTTCCCAACAACCCATGAACCCTTTGATGTAGGGCAATTTGTTCTCACTGCTATTAAAAAAATGAACAATCATCTCCCAACACAGCACTGTGCTAGGCAACAAG
The DNA here is from genome assembly GCF_023721935.1 of Panthera uncia. Classification (NCBI taxonomy): domain Eukaryota; kingdom Metazoa; phylum Chordata; class Mammalia; order Carnivora; family Felidae; genus Panthera; species Panthera uncia. Next base: position 22,217,266 of record NW_026057586.1, on the reverse strand, counting down.
TGACTGAAAGAAAACCCAATTTACCCTCTGGAAATAGAAACCCAAAGGCATCCTATTTCAATAGACAGATAAAATGCACCCACTCTTCAGCATAATATAAAATTGCTATGATTTAAATTAGAAGAAAAATTAAGTCTTTTTAAGCAGAGACTTAACACATTTAAAAGGGCAGTTATTCTGTTTTTAAATGTAACAGAGTTATCCACATTTCTGTAGACCATAAGAATTGAGTTTTCATTCCATGCCATTCACAGCAGCAGAACCAGTGCAAATTTTTCTTCAATATTTCTACATAGATCCTCCTTCTTGACTCATGTCCCATTCTGATGACAAAAAAAAAAAAAAAAAATCAATGAGACCTTGACCTTGCTGCTCCCATGTTGTATGTGCTAATTCTTAACTAGAATTAAACTCCCTCTGGGCAAAGACCATTTCTATCCTATGCTGCTTTCCCTCAAACTCAAAGTAATACACTAGGTACAAATATGGCACTTACCAAATATTTCTTGTTCCTTTTGTTCTCAATTTTTGTATTCACTGTAAAAAAATTCTGAATTTTAAGAAAATTTCTGGGTGTTTTCCTCCTCAAACTATTTTCCTCTGAGAAAAAGGGAAGTTGGATTATTCAGTCAGAAATGGAAAATGGCAAACTCCTCACATTAGTGTGTTTTATAAAGAGCTGAAGGAAACTTCAATGTAAAGAGAAAGAGACATGTTTTATGGATGGACAGAAAGCCACTTAAAAGGTGGGGGGAATCAATGTCTCCAGACCATTTGATACAGTCCCAGTGTTGGGTTGTGATCTGAGGGAGGAATGCCTGCGCTGAAAAGGATTAGACAGGAAGATTTTCTACCTGCCAAATTTTCAAGCCGTTGACCCAGTTACCACAGGTGCCCTGGGATGCTTTATAGCTGACCTTCTCAAGGACATTTTCATGGGTTTTAGTCTGAAAATGCCACACTTACATTCTCGTTGTGTTTCTATTCTCAAAGAGTTAGAGAAGAAGGGTAGAAGAAATCGTGGAATATTAGAGTTTGCAATAATTCATCATCCTTGGCAACATTAATTAAAACCAGCTTACATGATTTTTGTTCTATTTTTTTTTTTTCTTCCTGAAGTGATAATTGCTAAACTCCTCATCAGCAGTTAATTATGGTCCCTGGTTTCCCAGTCCTCCTACAGAGGGATGTCCTCCACTCCTTAGTTTAGTAACTGGTTGAGGTTTGGAGATATAAGAAAACAGGAGTAGAAGCCCCAAGCCTTCTATCTGTTACACAACTGAACACGTAAGCATCCCTGAACCCCTTTGGGTTCAATCAATATCAATTCCATGGGCTTGTATGTACAGCTAGAGGCAGTGAACTGGTTAAGTGGCCATGTCAACTGAAAATTAGTATAAATGTTAGTGGAATTTGGTTGAGAGTTGGTTGACAGTCTGCTCTGAAAACCACACTCCGGAGCATTGAACCCCCCTCTGTGGAAGATTTGCATAGGAGGCTGCATCTCCTTTGAATGCTATTTTATCTTCCATTTAGGAAAAACAAACAAACAAAAGAATACACGTTCTTTAGTGCATTGTTGTGGCTGTTGTTTGTGTGTTTGTTTTTGTAAGAAGACGATTTACCCATCAATTTTACCCTTGCATTTTCTTGAGACCTTGTATTTGAGTTTTGCTTTCTGGTATGCACCACTGAAACCTGGGTTGATCAGGTTTTGACTTAGATTCAAATGGGCAAGATTCAAATGGGCACTGGTGTGCCGAAAAACAGAGTGCTTTAAACCCGAGTAGTTCATTGCAGCCGATAAGACAGGAACATGCAAATAACCTAGATTTCTGTGGAAGAAATCACAATAACTCTCACCCTAGAAAGGATGTGAAATGTTCTAGGGTTATTAAATTGTCTTCTCCCATTCACATAAATTAACCAACTAGTTCTGTATTCATGACAAATTTTTACTTCCACAATTATTATGCCCAGAAGAGTACTATAAAGTTTATTTCTCAAAGATGGCATAATGATATATTTACTGGATTTAAAAATTAAAAAAAAAAAAGCCAACAAACATATAAGCAAAAGAAATGGGAAAGTTATGGAGTAAAAGGTTGTCCTCACGGGATAACGTTTCTACCACACTCCATTTCAGAGAACCTGGAAGGTGAATTCCAGGTGCATCATGGGACTCACAAAGAATAAAAACAAAAGCGTATTGGCATGTTTTAATTCTTCTATCCTAAGTTTATATCTGTTTTTGAAGGAGAGAGAGACAGAGTGTGAGCTGGGGTGGAGGGCGGGCAGAGACAGAGGGAGACACAGAATCTGAAGCAGGCTCCAGGCTCTGAGCTGTCAGCACAAACCGCGAGATCATGACCGAGCCGAAGTCGGATGCTTAACCAACTGAGCCACCCAGGTGCCCAGTCCTAAGTTTATATCTACCAGGTGGCCTTAGGAGATTTATAGCAGGCAGATCAAATGTTCAGTAAGTTCCTGACAGAGAATGAGCTCTAATGAGGAAAACTTACCTAAATTCACCATTTTGGACTTGACTGACAGAACAACACTATTTTAAAGTATATGAGGCTTGACTACAACAGACCTTCCTTTTTATCTTAATTAATCAAGTGCTTCTACTTCCACATGAATGTTATTCAAAGTATTAATATTTGGAAGCTAGGTATTTTTGCTTTTGGAATTGCTTTCAGATTTAGGTAAGCCATGTATGAAAAGGGTAAAACATTGTTTTGGAGCTATAATTCTGCTTCAGTTCACAGGCTGACATAGTGGAAAGGAGCAAAGGGTTTGGATTCAGACAGTCGTGGGTTTGATCTGTCATGCACTAACTAGTCTGGCCTTGGGCAAGTCATTAACCTCTCTGAGCCTCAGTTTCCTAACTGAGCACTTAGTAAAATGGCAGGCACTGTTTTATCCCTGTAGTACAATCATAAATGAGCTTTGTATTCATTCTGAAGTGCCTTTGAAGTTTTCATGAAATTATCATTTACATTAACATTTTACAAGTGCTCGTTTAAAAAAAATGTTATTCCATATATAGTCAAAAATAGCAACTTCAATATTGACCTTCTCTCTTGAACATGCTGGTAGAGAGTTTGTCATTTATGATAAGGCCAGACTCTTTTTCTGCTTTACTTCTCTGCCTCCTGGGAATGTCAGGCCTCAGTCCTAATTCTTCCAGGCTTATAGGCTTCAGCTGCACCTTTTCAGCCTTTTGCATCTAGGCTAACATTTCATGTGTGTGTTGGGGACTCCTTCTGCTGGTCCAGCTTGCAGCCTGATTACTTCTGTTCACAACTACGGTGCTGAGGAAAGATGTTGCCCCTTGTTCCCTTGTGTCTAGCTTCCCTGCTAGGAGACTAGGTGTATCTCACAGCTGTGTTGTTAGTCCTGTCTTGCCATCTAGTGATAACTAAAGCTCATTGGTGTTGCTGATCTAATATTCCGTGGCCAGCCTGCTTTCGTGGGCAGGCCTGAAGCAGGAGAATCACACCACACTGAAATCCTTTGGGTAGGTCTAGAACTCGATGCTACCTGGGCCTCTCCCACAGAGATTCCACCATTAACACCTGAATCAGCCACTTTGGAAACATTGTTTCTTTGGTTCGGTTTTCTCTAGTTCTAAACTTTTATCCAGCACAAACAGAATACTAAGAATATAAATGTGAATTAAACTAGTGTTCTGTCTTTAAAGAGATCTCAGTTTAGGGGTTGGGGGGAGTACTTTTTGATAAGACTTTGTAATGTTTTTCAAAGTACTTTTAGTCAGTATTTTATTCAATGGACACTGATTGAACCCCTGCTATGTTCAGGGGATTTTGCTGTGCACTGGAGAGGATAACATGTGCAGGGAAAAGGGAAATGGGACAAACATAGCCTTATAAGCAATTAATAACTACAAGAAAATATGGAGTACGAGCTAATTAGAGATATCATAGAGAATTGATTCTGATGTAAAAGATCCTGGAAATGTTTATGGAAGAGTTGGTATTCAGGCTGAATCTTGAATTATGAGTAGGAATTAGATGTGCAGAGAAAAGAAAAAAAAATACTTTCCAGCTTAAGTAAAATGTGTGAGTAAAAGTTTAAAGGCAAGAACATCTGTGGTGTTATTTACAGATAGATGGGAGTTAGGGTGTGCTGGAATAGCTCCTGCGAGCACTCAAGACTCAGCTGTGCACATCTCCTCTGACTTGGTGTTCAGTGACATCATGTTTGTAGCTTGACAACAGATTTGATGGAGTATTTACACCCCAGAAATTGGTAAGCGCTGCCAATCAAGGCTCTTTCTCCCAAGAGAATCAGTCGTTAAACCTTTGACTAGAATGACCTTTTCCTCAAAGAAACACTCAGATAAAACTGCAGTTTCTGTCATTTAGTAGTTGAGAACTCTGTGGCTCAGTTCGGTTCAATGACCTGCCCAGTATCACATAGCTAAGTATAGAGGCAGACCTGAAACCTATGCAAATAACATTCTTCTGTAGGAATTTAATACCAGTGAGCTTTGTGATTCTACATATGTACCACTTTGTACAGATGCTAGAGAAGGAAGACATCATATCCTAAAATTCTTAGTGGCTGTGTCAAAATCTGGTTGTCCCAAGTTTCCATTCATATACCTGCACTTGAGACTGAATTGTGTCCCCAACCTCTCATTTCTATTTCTGGCTTTTCCTAGAGTTGAAGGAAAGGAAACAATAAAGAAGAGGGGGAAATTTTGGAAATTAATAACACTGAGGACAAATAAAGGACACTTTAATAGAAAAAAAAAAGAAAAAGAAAAACATCTGGGAAGATTACTTCAAGAGTCTATAATTACAAAAATGCCTTGGGATTGGGAGACCTTTAGCATACAGTTGTTAATCTGTCTAGGATTCAGTGTCCTGAAAAGGAGCGGGTGTCTAGATAGTTGCTTTGAAGCATTCCTTTTCTGATTCTGTATCTTTCCTAAGTATTTCATATGTTGGATATGGCCTTTTAATTAAAAAATGAAATAAAACAACAACAACAACAACAAAATGACAAAGGGAACAAACTAATGGATTTGTATCTGTTTCAATCTGGAAAACAATCAAGTTTCCTTTTTTTTTTAAATGTTTATTTTTGACAGAGACACAGAGCATGAGTGGGGGAGGAGCAGAGAGAGGGAGACACAGAATTTGAAGAAGGCTCTGAGCTGTCAGCACAGAGCCCGATGGGGGCTCGAACTCACAGACCGTGAGATCATGACCTAAGCCAAAGTTGGATGCTCAGCAGACTGAGCCACCCAGGCACCCCTCAAATTTCCTTTTTTTAAAGTATCTTTCTGTATTAGATGAGGGATGATGCCACTTCATCCCACAAGGGGTTCTCATTGTAGAAATCCTCACAGACATGGCAGAATTCATGAAGACCTTACTTCCTGTTTTTCTTTTCTTGTTATTCGTTTACTTTCCTCTGTTTTTGTTATATTTTGATTTTGATTTATGATGAGCAAGACATTAGTAATAAAGCAGAGACACTGGGGAGGGAGGGATAGACCAATTGACTTCTCTCTATACCTGAAGTTGCCAAAATAGAAACTTCAGCTTACACATGTAAATGAAACTCTATTCCATGTCCTGGAAATGTATACCTTTTATCTCTGTGTTGATTGTTTCTGGCATTGTTGGAATGTGGATAATAGCTTAATAATCAGTGAGGTGGGGAATGGAGTGTGTCATGGGGAGAGAGGGGGATGAATTCTTAATAGCACTCCCAAAGGAAGGTTCAAGATTACCAGCTTGGGTTTTTAATCCACAGTAGGAAGACTTTTCCTGGTAGTAACACAACTCTTGTAGGCACTTAGGAAAGTGTACTGCCTCCTCAGAACTGCATCTTCCACAAAGCTTCTGGAAAAACAAAACAAAACAAAACAAAACAGTAGTTGGTCTGGAGTAGACTTTTAAATGTAAATGTCTGGTCATATATCACAATGAAAGAATATTGACCAATAAGACCCCACTGACCCTCTACATCTTTAGCTCTATAAATTTGGCTTGAGAATCCAATAAAGCTGATGGAGTAAAGCATCACTGAAATGTTCCTGATGATCAGAGAGAAGGAAAAGACAATTAAATGTAATAGTCACACAGTGGCTCAGAATTGGGACTCTGGAGGGCAACAGATCACGGTTTGACGCTCTCTAAACTTTTTTTTTTTTAATTTTTTTAATGTCTATTTATTTTGGAGAGAGAGGCACAGAGTGCAAGTGGGGGAGGAGCAGAGACAGAGGGAGACACAGAGTTTGAAGCAGGCTCTAGGTTTCGAGCTGTCAGCTCAGAGGCCACCACAGGGATCCAACTCAAGAACCATGAGATCATGACCTGAGCTGAAGTTAGATGCTTAATCAACTGAGCTACCCCGACACTCTCTAATCTTAAGTAAAAGATCCCTCTGAGGTTTATGCACAAGAATGGTGTTAGGGTATTTATTGATATAAGGACTAAAATAAAAAGGAGTTACCATATGTAAAGTATCCAGCACCATTTTGACTCTTAGAAATATTTACAAAATGGCAATAGTTAGGGTTCTAGAATTAATGTTTGGTGATAATAAACATGATCATCATCATGATGAGCTCCCTTGCCTCTCTCAGTTGTCTGTCCAGACCCCCTACCTTCCTCCCTTCTACCCTCCCTTTTTCCTTCCCTGCCTTCTATTACCTTATCTCTTTGTCCTGTTTCCTCGTCCCAGCCATTACCAGCATCCTCTGAAAAATGTCACCATCTCCAGTTCTCAGCACCCTTTTTATTGTTTCCACTTCTCTATGCAGAAAAATGTACATTTCTGTCTACACAACAAATCTGCATGTAATTCCAGGAATGCATTTGTAATCTGTTCATAATAAAATAAGTGAAGGCACTTTGACTAAAGATTAATTTAATTCCCAATACTATATTGATTAGATAATATCTTTAAAAGGTTGCTTAGATACACAGGAGGGTCAATATAATGTTTCATTTATTCAATAGATATTATATTTATATCATAAGTATTTGAAGTCTGTTTACTTCTTTTATCTGTTGTGTGCTCCTAAATCATATCATATACATGTTATTTATCCACTCCTAAATGGTGAAGGAAATGCATCATTTATTCATTTCAGCAGCATTCAGTTAGTGCTTATCGAGTGTCCATTCTGTTCCAGCCCTTGGCTGGTGTGAAATGCAACGACGAAGCTGACCCAGTAACTGACTATAGGATCAGGGATGACAAGATACATGGACACTCCCTACCACTGTTCTATGAGGTAGAGACATCAAGAAGAGGTGGAGGAATTAGCTGGCTTCACATTGGGAGAACTGAAATGGGGAGAGAAATAAAGGCTTTGCAGAGAAGGAAGCCTGAAAAATGGCACTCAAAAGAATTGGAGGAGGGGTCACAGTACGGGCAAGGTTGGGTTGGAAGGTGCAGTGCAACCACAGGAGACAAGTGCTTCAGTTGACTCAAGAAGAGTGGGGAAAGTGCAAAAGAAGCAAGAAGGAGGTCCTGACACACCTGGCTGAGTCTTACTCAGACCTAATTTGTCAGTCAGTGCAGGTTTTATCCTTAGAGTCATATGTTCATTGCCCAAGAAAGAAAAGCCTTCAGAAGAAAGCTGGAGGGAGGGTGCTAACAGCATCCACACTGGAGTAAAAGTGGACATACGCATGAGCAGCTGTGTGACGAGGTTGCTGTGTACAGGTTGAGGGCAGGTGTCTTATCAGGATAAAGAGATGCCTTTCATCTCCCTCAAAATGCAAAGAACAAAAATCTCAGCCCTTCTCCCACTCCATTTTGTTCCAAGAAGGATCCTGTTTCTGAGTATTTTCATTTCTCTGGATTTTCCAGTACACTCACTGTAGTTCCTTTCATTGGTTCAAGAACCCAACCATGTCATGCTCTCTTTTGGACACAGTCACAGTGAGTCAAGCAAGATTTTGGGAATGTGGGACAGTGGAACAAAGGTACTTGTGCGGCTCTGCATGGCTCTTCCTACGGGAGTGTTTCACCTCACTGCACTTCCCCGTCACTGCGTGTCTGAGTTCATTTAGGCTGTTATATAAAAAATACTATAGACTGGGTGACTTAAACAACAGAGATGTATTTCTCACCAGGCTTGAGGCTGGGAAATGTAAGAGCAGGGTGCCAGCAGATTACTGTCTAGTGAGAACCCGCTTCCTGGCTCATGGATGGCCATCTTCTGACTGTTCCTGCATGGCAGATGTGAGGGAACTCTCTGGGACCTCTTTTATAAGGGTACTAGTTCCACTCATGAGGGCTCTACTCTCATGACTCCATCACCTGCAAAGACTCCACATCTTATTATTATTCCATTGAGGGTTAGAATTTCAGCATAGGAATTTGTGGGGAGAGAGATATTGAGTCCATAACAATGGGTCTGGCTGTGCTATTTGTCTTATACCTACTTACCTTAGTGAGTCACAGGGAACCAGAATGACTTACAACAAGATCAGTAAAGAATGTGTGTGTGTGTGTGTGTGTGTGTGTGTGTGTGTGTGTGTTAGCAGCACCAGCTACAGCAATAATAGTTTGGTTAGAAGGTGGTATGAAAATCTGTGGTGGGACAATTCTTTTGAATTTGTTTCATGTCCTCCTTTTAGAAAATGATAATTAGGGCATTAGGGCACTGAGTATGGGAGCATAGGCAAACTTCCCCGGGGGGCTGTGATCCACAAGTATCCAGAACTTTCCTCCAGCAAAGACCTAGCCTAGGTTCTGATGACACAAAGAATAATAAAATAGAAAGATAATGAAGAAGAGGAAAGTGAATAGAGTTATCATATTTCATTGCTTCTAAGGCACACAAATTTTCATATTTTGCCATCTTTAAATACAGTCATTGTTGGGCAGGAAGAAGGTATGGCATAATGATGATAGCCTATGCACATGCACACAGCCTTAGTGATTAACTTCAGAGATTTGGAGAACAGCTCTGGACAGAATACAGAAGCACTGTTTTAAGGAATATAATATCACCGATGTTTCTAATGTCAGAGAGTTAGTACAACTATATGGAAAAATCACAGGTATCCACAATTCTGACTCAAAAAGTGATTGTCAGCCTTCAAATATAAAGTTTTAGGAATAATTTACTCATAATTTTGCTTGTAGTTTCCTTTTTATGTATGACCAGAGTGACATGTGATACAAACATTTATATTTAAACAAGTCCAAAAGAACTCCTGAGTAAGTATAAACTAAAACTCTATGTGACAGGAAAGGATTGTGCCATGGTTCAATTATCTCTCTCTCTTAGTGTTATATAAAATTGTTACCATCTTAAGTTAATGTTTTTCATTTAAATAGAATGGAAAGTATGACACAATGTGACAAATATCATATTTGAAATATACACAAAGGACTAGTGAAGCATAGACTAGGAAATAGCAGTGCATGGCTGAGCAGGAAGCATCACATTTCACCCCATCATAGTGTGCAAGGTCCCCCACGACAAAATACCATGCACTGGATGCCTCAAACAGCAGAGATCCATTCTCTCATATTCTGAAGGCTAGAAGTCCAAGAACAATGTATTGGCAGTGAGGTTTCTTTTGAGTGCCCTCTCCTTGCTCCGGCTTCCTTCTTGGAATGCCTTACATGGTCTTTTCTCTGTGCCCACACAACCCTACACAAACTCACATGTCCTGCTGTCGAAATTTTATCTTCTTATACAGACACCAGATCTAATTAGGGCCCACCCCAAGCAACCCATTTTTACTTAATACCTGTTTAAATGCCTGTCTCCAAATAGAGTCATATTCTGAGATTCTAGAGGTTAGGACTTCAACATGGGAATTTGGGAAGGGGGGACACAATGCAACCCATAACATACTTCCTTGTCTCTTCGGGGTTAAATTGTGAACCTAAATTGTGAGAGACTCCAAGCTTTACGCTCCAGGCATGAAAGTTTCTGCAATAACTTGAACATGTTTCATATTGTGTTAAGACTAGGAACCCATCTTTTTAGCAATGGAGTCTGTTCCACCTGCTTCACTCAATTGCTTTTATTGTTTACCTGCAGCTGCTATAAATACAAACCACCCCGCCTTTAATGCTCCATATAATACTACAAAAATAAATTTGTCCCTACTGAGTTATGGAACTGAAGTGTTCCTAAAGGTGACTGTGCCATGTTGGATTGTTGAATCTGTATCTTTTCACATTAACTCATTAATCACCTGCACCTTTAAACAACCACCCTGCCTTTATTTATATATAATATTTTTAAAGAGAAGGTGGGAAACATATACCGAGAACAGTAAATTAAAATTTATTCAAGCACAGTTGTTGTGGATGAAAAACACAGTTCTGCTTGGTTGAAGTGAGACACAAGAGACTTGGCGAGCCTACCTGTCATGAGTGAACATTGAGTCAGGCAGTCTTAAGAGGAGGTGAAACCTATCTTATTTAATGCATTGGCAAATGAACAATTGAGCTGTAGTGTTTCTTACCTTCATTGAAAATGGCAGGATCCAAGTGGAACCTTTGAAACAAAAAAGATTAAGTTTCCTTTCCTGGACCTTGAAAAAATGGACAATAGTTTCTACAGTTTGATTCAGTGTTTTCTCTGAGCCATGGAAGGAATGATATTGTTTTACCTTGCCTGTTACTGATAACATCCAAATATAACAAAAAAAAATGTTTATCTTTATTTAAGGCAGTGTTAAAAAGAGCCTATAGACTCTTTTATATACAGATTCATTAAATAATGATTATTTTTCAAAAGCATAGGCACTGTATTACAAATAAAAGCAGTACATTTTTATCTCCAATGAGAACTTAACAAAATTATCTAAATTATGATTGGAGGAAAATTAAAATAGTTCTTAAAAACAAAACACACTTCTTCAAGAAGTTTCAGTGATACACTTCTACTTAGTCCCTTAAATTCCAACGTGAATAGGCTATATCCCTGAAATTCTTTCCATAAATAGACTTTTTGGAAGTGCTAAATAGACTTCTTCCCCTGCTGTTCCCTCCATTAAATATATATACATATGTATTTAATTATATATATATATCAATGTATTATATATTTTATCTGTATAAAACATTATGCATCAATATATTATACATTTTATAATATATGTAAATTTGAAGAATACATATAGAAAATATATAGAACATATAATACATTGATATATAATATATGTTAATATATATAATATTTCAATATAATGTGCTATTTTAGACATTTTACTTATACACATGTGTGTATGTGTGTATACATATAAATATAAATATATATATACACACACATACATACATACATACATATAATTTTTTTAGAAACAGAGTGAGCGCAAGCAGGGAAGGAGCAGAGGGAGAAAGAGAGAATCTCAAGCAGGCTCCATGCCCAGCACAGAGGGTCTTGATATATATAATTATATCAATTATATCAATATATAATTATAATATATATAATGCATTATGTATTATATATTATACAATATACATATACATAGTAAAATGTAATGTTTAAAGTTAATACAATTAGTAGCTTACTTTCATAAGATAATGAAGTGAACAAGTAAGTGGATGTCAAGCCACACAATTCTTTACAACAGACTTTGAGACAGAGTACATTTCTTATACGTAGGTGGCAAGAATTTATTGTAAAAATGTCAGGTGAGTGACTTGGGTTCTAATCTTGAGTTGTGTCTTGTCCTAGTTCTTATAGGTGAATGATTTTCTTTGTATCTGAAATTTCCCACTCACAAAAAAGAATAAATATGTGCTGTCTCCACTCATGTCTACAGGGATGTTGTTCGGGATTTCCATATAAACAATACATTAAGACACCCAGGAGGGCAGGAGTGCAGTTAGGGTGTGCCCCGTTGAGCAGCTTTAAGTATTCTATTATTCTAACAGTGTGCTGTCATCCCCCAGTTATCCGGTATGTAGCCTTTACTCAGGCCAGATATATCCACACATTTAATTCCCTTTCTTTCAGACACATCTGTGTCTTTACTTACTCTGTTTTTGTTGTTGTTCTGAAATTCCTTTCTTCTCTCCCATTTGTTTAAACTATATTCAAACGTAAGCTGTGATTCAAGAACCACTTTCTCCATGAGGCTTTTTCAGACTATCTCAGTTTAAACATTCTAACACCATGTCATCCCTCCCATGCACGCGGGCATTTGCATGTTTACTAATGTAATACAGAGGGACATGGCCATACCACACATGGCCATGTGTGTTATATGTATACACACATACATTTGTGGTACAAATGATGTCAGGGCAAAATTCCACTTTATCATGTCTCATTTTATACCTCTGGGACATTTGTGTTTCTAGGAGCACATAGTTCCTTAATAATAATAACTGAAGGATCCTAAGACACCAGTTTTTGTCATTCCCAAGAAAGACCTCATAGACCTTCAGAAACAAAGTCCTTCATGTCCTTGTGGTGTGGCTTTCTCCTAGACATCCCCAGACCATTGGAGGGAGGCATCTCTCCACCATCTTCCGTGGTGCCTGCTGTGATCTCTCCTCACCTGGTGAGACTACTATTCGGAGAAGATAGTATCACTGCTATACTTCCATCCTCTAGGGCCTCAAAGACATAACAGTTGAAAGACCCTCCCCCATAAACGGCCCCATACATTGTCCCCGCAGAGAACACTGTCTCCGTCTTGATTCTCCTGCTGCCCCTTGCCAAACACATAAAACAGCTTCCATGCCTATGAAAAGAGAAGCAGAAGTGGTTTCCAGTACTACCCTCTAACTTGGGTCTGCAAGGAGACTTATCGTGATCCTGGGCTCGAGACACTTGCTCAGTTGAATCTTTGTGATAAGAACACACTAAGAATAAGGTAAAGGCCTTTGTTACACTCTGTTACACATATAGTCTGTTATTTTTCCTTTGTCTTTTCTTTTATTCCTGTTATTAATTGTAAACACCATCATTTACCCCAAGAGGATGGTGTTAAGAGATTAACATACTAAGTAAAAATCCATCCTTACTACTAGAAAAAATAAATCAAAATGCATGTCCCCACCCATGATGAGTCAGAAATGTCCTCTTCAGATCTCTCAGCACACTGTCCTATGGTGACTGTCTTCTGAGGAGATACCTGGAAACTCTGTACTCTGTGCCCAACACACTTGTAGAAGGTAAAATGCAGTTGATGCAGGCTGGCTGGGTCTGAAAGCCATCAGAATTTGTTTTTGTTTTTTGCCCTTATGTACTGATAGAGAAAATGTAGTGGAGCAGAATAAAATGAGTGACCCGGCATTATGGAGCAGGATCAAGTCCGTGCTCAGACAAAAACCAACCTGTTCTGAGACTAGCACTCGATTCCCTGTGCCACAGTCTCTCTGATGTTCCCCACAGTGTCCGTGAAGCAAGTGCCAAATGCAGTTTCCCATTCTGCATGAAGGCTCCAATTGGCCGCATCCTTTTTCCTCCTGGCTTCTTTTGGTCTGAGGATCGCTCACGGAGATTATGCTGCTGGACTTCACCACATGGCAGTGGCTACATTTCAGTGTTAACTGGAATCATTTCCTGGCATTCTGTACTAGAAAGAATTTTCTGAGGGCCCCCTAGGCAAAGGTCAAGGTTTTCTCAGTGCAGATGATCGCTATCTTACATTAATAGTCTGGATTTGATTTTAACCAGCAGGGCTCCAGCATTTTTCATGGATACCTGCAATGTGCCTGAAGTGATGTTAAGTTTTCCTTCCCTACAGTCCGCCTGCCTTGCTTCAAACAGATCTGTTTCACTTAAGGCCAAGTTTCAGTGTGTTAAAGACAGCTGGGTAGATGTAAATGCCACTGATAAGCCAAGAGATGCATGTCCTAATCCCATGTTGGCTGGAGAGATTGCATTGTAATCCTATGTTTATACACCTATTTCTGCGTGGTATAGAGACCACCTCATGGGCAGGGACTGTGTCTTCTTTTTCCTTATTACCAGGAATCATAAATATTATGTTTGATGAACTGGATTGTACTAGCTGTAATCCCTTGCATATCACATAAATTCTCCAGGTCTTAATGTTTACAGTGTAAAATGATGAATTGATTAATTATCACACTTCCAGCGCGATCACCCCATAATTCTGTGCTTCTGATTCTCTTTGACTAGAGGTGGTTCTGTCTAACTCTCAGCCAAAAAAGAGAGCACCCAGGCACTGCATGGTTCCTATATTCAGGATGTGATGAGTTTGATTTTGAGTTATCCATTACAGAGGAGAATAAAACTGAATATTCTTCAGTGTCACAAAACAGATTTATGGGCGAGGTAGGAGTATTAATTCAGCTGAGACACCGGTGATTGTTTTCCCTGCCAATGTGTCTCCTCTCCTCACTCAGAGGTAGACACAGTGACAAGGTTCATCCTCAGAGTTTTCATTCAAGTTGCAATTAATTCTCAAAAGGGCTTTGGTTCATGCAAAGTCATTGGCTTATGTTTTTGAGGAGAGGATCCAATAACCAGACCCTTGTACAAAACACTTTTTATCTTTACATAAAACCTTTTAACTCAATGACCCTGGCACATCAGGGACCCCATTCACCATTTCTGATTCAGAAGCATATAAGTGGTCACACCTAAAGGTTAAATATTTTCCATTTGTGTCAGTGACCCAGAACTTGAAGGTGATCTTCTTCTCACCTTCCCATTCTACACTATCATGATTACAAAATGCTATTTTCTAATTAGTCTGAGAAGCATGACATGGTTAAAAGGTCACTTCCCATCACTTCAGTGCTGCACAACTTAAAGTCAGCAGACTCCATTCAACGAGAAGTAAATGTAGCAGAGTTTGTTTTTGTTTTTGTTTTATCTTTACAAGTGTTTTTCTGTATAGTAATTGAGAGTGGAAAAGGTGAAAAAAGGTTACCTGGATCATCCATTCTGGACAAGACTAATTATTGCTTCAGAGTATATTTCTGTTTGTATTTGAACACTCAAGTGAAGTTTATTGACTCGACGGTCCTACAAATTGTTTTCACCAACAGCTTTAATCATTATGGAGGTTAAATCAGCATTAATTATTCAATATAATGTATTACTAGTTCTTCAAAAGTACCTTGATGATCTACAAACTAAAAGAGCTCTCTCTGAAATGAAGAAAGTTTTACCCTTTGGCAATTGTCCACACATGATAAACTTCCTGGCATTTTAATATTTGCTAGAATCTACCTTTCTAACTACCTTTACTGCCAGGACAAGCAGATAAAGCTAGAAAAAATGAATCTCTGGCTTAGACCATAGCCAGATACTTGCTTTTTCCATACAGTAACTACAAATTAATGAACTTATGTTCAAGGTGTGGAAATAAACCTCCCACTTATGGAGTGAATGACAGTCTAAAAGACCATAATGCTATCCTCCAGGATACTGCATAAAGAAAAGAAATGGGACCAAGTAACCCAAAAATGTTACCGCCTAGAGGAAGCTGCTCATTACCTTCCCTAGATCAGGCCTATAGAATATTCCATCAGTGACTCTAAGTGAATCTCTTAGCCTAGTGGTGGCAAAGCTCCCTTGCATTCTCTAATGCACCTCTTATTATTCGTGTTTATGCAATGCATCACTGACTTAAACTCTTTAAATTCTTAATCTAAAAAGTCATTCTGATAAGAACTCATATGGTCAGGGACCAAATGAAGCAGGCCAAAACAAGTGCAACTGTTGAACATGTGCAGATGCCCTGAGCTTTGGAATGCATTAAATAATTTAGCTTCCCAATTATGTTCCACTTATGCTTTCACTAAAACTCCACACATGCTTTTGAACCACTGAACCCAATATATTTCTTGTTTTAGAATAAATTTCTTAAAGTTAAATTATAATCTAAAAAGACAAAAATGGAATGGGAAGGGATACTCCAAGACTTACAATACAGTTTCATCCCAACCAACAGAACCACTGATAATAAATGTATGTATATACTAAGAAATTTTGACATAAGATTATAAAGAATATATGGAAAACTTATTTGGTGCTTTATAGTCTGTCATTCCCATTTTACAGATTTGATCCCTGAAATCCACAGATTAAGTTATTTGCCTGAGTCTAACCTTTTCAGGTTGTATTAGAACTTGGAAGTGATCCAGAAGTTCTTGCCTGCTAAATCTTGGCTAGCCAGTCAGTGGCAGAGAAGATCTGGGACCCACATTCCCACCTCAGCGTTCTTTCTACTCCGCCATATCACACCTTTACTTGATTGGAAAATCTATTGGTAGACTTGTGTTTTAAAGAAGAAATGAAGGAGGTTCTCACCAATTATTTTGCCCTATCTCTCCCCACTGTTGCTCAATTAATATACATTTACCTGGGAACAAAAGAGAGTTCCATAAATATATTGCTTTTACAAACATGCTTCTATCCTATTCCCTCTTTATTTCTTTCCTTCTGTAACTAAATGTGAAAGGGAGACTCCCTGAAAGGACTAAGTGGTAATGAAGTCCCCAGGACAGGAAGGTTAAGCAGAAACACTATATGAGTGCCTGCTTCTGGGAGGCACCTGAACCAATATTGACTGTCAAATCACCCATGTTACTGCATTGTTCTGGTTCAAGTTTACAGCACCTTGGAATCAAACTAAAAGAGACTAAAGTGAATCTGAGGATCACCTGGGGTCAAGGTGGCCAAACTTGTGACTGCAGTCACACAATAAATGAGAAAAAAAAAATAGCATTATCTATAGGGTCTTTCTTAACCATCAAATTTCAGATTTGAGTTTCTGTACTGGGCATTCACTCAGGCTGAGGGAGCAAGGCTGTCTCCTTTGACCATCAGGCCAACATTATTGGAACAAGTCTTGTGGGGGAGCAAATAGCAACTTAATGCTAAACAAGGCACAGTGGCCTCAGAACCTCAGGAAGGCTCAGGAATCAAGGCAACAGGTTGTTTTGATGGTGGAGATGCAGAAGAAAACAGAACACAAGTAGAATGAGTGGGACTGAATATTGAACATTAGACCTACAGATTCCATAATCCCACAGAGGTGAGCAATCATATTTCCTCAAGTGCAGCAAAAGAGAGAATACACAGTTTCTAGAGAGACTTAAATAAGAGGGGATCAACATTTAGGGACCCCCAAAACAGATGGAGTGAGGATGGGAGATTGTACAGAAAATGGAGAACTAAGTGAAAGGTGTGCAAAGTGGATGCTGATATCCCACAACTCTCTCCATCCTGTTGGCTCTTCTCATGCTGGCAATGTTTTCTCAGTCCCCGCCCAGGAGATTGGAGAATTCCTGTCTGAGAAATTGCTCTGCCCAAAGGAAAGGACCCACAGTGTTGACCTTAGGAATTGCCTACCAAACAGCAAGTGTGAAGCATGCAGTCAACAAGCCCCATCTGTGCACAAGATTTTCAGAAGAGTGATCGACTGATTGATCCAGTTATTCACTTTTAAATAGATATGGACATCTAAGGATCACCAAATACTTGTAAAATCTTCTAAAATAAAGAATGCAAAAGCAGCAAATGGAGAGGAATCCAAAAGAATCAGGAACCATTGAGGAAGCAGAAGAATCCTTAAAATGACTGCAATATAATTTAAATTAATATTCTGAGAGAGGTTATATATAAAGCAACCATAAAACAAGAACCCCCAGCTATAAAATAAGAAGGGAAACTTTGAAACAATAAGACAAAGTGTTCAGAAATTAAAACCTGGTCTTCCTGATAGAAGGGATAAAAAATGCCGGGCACCTGGGTGGCTGAGTCAGTTGAGCATCTGACTTCGGCTCAGGTCGTGATCTCACGGTTCGTGAGTTCGAGACCCACTTTGGGCTCGTGGCTGTCAATGAAGAGCCTGCTTCAGATTCTCTGCCCCACCCCGTCCCTCCTCCACTCATGTTCACTCGTTCTCTCCAAAATAAGTAAACATTAAAAAAATAAGGGATGAAAAACAATGGAAGAATTGGAGGAGGATGTTGAAGATGTCCCTCACCAACAGATAAAAAGACCAAAAAAGATGGAAGGTGGGAACAACAATAAAAATACTAGAGAATCCGTCTGAAACACTGATTTCTATAACTTGCATGAGAATCACCTGAAGGATTTAATAAAACAGATTGCTGGGTCCCTCCCATAGAGTTTCTGATTCAGAAGGTCTGGAGTGCTGCCTGAGAAGGCACATTTCCACCAAGTTCGCAGTTGATGCAGATGCAGTGGTCTGTGGACTAGAGTTTGAGAACCCCTGTTCTAGGAGAGTCAACATCTAAACAACAGCAGTTCTAGACAAAGAAATCCAGAGAGCAGAGGGGGAGGGAACGATAAAGTAAGTAATTCAAGAAGGACATGAATTTCCAGATTGAAAGGGCACATTGAGTGCCCAGCACAATAAATGAGAAAAGAGTCACTCCGAGGGACATTTCAGAACTTTGGGGATAAATATTTCAGGGATAAAAATGTCCAGAGAGAAAGAAAAAAATGTTCACATACCAAGAATAAGAAATCAGAGTGGACTCATACTTCTCAATAGCAACACTGATAAAACACTGAAGGAATGCATTCAATGTATTAGGAGAAATGATTTTCGAACTAGAATTCTATGTACAGCCAAATTTCAAATAGACTTAAGGTGTTTTTTAACATTCATTTCTCAAAAAATTTACCTCCTCTATATTGTTCCTCATGAAGCTACTTGAGAATGTGCTTCTACCAAAAGGGGGTGGTGTGTGTGCTGGGGTGGGAGTGAGGGTGGGGGTGGGGAGACAGTAAAGAAGCCTCAGGATCCAGGAAAGAGGCAAAGGGAATTCTCTGGATGATGCTAGAAGGAGAGCTTTCAGGTGGCAGCTGAGTGGCAGGCAGTTAAGGCTGGAGTAGGTAATGGTGGCACCCCTGAATGGAGCCTGGTGTGTTTACCTTTATTGGAAAATACGGCTCTAGTTCTCTAGAAGAGTTTAGAGGGGGGGCGCCTGGGTGGCTCAGTCGGTTAAGCGTCTGACTTCAGCTCAGGTCACGATCTCGATCTCGTGGTCTGCGAGTCCGAGCCCCGCGTCGGGCTCTGGGCTGACGGCTCAGAGCCTGGAGCCTGCTTCCGATTCTGTGCCCCTCCCCCGTTCATCCTCTGCCCCTCTCTCTCTGCCCCTCCCCCGTTCATGATCTGTCTCTCTCTGTCTCAAAAATAAATAAACG